>NC_089227.1:46887452-47204576 GCF_963924675.1 Phocoena phocoena
AGGGGCTTCCCTGGTGGCACAGTGGTTGGGAGTCCGCCTGCTGATGCAGGGGACACGGGTTCGTGTCCCGGTCTGGGAGGATCCCACATGCCGCGGAGCAGCTAGGCGCATAAGCCGTGGCCGCTGAGCCTGCGCGTCCAGAGGCTGTGCTCCGCAACGGGAGAGGCCACAACAGTGAGAGGCCCGCGTAACGTAAAAAAAAAAAAAAAAAAATTGTCATAAATTGGATAAAGAAGACATGGTCATTCTCTGCTCTCAAGGAACTATTTTTTCAAATAGACTCCTCTGGGGGACTGGGGAGGGCATTCTTAAAGGAGAGTATGCCTGTTTTAATTTATTACAGATCTAGATACACGCAAAATATTTTAAAAAGAAGAAACAAGCTCACACACACACACTGACAGACATATAAAGACACACACCTTTCATGTTGGCAGTCCATGGATTGCAATACTGAAAAAACGGTCTTAACAGCAAAAGACTAGGCAAACCTCAGTTCATTTACTAAATTTTGTTAAAGGAGGGCAACTGAGAGAGAGAAAAACCAAGCCAATCAGGCATAAATTAGGTTCCATAGGTGGGTGGAAGCCAAGAGTCTCAGGTATAAGCCTCCTCGATTGGGGACCCATTACAGCTCTTAACGCAGCTGGGCCTGGCAGAGTGGTAAAGGGGAAATCTGGTTTAAAAGTTACATTTTTAATGATTAAGGAAGGTCCTAAGTGAGAAGGAAAATGACAACTTATAAGAGGCTTCTTACTTTTGACTTGGGTTTAGTTCAAGCCAATGAACAGAGGACAGGAGAGAAAACTATTTCACTCTACCGCCAATTCCACAACATTCCTCTCCAGAAACTTCCACAGTACTGGTGAGCTTCCAGTAGTAAACACTGAGGTCTGTTTCCCCAGAATTTATGAGAGGGCCTGTTACTCTACTTTGGAAGGAAAAATGAGAGTTTCCAAAGATTAATTATATTTATTTTTCCTCTACAAAACTTTTATTTATTCTTTACAAAGTACCAGAAGAATGAGAACAATCTCCCAATTTGTATTGTCCCAAGTTGATACAGTAGTAATTTGCCCTAATGGTCAAAGTCTACTCATCCTATATTGTGTGTAATACTGGCAAACTAACATATATGAGACCCAGGATAAGGATGACCAAAGAAATATCCTTCTCTGAGAAAGAGTCTATCAATACATACTAAATAGACGAGTTAAAGAAATAACCTAGAAATTGTAAAAGTAACTGATATTAGAATATACTAAGAAAAATCCTCACATGTGCTTTCTTTAGCTTGCCATATTTAAATCCCCTTTGAGAGGTCAGGACTCAGTGGGAAGCAGGGGACAGGTGTGAAAAGACTGTGGTGACAGGGTAGTTTGGAGCTAAGAAGGACAAGAACGAGAATGTATACTTGGCTCAAAAATTTAAAAACAGTAAGTTGTTGATAAAAAGAAAAGTCCAGTTGAAGATACCACAGAGGAACAAGTAAACATCAAGCTAGCAGAAAGGTCAGATGAGACAATTAAGGGGTCACGTGGCAGTATGTTTACAAAAATATACTTAGCATTACCTGATATCACTGGTACAATGCCAGTCACATGGAAGTATGCAGTTGAATGCAACTTCTACTACCATTATAGTCTTTATCACCATGATTGGGCTTCATCTGAATATTTCAGTGTAGCAGTGAATTGGGAGGGGAGTCCCATGAAGGGTTGCAAAAGTAAACATTCTGGTCACTCCAGGTGCTACTACTGAATGTGGTAGAATGGTGAGAGTGTATATTAATAATTCAACCAACTAATGTTGAGATAAGAGAGATCTATGGGCTGAATCCAGGGGTTAATGTGAAACACAAGTATTGCTGGTAATCTGAGGAAGCAGTAGCAGATGTAGAACATGAGGTTGACTCTGTGGTTCAAAATTCTGAGGGGAAGGTGAGATGTCTTTACTGCCCAGTCCCACTCAGTATGGACAACAAGAGGCAATGAGGCCCCACTTTATAAGCCATTGCCCTTGTCATTTCCAGAAGAAAGTCTACACTCTATCGCATGGCACCACAGACTGCCTTTCATCCCCGCTTTTTGCCTCAATTGCTACCCTTTCATTATTCCCTTCCAGTCACCTTGAACCCACTGCTCCAGTTCAGCTACACTTTCATATCCAAATAACAACAATAGCAACAATAACACTATTTAATAGTAATGACAGTACTGCTGCTTCTTTCATAGTGTTTACCCTGTGCCTGGCACTGTGCGAAGAGCTTCATGTATACTAACTCATTTAATCTTCACAAGTACCCTATGAGATAGGTAGTATTTTAATCCCCATTGTATAGATGAATAAACTGCAGCACAGAGATGTTAAGTAACTTTCCTAAAGTCACACAGCTAGAGTGTCAACTATTCCATGCCTCTGACTTAGAATGCTCTGTTCCTTTTGCTTGAATTCCCTTCCCTTTCTCCCTTTACCTAAGTCCTTCAAACCTCACCTTGGATGTCACCTACTTTGAGAAGCTTCTTTACTGCATTTGCTTCTCTATCCCCTCCCCACTGCTTTAGTTTGAGTTAAGAATTTCTCTTATAAACTATGATTTAGAAAAGAGTTGAGCCCCCTTCTTTTGGAGAGAATCACTTCCCACAAGAGATAGACTTTCCCAGAGGTATCTTTAGAAAGAGGGTTCCTGCATGTAGCAGTGAACCAAGGGACGACTGTCCAGCTTGTTCGGGAAACTCTTCCCTTGATCACTTGAAGAAATACTCACCACCCTGAGTGAAAGGGGTGGGTAAGGACACACACTCTGGTTGCCCCTCTCTTTGGATCATTCTTACTAATTGGAATTCTAATCACCTACTTTGTAAGAAAAATATTAGGAGGCCACTCTACCCCTAGATGGTTGCCTTAGATTTTTTCCCCAAAATTATAGTTTCTTAAATATTTCCTAATAGGATTTTTAGGGCTTAACCTCAGTTTTCTAATTATTATATTTATAAATTATGGTTATGAATTTTACTGCTCAAAACCACTGCTAACTAAACATTTGCTCCAGTATGTCTTTAATGGACATCTTTAAAAGATCCAGGGATTATTCATCCATGTATTAATTCAATATTTTATTAAGTGCCTTAGCAGGTGCCAAGCACTATGGGGATACAGATGGAATAACATGGGTACACTCTCAAGGAGCTCATGGTCTTAAGAGAGAAAGGGCAGAAATTCTACACATACTAAACGGGACTCAGTGAGCAAGACAGCTGTTTTTATTGTTGCATTATCTACAATATAGCCACATTTAACATTTATTGTAACACCTAATCATTGTTAACGAATCCATTTTAAAAGTAATAACCAATGTTCTTCCTTACAAACAAAATTTTTCCAATTTCTTTTACTCATGAAAAATTGAAATGATCATTCCTCTCTAGTAGTTAGGAGGGGGAAAAAATACCCAGCTAAGGTAGTCATCTTATATTTTAACCCTGGCAGAGGATGTAAATGTGAAATAGGTGATATTTATTGATTTCACAGTATTGCTTGAAAATTGAAGATTATCTTTCAAATTTGTGCAAAGTCATCACCCTTCAGTCACTTAGAAAATTTTATTCTCAGAGTCACTGCTTTGTTAAAAGCTTAGAGGACTGAGACGTATGTAAACTGCTAGGACAGATTATACAATGTCAAGATACACTCCGAGGAAGTCAGTGATTTCCATCAATCAAATGTGTGCCCGGAAAGGTTCTTGGATGATTGCACCCCAGGGTGCTGTCCAGGATCCACATCAAATACCGACATACTGACACATGGGTTAAGTCAGGCCCTACACCTGACCAGTCAACATAAAGGAATTGCATTTTAGAGACCAAAAGTTCTAGTGCAGGAAGGATTTAGAGAATATTATCAACACAAGTGGAAGAAACGAGACCTCTGAGGTCTAAAGGAAGGGGCTGACCTGGCAAATACACAAATAGTATCGAGAAACCAAATCCTTGTGAAGCTGTACCAGGACCAAAATAAATATTAACACAATGTTTAATTGGAATCCACTGAAACTTTCCAAACTGGATGCAATGATAAAAAGTCCAAAGACTCATAACTTGTCCAGCCACTAAACTACAGTACAGGAAAAAAATTATCCTAAACCTCAGCAAACAGAAAAGCTGAGAGGAATAATAGATGTTTTAATCCAGCCAAGAGTTCATACTTTATTTCTAAGCATCAATTCCAGCATTTCCTGATGGATGGGAAATTTAATGTGCTAAGATACAATAAAAGGTAGGAGTTGATAGTCAATAGAATATATTCAGGCAATGCTTTTTTTTTATTGCTTAAAAGGATCATCAAGGATAGACTTAAGTATACAGTTTTTTACTGTTCTCTTAAAAACAGCTTCATTGATATATTTAAAGAAGAATTTTCCAAGGAACTAATCAACATTATTGAAACAGCGAAGTCATGAAAGGAAATGAAAATGGCAAAATGACCTTGGAACAGGCAAAGATGTCGGGGCAATCTGAAGGAGTAGGTTTGCTGGTGATCATGGGCATAAAGACAGTGTAGGAGGTAAAACTGCAGTTTGGTAGGAAAAAAAAAAAGGCAGAAGATAAACAGGATTGGAAAGGGCCAACACGGTCAAAGGCGGGTATCTGTGTTTTGCTTTTTTTCCCCCAATAAGCTGGAGGGAAGGAGACGTCAGGCATACAGAGAAAAGGGACACGATGCTAACTGTGGGAATTCACATGGGAAGATCTCCCATGGGAGGCCTCCCCATGGAGAGGTAGAGCACCTACACTCTGTATCTTCCAAGCCCTGTCCCACACCCCGGCTGGGACACATCTGATTGTTTGTTCTACTATTTATTTGGACTCTTCTGTCCACTGCCTATATGGTAGCCGACCATAACAAAACTATTTACTACACATGGTTATATTTCTACACTTTATCCACTGAGGCAAGGGTCATACAGTTTATTTCCTTTACCTCTCTTACAATGGGTTAAAATACGTTGATAATTAAGGTAATAAACAAAGCTCCTCACTATTAAAAATGGTTGCATTCCTATGCTTTAAAAAATGTGCCTTTAATTATATTGCCTTAAATTTCTGATCATAAAACTCCCCAAAACCAAAAACGGTCCAATGCCTCTGTCACTAACATGCAATTACAATTGACCCTTGAACAACACAGGTTTGAACTGTGTGGGTACATTTACACATGTTGCACCTGTATTTTCATTTTACAGATCTTTCAATTAACTAAGTGTGGGGAAAAGTTTGTGTTCAATTAGAGATCACAATATGTAGAATCTAAAGAACTAAGGTTTGAGTCCTGATTCTATCCAAACTTTCAGCTTTCTGCCCTTGGGTGAGTCATTTATCAAAAATTCCTTTTTTTGTTTCGTTTTGAGGCAGAGATAGCGGTCCTCAGATTTTCAACTGCGAGAGGGGTGGGTGGCCCTCACCCCCATGTTGTTCAAGGATCAACTGTACTTATTTTCTCTTAGTAAGTCAACTAAGCTAATGAAACTAGAAAGAATCGTTTAAACTTTTCAAGATTCTATAAGCAATGTGGCTATCTGGTGTTCATGAGCTAAATCACTCTTTGGGGGAATGTTTACTACTATGTTTTTTTGTGTGTGTGGTACACGGGCCTCTCACTGTTGTGGCCTCTCCCGTTGCGGAACACAGGCTCCGGACGCACAGGCTCTGCGGCCATGGCTCACAGGCCCAGCCACTCCGCGGCATGTGGGATCTTCCCGGACCGGGGTGCAAACCCGTGTCCCCTGCATCGGCAGGCAGACTCTCAACCACTGCACCACCAGGGAAGCCCTGGGGGAATGTTTAGAAGCCCAAACCTCCAAAAACATGCCATATGATGTTCTTTCTTTAGCCTTTCCTCCAAATTTAAATAAAATCATACATAAAGTTAACGGGAATATTAGTTTTTCAAATCACAAAGAGAGTTGACAATGACTGCATTTTCCTCCAAATATACTTTTTAATTTAACTACAATATTTCTAAAATCCTGTGTAGATGAATTTTATTTTTTAGTCTTGATCTTCAAAATCATAGCTTCTTCTAAAAGTGTGTGAAGTGCTATTGTCTCTTTGGCAATCACATTACTTATGCAAAGTGAATTGATATGGACTTTGCTACAGGTATCAAGATTAGATTCATTTCACTCAGGGTGCTAATTCCAGCATCACATTCTCCCCTGGAATACAGATTTTCTTTGCTAATATTATCTTTGTGTTAGAAATGTAAATTATTGGTCAGTAGAATGTACACAATGCACGTCTGTGTTGCCAAATTTCCCTGTTGTTTGGTTTTCCTTTAAACCTTTTTTATGGGGGGTATCCTTTATGAGCTACACAGTACTTATTTTTATGCACAAAGTATTATATCGAAGCCACTTAAAAAATATGACTTAAGGATTCTTCCTTATGTTATTTAATTTGCAACCTGCTATGGTCTGAATGTATCTCCCCAAAATTCATATGTTGAAATCCTAATCCCCACACATGGTGGTATTAGGAGGTGGAGCCTTTGGGAGGTGATTAGGTCGTGAGGGTGGAGCCCTTGTGAATGGGATTAGAGCCCTTCTAAAAGAGACCTCCACAGAGCTCCCCAGGCCCCTCCATCAGTGAGGACATTGTGCTGGCTGTGAACCAGGAAGGGGACCTCACCAGAATGTGACCGTGCTGGCCCTTAATCTTGGGCTTTCCAGCTTCCAAAACTGTGAGAAGTAAATTTTTGTTGTTTATAAGCCACCCAGTCTGTGATATTTTGCTATAGCACCCTGAATAGACTAAGACATGATCTTAAGTGTGAGGGTACCACTAACTCGATTATTGAGAAAGCCTCCACCATAACCTTCTTCACCTTTGTTTAAATGATTAAAGAAGTCTAAGTTATCCAATGAGTTTAAAATAAAGATTAGCAAGGTAACCATTATTGTCAGAAGGAACTAAAAAAGAATTACCCATCTTATTTCTTTCTCTGCTCTACACCTATCTGAAAATTCCCATTGTCAACAAGAATTTTAAAAAAGCAAAAACCAAAAGCCTTGATTTCCAGTATTTTCAAAACAATGTATTTTCACTTTGCTCTTTTTATTAATATAAAGAAGGTTATGTTCAGGCATAGTCTTGCAAAAGTGACTAGTAATTTTAGGAGGTGTTGCTAACATTTCCTTTAAATTTTATGTGTGTTCAGATTATGAAGAGGAGAAAGACCCTACCCTAATGTTGTCAAGAGTATCAAGTGTAACCATTGTTCCCAGTACATCACCACAAAAGGTCATGATTAATTTGGGGTTTCAAATATATTCACAGTACAAATCTCTGGGCAGAACACGTAAGGTACTAATTATATCATGAAACCTGGCTGGGAAGTGGGACATTGGTTTTCGCTCTCCTGCCTGAATCCTAAACTAGCTCTCTAGTCCCTAACACAACCTTGAAGAGAAAGAAGAGACCCCTGAAAATAACTGAACTGTCCCCTCACACCCCCTCCCCGGTTCTGCGGGATAGAGAATCTGAAACAGAACTTCACATTGGTTTAGAGCACAGCGCTTCAAATTTTAGCAGCATCAGGATCTCGTAGAGGGTTAATTATAACACAGATTACCAGGCCTCACTCCCAGAGTTTTTGATGCAAAGTTCTGGAGTGGGGCCCAGAGAGTTTGCATTTGTATTAAGTCCCAGCTAATGCCGATCAAGGGGCCACACTTTGAGAACCCTTGGTTTAGAATTGTAGACAAGTGGTAGATCTCCCACTCCTGAATTTGTCAACCTGCTATGGTAAATTGGGGACAGGTTGTGGACAGTTTTGAATGTCAGAGTCAGGAGGTTTTTGAAGACCTAAGAGATTCATCAACGACAATTTCCCACAATTCCTAGCATTCTTGTAAAACTGAAATTAGGCATCACCTGTGAAATGCGATGACATCCTCTGGAGTCAGGGCCCTGTCTCATCTCTCACAGGACCTGATCTAAACCTCCCCGCTCTCCCTGCCACATCTCACTTCCCATCAGAGGTAAAAGTGTCTCTGACTTCACCAGAAAATAGGGACCTTCTGTCATTCTCTGCTTCCCCCTCCGCTACCATTACCTAAATCTATCCATAAACCTTTCTTCTCCAGTCTTTCCGGTGCCCTGCCTCTTCTCCACACCCCAACACTGCATGGGTACCTGATATCACCGTTCTCGATTTTTCAAACCATCCACTGTTGATCTGTACCTTTCAATGGCTCCTTCTCTTCAGGCCACAAACATGCTCAAGTCTCTCAAAAAGAATAATAACCAAATCCTTCCTCCGCCCGGCCTTCCCTGCTGGCCACCACTGGATGTCCTTCAGTTCACAGCCTAATGGCTGGAAGAGCAGTCTGTATTTTCGACGTCTACTGGCTTCCCTCCTCACTCTGCTGCCACCTACAATCTGTCCTCAAGGCTCCACTGAAATTGCTCACTGAGCTCCACGCCACCTTCCTCTTGCCTTTTTTTTTCTTTCTTTCTTTTTTTTTTTTTTTTTGCGGTACGCGGGCCTCTCACCACTGTGGCCTCTCCCGTTGCAGAGCACAGGCTCCGGACGCGCAGGCTCAGCGGTCATGGCTCACGGGCCCAGCCGCTCCGCGGCATATGGGATCTTCCCGGACCGGGTCACGAACCCGTGTCCCCTGCATCGGCAGGCGGACCCTCAACCACTGCGCCACCAGGGAAGCCCCTCTTGCCTTTTCGATCTGGGTACTCCTCCTCATGATGCAGCATCATCAGCTCCAAGGTTACACCCTTGTCATCTTCCATCCACAGTCTATTCATAGTTTTCTCCCTTGGAGTAAATGACTAACTATGGGCTGATCACTGTCATAGCTGTAGTTTTAACTCCACTCTTGCCCCTGAGCTGCTGTTTTTGCAATTACCTTTGAGAAAGTTTCAGCTGATTTTCTACCCCAACTGAAGCCTGCTCCTCCTCCTCTATTTCCTGTCTCAGTCACTGGCGCCACCGTTCTTTCACTCAGATGCCAAGGAAGAAACATCAGGATCGCCACTGACTCCCCCGTCAAGTCAGTTGGTCATTACGTGTGCTTGATCTTCTCTCTCAGACTTGTGTTCTCCTGCACAAGCTCACTGTTTCTGCCACTACCAACATCATGGCTCTCACCGGGATGATCTAACTAGCCTTGTAACTGGATTTCCTATCTCTAGGCTTAGTATGGCTGGTGTGGAAAAGGACATGTTAGGGGGTCACAAAAACCTAGGTTCAAATCCCAGTTTCCCCACTTTCTCACTGAGCACAGCAGGCATGTTATTTAAGCTCTCTCATGTCTTTTTCCTCTATAAAATGGAATAAGACTATCTACTCATAACTTTACCGTGAGGACTTTGTGGACTAATGTATGTAACACTGTATGTAACATTTAGCACGATGCCTAGCACACACTATGACCTCAATAAATGTTGGTCCCTCCTCCCCGACCCCTCCAAGTCATCTTCCATCGAAAACTCCCTAAAATTAAATTTTGATTCATTCATAAAGTGAGGTGTTACTGTTTATAAAATAAATCTACACAATCAAGTATACACTGATCTTTCCAGCCTCACTGCATGTCATTTCCTAACTGGATACCTACTTTCAGCCATTTAGGTGAAAACGGCTGCACATTTGTTGATCCAGCTCCCAGGAATGCAACCTGGTCCATGGTTTGCCAGGTAAACTACCCCAATGAAGTTTCTGCTTCAGTGGGAAGCCTTCCCTGTCTGTGGTTTAAAGATGAAACTTGGTGGGGGGAGGGCAATGTAATGTGTTTTAATCCCCTCTCCCTTCATGCTATCCTCACTAGAATTTGCAAAATTAGCAACCTGTTTGGAATTCATTTTTTTCATCTTTCCTCCTCATTCTGGTGGTCTCTCTCATAGCATTTTCTAGAAATCTCTATTAGTACTTATTTCACCTGAACCAACCACTCACTGCTCCCCCTTTTCCAGATGTTTCCACCATGCCCTCCGTGTCTCATTCCATAGTAAAGTCATGTGCCTCCATTCTCAGCCTTCTCACTGAAAACTCCCTTGACTGCCTGTCTCAAACCCATCACCTCCCGTGCCGTTTCCTCAAGTAGAAGCTGTTCATCACGGCGTATTCTGTTTCACAACAGTGAGACAGACAGTCAGCTTCTTACTTGCTCTCCAGGGCTGTTTCATGGCTCTTCAGCCCTCCAGGAAAAAGTCCTGCTTCTTTTAAGCTCAGGCCACTTGTCTGTACCACCTTTTACCTCTTTTGATCTCTCTTCCTAATTCACTGAAGACTTTAGCACCTGGGTCACCATCTTCTTCTCTATTCTTATTTTGCCATTATTATCCTAGCCCACTTCAAAGCACACAGCATACTAGAACCCTGACCTTTTATTTCCATGACTACCTCATCTCCAGAGAACTACAACTTCACTGGACTTCAGCTACAGACATGACCACATCCTGGACCCTTTTTTTTTTAATCACTTGGAATTATTTCAGTTGTGAAATATTAAATCCAAACATCCCGTTTTCTAACAATTTACTAATTCTAACAATTTCTAAAAATTTACTAATTCTCTTACCCAATTACTGTCTTCATAATGTTCTTTGATCTTATAGGGCCTTCCAACCCCCCTAATCCCTTTACTTTCTTTTTTTTTCAAATTTATTTATTTTTGGCTGTGTTGGGTCTTTGTTGCTGTGCGTGGGCTTTCTCTAGTTGCGGCGAGCAGGGGCTACTGTTCACTGCAGTGCGTGGGCTTCTCATTGCGGTGCCTTCTCTTGTTGCGGAGCACGGGCTCTAGGCACGTGGGCTTCAGTAGTTGTGGCGCACGGGTTTAGTTGCTCCGCGGCATGTGGGATCTTTCCAAACCAGGGCTTGAACCCATGTCTCCTGCATTGGCAGGCGGATTCTTAACCACTGCACCACCAGGGAAGTACTACTTTCTTTCTCTTTTCATTTCCTTCCTGCTCCAGCTTAGAATCCTTAGTCTAACATCAAACACTGTCTTGTCCACATCTCCAAATCCTATATTCTGTTGTCCTTCCATCATATTATGGCAAAGCTCCAGCCCAGGGTCCAACCAACTGTCCATCTCATCCCTGTCCATATTTGTGCTGCCAAGCTCTCTCAGAGGAAGTCAGCCCTGAAGACTGATGCCACTAAAACATCCTGGTCTCCAACCCAACTGGGTCCTCCACACTGCCCGAGTCCACCTTTGTTTCCCTCATCAGCCCTTTCTGTTCTCTTCTGTGACCAGCTGAAACCTGCTGCCCTCAGCACCTCCCTTCTGCTCCCTTCAGCACTTCCCACTCAGAATACTTCATCTCCTACCTCACTGAGAAAATAGAATCAATCAAGAGTTCTCTCTGCTTTCATCCACCAAACCTACACACCTGTGTATATTTGCCCCCATCCTTTCCTGTTCCTCTGTTACACCAGAAAAAGGTGTCACTGCTCAGATGTAAAACTCACCCCCTGCCTATGCTATGCATCCCATTCACTCCAACATTTTTGGGATCCTCTCTCTGCCTTATGCTTACAGGTTTTTTTCTACTCTTTTTCTTTACTGGCTCTTCCACAACAGCAATATCCTCAAGAGTCTCTACAGTCTTAAAAAAAAAAAAAAAAAAAGGAAAGAATAGAAAGAAGAAAAAAAACCCTCTCTCCCTGTAGCCAACCTTCTGGATTTTTCTTCAGCACTTCCTGTTTTCCTCTCACTTCTTACCTCCTTAATCTGTGTTCCACTCTCAACGCACTCCAATGGGACTGTACTTGCCATGGGCACCAGTCAAGTTGCTAAATACAAGGGACACATGACAGTCTCGATGCTACTTCTCTCAAGAATTTGTTACTGTTGATCACTCCCTCCCTCCTCTTTTGCCTTCTTAGTTTTATTATAGAAAATTTCAAACATATTTAGAAATAGAATATCCAACTTCAATATTTCTCAATACATGGCTCATCCTATTCATCTATAACCACAAGCTCTCCCCTTCCCAAAAGATTATTGTGAAGCAAATCCCTGACATCATGTAACTTCTTCTGTAAATATTTCTGTGTACCTCCTTAAAGGTCAAACCACTTAAAATGATCACAATATCATTATGACACCTAAAATAATAATTCATATTTATCAACAAATATTCAGTCCATGTTCACATTTCCCTAAAAGCCTTCTAATTTTTTAATGGGCTGTTTGCTTGAATCAAGATCTTATACAGGATCCATATTGTGAGACTGGTTGAAATGTCTCAAGTTTTGTTTTGTTCTATTTTGTTTTGGCATATAGCTTCCACCCTATTTCTTTCTTTTTCCTTGAAAAAAATTTTTGGTTTTGTTGCTGAAATGAAATCAGTTGTCTTACAGATTTCCCCAGTCTGGATTTGGCTGATTGCATCCCTGTGGTATTATTTAACATTTTGCATCTGTATCTCCTATTGCCTCTAAATTCAGAGATCTGGTAGACTGATAAGATTCAGATTTGATCTGGGGGACAAGCCTACTTCAAAGGTGGTATTGTATACTTCCATAATTATGAAGGTGGTTTCTATTTTTAAGACGTTATCAGCAATAACCATTGCTTAGATCATTAGTGGTTGCAAAATGATAATATTCAAATCCTATCATTTCTTCTTCCCATAATAGCTGGAATATGTCTATAAAGAAAAACTACTCCCATCAACTATTTAGTAACCCTGCAATACAAATCACAGAAAAGACAGAACAAATCTTTGACTCTTTCAGAATGACTGATTCTTTCCTTTAGTTATTAGTGTTTTGTTTTGTTTTTTGAAATAAATTATTTATTTTTGGCTGCATTGGGTCTTCGTTGTTGGGTATTTGTTGCTGCACGCAGGCTTTCTCTAGTTGCAGTGAGCAGGGGTTACTCTTTGTTGTGGTGCATGGGCTTCTCATTGCAGTGGCTTCTTTTGTTGCAGAGCTCAGGCTCTAGGCACGCAGGCTCAGTAGTTGTGGCTCACAGGCTCTAGAGCGTAGCCTCAGTAGTTGTGGTGCATGGGCTTAGTTGCTCCACAGCAAGTGGGATCTTCCCGGACCAGGTTTTGAACCCCATGTTCCCTGCATTTGCAGGCGGATTCTCAACCACTGCGCCATCAGGGAAGTCCCTAGTTATGAGTTTTTAAAATAATCAGTTGGCCTCCCTGATATTCTCCAAAGATGACCAATGAGGTTTTATTTTTCTTTTTTCAGTATCATTATGAACTCAATCTATTCCTTATAGACAGTAAAAGCTTATTCAGCTTGGCTTCCAAACTCTTTGACAAGAAATTCATAGCGTTTGCTAGCTTCCTTGTTTTCTATTATGATGAAATATTCCAAGCTCATTTTCTACATTTCCTGCTCCAGATCTAGAATCAGTAATTTCTTCCAGGATCTCTGGTTTCTTTTAGTGGAACTGGTATTTAGATAGCACAATCTGGACCCCAGGATTCGTCATTTGTTTCTAAACCTTTTTGGTAGATAGAGCTGTGAATATGTATTCTTTTGGATTTAGAGGTAACACACACCATGAGTTCTTACTGATAGGTCCAACTCAAATTTAGGATTATGACAGAGTTTTTACCTAACTTTGTGTATTTGCATCTCCTTTCAACCCTGCTAATATGAATTCTCAATGACATCAACTCTCACAAACATCGATATCAAGATACAAATGCAACAGTATAAGAGACAGTAACAATATGACCATCAGCAATATGAGTACTGGAAGTAGTTAAAGATTTTTGAGGGGAGTCCTTTTTATCCTTAAAAGATATCTCGTTTGGAATGTATAGTCAAAAATGCAGGGTTTTGAAGTCATTTAGAATTGTCTCACACTGTAAGGTTCTGCATCCAATCTGAGCCACACTAAAGCTGATTTCATGTTACTTCAATGAAAAAGAACCAATTGTAAAACTTATTTTGTTTTATAACTATGTAAAATATTTACATAGTTCCCAAACCAAACTGCCAAGGTATATTCAAAGAAGTATGGCTGTTCATTTCAGCCTCCAGTCTCTAAGTAATAATTTTTGTGTGTGTGTGGTTCATCTTTCCAACTTTTAAAAATGTATATGTATATGTAGATATTTAATTTAGGGGAGGAGGCAAGATAGCAGAATAGAAGGACTTGAGTTCAACTCCTCTCACGAAAACACCAAAATCACAGTTGACTGCTGAAGAGCCATCAACAAAAAAGACTTGAACCTACCAAAAAAGATGTTCTACACATAAAGCCAAGGAAGAAGCCACAGTGAAATACTAGGAGGGGTGCTTTCACAGTATAATCAAATCTCATACCTGCCAGGTGGGCAATCCACAAACTGGAAAATAATTATATGGCAGAGGTTCTCCCACAGGATTGAGAGTTCTGAGCCCCATGTCAGGCTCCCCAGCCTGTGGGTCTGGCATCGGGAGGAGGAGCCCCCAGTGCATTTGGCTTTGAAGGCCAGCAGGGCTTGAGTGCAGGAGCTCCACAGGACTGGGGAAAACAGACACTCTACTCTTGGAAGGCACACACAAGGTTTCATGTGCACTGGGACCCAGGACAAAGTAGTGCCTTCATAGGAGCCTGGGCCAGACCTACCTGTGGGTCTTAGAGGGTCTATTGGGGAGGCGGGGATCAACTGTGGCTCACTGGGGGGGCAATGACACTGGTGGCGGAAGCCCCGGGGAAAATTCATCTTCATGAGCTCTCCCGGGGGTCACCATTTTGGCACCATGACCTGTCCCCACCCAGCAGCCTGCAGGCTCCAGTGTAGGGATGCCTCAGGCCAAACAACCAACAGGGTGAGTACACAGCTCCATCCATCAGCAGACAGGCTGCCTAAAGTTGTCCTGAGCCAAAAGCCACCTATAAACACACCCCTTGACATGGCCCTGCCCCTGTCACCAGAGTGACAAGACTCAGCTCCACCTACCAGTGAGTAGGCACCAGGCCTTCCCACCAGGAAGCCTGCACAAGCCCCTGGACCAATCTCACCCACCAGGGGGCAGACACCAGAAGCAAGAAGAACTAAAACCCTGCAGCCTGAGGAACAGAGACCACAAACACAAGAAGTTAGGCACAATGAGACGGCAGAGAAATATGTTCCAGATGAATGAACAAGATAAAGAAGAACAACTAAATGAAGTGGAGATAGGCAACTACCTGAAAAAGAATTCAGAGTAATGATAGTAAAGATGATCCAAGATCTTGGAAAAAGAATGGAGGCACAGGCCAAGAGAACACAAGAAATGTTTAATAAAGAGCTGGAAGCTTTAAAGAGCAAACAGAGATACAATGACCAAAATGAAAGATACACTAGAAGGAATCAATAGCAGAATAAATGAGGAAGAAGAACGAATAAGTGAGCTGGAAGACAGATCGGTGGAAATCACTGCTGCAAAACAGAATAAAGAAAAAAGACTTAAAAGAAATGAGGAAAGTCTAAGAGACCTCTGGGGCAACATTAGATGCACCAATATTTGCATTATAGGGGGCCCGAAAGGAGAGGAGAGAAAAGACCTGAGAAAATATTTGGAGAGATAATAGCTGAAAACTTCCCTAACACGGAAAAGGAAACAGTCACCCAAGTCCAAAAAGTGCAGAGAGTCCCAGACAGGATAAACGCAAGGAGGAACACACTGAGACAAACAGTAATCAAACTGACAAAAATTAAAGACAAAGAAAAAATATTAAAAGCAACAAGGGAAAAGCGACAAATAACATACAAGGGACCTCCCATAAGGTTATTAGCTGATTTCTCAGCAGAAACTCTGCAGGCCAGAAGGGAGTGGCAAAATATATTTAAAGTGATGAAAGGGAGCTTCCCTGGCGGTGCAGTGGTTAAGAATTTGCCTGCTGATGCATGGGACATGGGTTTGAGCCCTCGTCCGGGAAGATCCCACATGCCGCGGAGCAACTAAGCCCGTTCGCCACAACTACTGAGCCTGCATGCCACAACTACTGAAGCCTGCTTGCCTAGAGCCCATGCTCCGCAACAGGAGAAGCCACTGCAATAAGAAGCCTGCGCACCACAATGAAGGGTAGCCCCCGCTCGCTGCAACTAGAGAAAGCCTGCGTGCAGCAACGACGACCCAATGCAGCCAAAAAAAAAATAAAGTGATGTGAAAAACCTACAAGCAAGAATACTCTACCCATCAAAGCTCTCACTCAGATTTAACAGAGAAATCAACAGCTTCACAGACAAGCAAAAGCTAACAGAATTCAGCACAACCAGACCAGCTTTGCAACAGATGCTAAAAGAACTTCTCTAGGCAGAAAAGAAAAGGCCATAACTAGAAACAAGAAAATTATGAACAGGAAAGCTCACCGGTAAGGGCAAATATACAGTAAAAGTAGGAAATCATCCTCAAACAAATATGATATCAAAACCAGCAATCATGAGAAGAGAAAACAAATGTGGGATATTGGAAATGCATTTGAAATTAAGAGACCAGCTACTTAAAACAAACTTGTATATACATAGACTGCTATATCAAAACCTCATGGTAACCACAAACCAAAAATCTACAATCGATACACACACACGAAAAAAGAAAAAGCAATCCAAACACAACAATAGTCATCAAATCACAAAAGAGAACAAAAGAGGAAGGGAAGAAAAAAGACCTACAAAAACAAATCCAAAACAATTAACAAAATGGCAATAAGAACATACATATCGATAATTACCTTAAACATAAACGAATAAGTGCTCCAACCAAAATACATAGACTGGCTGAATGGATACAAAAACAAGACCCATATATATGCTGTCTATAAGAGACTCACTTCAGATCTAGGGACACATAGAGAGTGAAAGTGAGGGGATGGAAAAAGGTATTCCATGTAAATGAAAATCAAAAGAAAGCTAGAGTAGCAATACTCATATTAGACAAACTAGACTTTAAAATACAGACGTTACAAGAGACAAAGAAGGATACTACATAATGATCGAGTGATCAATACAAGAAGAAGATATAACAATTGTAAATTGTAAATACATATGCACCCAACATTAGACCACCTCAATATAGAAGCCAAATGCTAACAGCCATAAAAGGGAAAATCGAGAGAGTAAGACAATAATACTGGGGGACTTTAACTCCCCACTTACATCAATGGACAGATCATCCAGACACAAAATCAATAAGGAAACACAGGCCTTAAATGCCACATTAGACCAGATGGACTTGATATTTATAGAGCATTCCATGCAAAAGCAGAATACACATTCTTCCAAGTGCACGTGGAATATTCTCTTTGATAGATCAAATGCTGGGCCATAAAGAAAGCCTTGATAAATTTAAGAAAACTGAAATCATATCAAGCATCTTTTCTGACTGCAATGCTGTGAGATTAGAAATCAACTACAAGAAAAAAAACTGTGAAAACCATAAACACGTGTAGGCTAAACAATATGCTACTAAACAACCACTGGATCACTGAAGAAATCAAAGAGGAAATTTTTTAAAATACCTAGAGACAAATGACAATGAAAACACAACAATCCAAAACTTATGGGATGTGGCAAAAGCAATTCTCAAAAGGGAAGTTTGTAGCAATACAATCTTACCTCAGGAAACAAGAAAACTCCCAAATAAACAATCTAACCTTACACCTAAAGCAACTAGAAAAAGAAGAATAAGCAAAACCCAAAGTTAGAAGAAGGAAAGAAATCATAAACATCAGAGCAGAAACAAATTAAATAGAGACAAAGAAAACAACAGAAAAGATCAGTGAAACTAAAAGCTGGTTCTTTGAAGAGATAAACAGAATTGACAAACCTTTAGCCAGAATCATCAAGAAAAAAAGAGGGCTCAAATCAATGACATTAGAAATGAAAAAGGAGAAGTTACAGCTGACATCACAAATACAAAGGATCATAAAAGACTACTACAAGCAACTATATGCCAATAAAATGTACAACCTAGAAGAAATGGGCAAATTCTTAGAAAGATACAATCTCCCAAACTGAACCAAGAATAGAAAGTATGAATAGACCAATCACAAGCACTGAAATTGAAACTGTGATTAAAAAACTCCCACCAACCAAAACTCCAGGACCAGATGGCTTCACAGGTGAATTCTATCAAACATTTAGAGAAGAGTTAACACCTATACTTCTGAAACTATTCCAAAATATTGCAGGGGAAGGAACACTCCCAAACTCATTCTATGAGGTATCACCCTGATACCAAAACCAGATAAAGATATCACAAAAAAAGAGACTTATAGGCCAATATCACTAATGAACATGGATGCAAAAATCCTCAACAAAATATTACTAGCAAACCAAATCCAACAAACATTAAAAGGATCATACACCATAATCAAGTGGGATTTATCCCAGGGGTGCAAGGATTTTTCAATATCTGCAAATCAATCAGTGTGATGCACCACATTAACAAACTGAAGAATAAAAACCATATGATCATCTCAATGGAAGCAGAAAATGGTTTTGACAAAATTCGGCACCCATTTACGATAAAAAGTCTCCAGAAAGTGGGCATAGAGGGAACCTACCTCAACATAATAAAGGCCGTATATGACAAAACCCACAGGTAACATCATACTCAATGGTGAAAAGCTGAAAGCATTTCCTCTAAGATCAGGAACAAGACAAGAATGTTCACTCTTACCACTTTTATTCAACATGGCTTTGGAAGTCCTCTAACCACAGCAATCAGAGAAGAAAAAGTAGTAAAAGGAATCCAAGTTTGAAAAGAAGTAAAACTGTCACCATTTGCAGATGACGTGATACTATATACAGAAAATCCTAAAGATGCTACCAGAGAACTACTAGAGCTCATAAACAAACTTGGTAAAGTTGCAGGATACAAAATTAATACACGGAAATCTCTTGCATTTCTATACACTAACAACAAAAGATCAGAAAGAGAAATTAAGGAAACAATCCCATTTACCACTGCATCAAAAAGAATAAAATACCTAGGAATAAACCTACGTAAGGAGGCAAAAGACCTGTACTTTGAAAACTATAAGATGCTGATGAAAGAAACTGGAGACGATACAAACAGATGGAAAGTTATACCAAGTTCTTGGATGGGAAGACTCAATATTGTCAAAATGACTACACTATCCAAGGCAATCTATAGATTCAATGCAATCCCTATTAAATTACCAATGGCATTTTTCATAGAACTAGAACAAAACTTTTTAAATTTGTATGGAAACCCGTAAGACCCTGAATAGGCAAAGCAATCCTGAGAAAGAAAAACGGAGCTGGAGGAATCAGGCTCCCTGACTTCACATTATACTACAAAGCTACAGCCATCAAAGCAGTATGGTACTGGCACAAAAACAGATATACAGATAAGTGGAACAGGATAGAAAGCCTAGAAATAAACCCATGCATCTATAGTCAATTAATCTACGACAAAGGAGGCAAGAATATACAATGGAGAATAGACAGTCTCTTCAATAAGTGGTGCTGGGAAAACTGGACAGCTACGTGCAGAAGAATGAAATTAGCACACTCCCTAATACTGTACACAAAAATAAACACAAGATGGATTAAAGACCTAAATGTAAGATTGCACACTATAAAACTCTTAGAGGAAAACACAGGCAGAACACTCTGACATAAATCTCAGCAATATCTTTCTGGATCCACCAGAACATATTTCTCTGCCGTCTCATTGTGCCTAATGAAAATAAAAACAAAAATAAACAAATGGGACCTAATGAAACTTAAAAGCTTTTGCATAGCAAAGGAAACCACAAACGAAACAAAAAGATAACCCACAGAATGGGAGAAAATATTTGCAAACGAAGTGACCAACAAGGGATTAATCTCCAAAATATACAAATAGCTCATGCAGCTCAATATCAAAAAGAAAAACCAATCAACGCAATCAAGAAGTGGGCAGAAGGTCAAAATAGACATTTCTCCAAAGAAGACATACAGATGCCCAAAAAGCACATGCAAAGATGCTCAACTTTGCTAATTATCAGAGAAATGCAAATCAAAACTACAATGAGGTATCACCTCACACCGGTCAGAATGGCCATCATCAAAGTCTACAGACAATAAATGCTGGTGAGGATGTGGAGAAAAGGGAACCCTCCTACACTGTTGGTGGGAATATAAATTGGTAAAACCATTATGGAGTACAGTATGGAGGCTCCTTAAAAAACAAAAACTAGAATTACCATATGATCTAGCAATCCCACTCATGGGCATATATCCAGAGAAAACCATAATTCGAATAGAAACATGCACCCCAATGTTCACTGCAGCACTATTTACAGCAGCGAAGACATGGAGGCAGTCTAAATGTCCATCAACAGAAGAATGGATAAAGAAGATGTGGTACATATATATACAATGGAATATTAGCCACAAAAAAGAGTGAAATAATGCCGTTTGCAGCAACATAGGTGGACCCAGAGATTATTATACTAAGTGAAGTCAGAGAAATACAAATATCATATGATATCACTTATGTGGAATCTAAAAAAATGATACAAATGAACTTATTTACTAAACAGAAACAGACTCACAGAGTTCAAAAACAAATTTATGGTTACCAAAGGGGAAAGGTCGGGGGAGGGATAAATCAGGAGACTGGGATTAATGTGTACACACTACTTTATATAAAATAATCAACAAGGACCTACTGTATAGCCCAGCTCAATATTCTGTAATAACCCATATGGGAAAAGAATCTGAAAATGAACTGAATCACTTTGCTGTATACCTGAAACTAACAAAACATTGTAAATCAACTATAAAATTAAATTTTAAAAATATATAAGTAAATATTAAATGGTGACAACACACTATTTACGTTTCTCATTTAAAAATATAGTGACCTTTATATTCTAGAGATCACTTCATAATAACCGTATGGACATCTTCATTTCTTTTCTACATCTGAATAGTACTCCTTCATGTGGCTGTATCATACTTTCGATTTGTCCAGTATCCTACTGATGGACTTTTGGGGTTTTTCCAATGTTTTGCTATTCAAGGTAGTCTTTGAACAAATATCCCTCTGCATAAGTCTTTTTCTTATTTATTGCTAGTACATCTTTGGCATAGAATCCTAGAAGCGGGAATTGCTCTGTCAATGAGCAAATATGCATTCATTATTTTTAGATATTGCCAAATTCCCCTCCATTAGCATTGTATCATTTGCATTTCCAATGACAATGTATTAGAATGGTTGTTTCCTTTCGGTCTCCTCACAGAGTATGTTATCTTTTGGATTTGTGTCAGTCCCATAGTTGAGGTTTCTCAGCTTGGTCTGAGTTTGAATTTCTAAGTGTGGTTGTTTTTCATACAGTTAACATTCAATTCTCTCATTTTGACACAGTCCTCTCCATTAATACCCAGGAAGCCCTATATGCAAACAATTCTAATTTTTTTCCTATTTCTTGGGTTGTTACTTTTTAATCTTTTTTTCTACCTCCATTTCTCCTGTTTATTTCCTAAATATTTCTCTTTCTCTGCATTGTGTTTTAGCATTTCTTTTAAAGTCCACTCCTTGGACTTAATAATCGTTCTGATTGCAACTAGGTCCATATGAGCAGCCCAAAGCGCTCCCTCTGCTTCTGTCCCAATTATCAAACTGCGTAGTGAAGGTTGTGAATTGTGCCTCCCAGCCACCTTAAATATGACCTGTACATCACTCCTCAGCAACATGCACCTCCTTGGGTGTTCTCCACAGCAATGAATGCCATTACAGATCTCCAGTTGCCCCAGTCTTAAACCTGGGTTTCTTCCTGCTGACTCCCTCTCTCACCTTCCTTGTAACAAATCAGTCACCAGTTTCTGTGGCTTTTACCTCATAAATGATTCTCAAATCCATCTACATCTCTCCATTCCAAACTACTGATCTAAGCCACTGTCATTTCTTCCCTGGACTCCTGCACCTTCCCTTCCAGGTAGCTTTTCCTAGTTTTTCTTGCTCCCAAACATGGTCAGAATTACTTGTGAAAGCACAAATAGGATGGTGCCATTTACTAGCTTAAAAACCATCAAAAACTCAAAAATAACCCAAAACCAAGAAACCCAAGTCCCAAGTCCTGTATTTCCATAGGTACAGATGCATGTGAGTAAGTACTGCAATGCTCTGGACACTCAACACTAAACTGATAGCAGAGAGTACCTGGGATGGAAGGCAATGAAGGCGATGTCAGGGGCAGGCTTAGTATTGGTGAAGGAGGACTTGTTTTATCATTATTTGCATTGTTTGAATTTTTACAATTAGAGTGTTCTCCAGTATTACTTATATATGTTAAAATAGATAAAACGGACTGAGAAAGTGAGGCTTAACTAGCTCTGAGGCAGGTCGGGTTCACCAGAAGGTTGTACAAATTCCTAATGCCAGGTCTCCTGGAAGAGACTAAAGGTTCCCTACAACTACTCCCAGGAGACAAAATTGTCCTCTTCCCCCATGTATTACCTGGGAATGTAACTCAAGATTTTCTTACCTTTGTGGTCCACAGTTTGACGGTCCAGTCGAACGACGACGTGACAAACAGGTGTGAAAAGTCGATTGGGCCCACTGCCATGTGGCAGTTAATTCCTGTCACTGGCCCTTGGTGGCCTTCGAAGACTTCCCCAATACCTGCTTTGCTACACAAAGACCACACAAGAGCAGTTTCAGTGCCCTTCGCAAAGCACTGATTACTTTACAAAAACCAGGCTTGTTTCTGCGTGATTTCTTCTCCATAATTTAGCACAGCCATAAACCATCAGAGATGAAACCACTTTCAGTTACCCTGAGAGAAATAAATGCTAAACTACTCTTAGTGACTAAAAAGACAATATGGGGTGATACCATCTTTTTAATCTTCAGAAGTTAATATCAAATTTTTATCATTTAATCCTTTTTCAGGAGTGCCTCAAAGCCCATCACTGTGGTTGCAGCTGCTTTGATGCAGAACACATACAGCCGGTCCTCTATAACTGCAGACGCGGAGCCCGTGATATGGAGGTCTGACTGTATTGCTCCGTTTTATAGAAGGGACTTGAGCATCCTCGGATTTTGGTACCTGCAAGGGCTTCTGGAACCAATTCCTCGTGGATTCAGATACCAGGGGACGACTGTACACTCAGATCTCAAAGCTTTCATATTTATAATAAGATGATTCTACTCTTGTGGTGACTTTGACACAACTCCCATTTTAACTCCTTTCGGGGAGCCTATTGGCTATAAAACTCCATATATCCTTGAATACATGCATTTACCCTTTTGAGAAAAAGTTCTTAAACTAAGCTGACATACCTGAAAATGTTTGTGGAAAGCCTTGTCACCACAATATAATAGGCAAAATAACTTAAATGTCATATGGAGAAAATGATGTTTTCACTGAAAGCAGAAGAGTAATTTACAAATCTGCTAAATGTAAATTCCGTAAGGGCTGGTGCCTTGTTTAGCATGCAGTAAGTGCTCAATGAACATTTGTTGAACAAAACAGCAAAGAAAGAGGCGAACTTACGCCTTTTTCCCCAACAGGAGCACATTTGAGAAATGGCGATACAGCTTGAAAGTTATCCGCAGACATATGTCGTTTATTTAACTAAGCTGGGATTGTTCCCAGCCCCTATTATCCCACAACAGTCTACACACAATCACACCCAATTAGAAAATATACCAAAATGCTGTATTTTGAAAATTCACGTACACAAGGTTATAAATATGACAAATACAGAGGGATTGTGGAATCCGTATATTATGTCACAAAGAGTGAGAATGTATTAAGTTATTAAAGAATGTAGGCTTCTGGAGCACCAGTAAATGTCAGTGTGCTAAGGAATATTTGAAATCACGAGCCAAGTGCTGCAGCATGTGTTCCATGTAACAGGCGCTCAAAAATTATGCCTGGTGAAACTGCTAACAGCAGTTCCACACGTGATCATTTACATTTGTCCTAGAGAACATGAGGAACTGATCTTTGAAGTGGCCCCTGGTGAGACTCCATTTGCTCTTAACAGCATCCTGAAAGGGTTTATAGGGTGCAAAGCAAAGAACTTATTTAATTTATGGAAGTGGATTTGCACCTTTCCCGTGTTAGGTGAAACACAGAAATTTCGCACCTCTCCCCTGTAGCCCTATGTGACCCACTTAAGATCATTATGAAGCCCAGTGCCTACGACTTTACAACTCTATTGAGATCTGTATTTTATATTTCAGATAGATGGACCAATGTAAAAAGCAAAATCAAGCTCACTGTAAAATGATTTGTCGTTTGTACCTTAGGTACCCTTCCTTTGAACCACAGTGCATCTTCTGGTTGTGTTCGAAAAGGACAATAGCCACAGAACAAAAATATTCACCATGTAAATGGTTATTCACATTAGAGAAAATTTTTTTAAATCTGAAAGTTATCAATGAATATGTTCTATAGCCCTCACAGATAATTAAAGCCTTGGGTTAAGTCAACTGAACCTGTGCCCTGTCGATTCTAAAAAATATGTAGATAACCCTGTGAGTCTGTCTGGCCCACTGCTGCTCTCTGTGCCTCTCTCATGCCACTTACGACATTCTACCCGTCTCGAAGATGTTTGTGTGCTCACCTTTCCCCACCATCATCAGTTTCTTGAAGATAGGAACAGGTTTAAATGATGTCTGCATGCCTGGCAACATCTAGCAATCCACTTTGCTGAGAGTAGATGTGCAGTGAACGTTTCCATGAACGAACAACTCTATCAGATCTTTCTATGCTTTCATAAAACTGCTGTATGGTTTTAGCCAATACTTATGAAGTAGGACTATTGGGCATGGAATTATGAGGCACATCTTCCTAGTCACCTTTTACTCATGTGAGCAGGGAAAATACTGCTTGTTTCTGTGGAGAGCACAGTAAGAACTTCACAGCCTGTACTGTGTGAATGGAAAAATCATATAGCTGAGCCACGGATGCCTGTTATTTCTACAAATCACAAATACACCGGAGTATGAACCTGGAACAATTTCTGGTTTCTCATTCAATCTCAATAGCCTGTGATGAGTGCAAGAGATGAAAAATCAATTGAATTACAACTACTAAAGTGAAAGAGAAATAACACACCAAGGTGAACACAGTGAACCTTTCAAAAGCTGTGAGTCCATTCATTAAGTCTTGCATGTAATTTTATAACCCAGTCTAAATTACCGAGTTCCACTTTTTCCTGAGATTTTTTCCAGGAGCATCTGCCAATCTCTCAATCAAGACAGGATTCTTAGCACCTGGAATCTTCATTCTGCCTTACGTATCTCATACTATTTCAGCCTCTGATAGAGAGGAAGGGCCCTAAGGCACTTCTCTATATTATTTGGTTGTTGTCATTCTTTACTCCCCATATAAATTTTTAACTCCTCACTTACTATGTGCCACACACCAGGCAGGAAACCAATGATGAAATGGAAATAGTTTAGTAAGAGAAAAATGGCAGACGACTGAATACTTGAAGTAAAATGGGATGAATGCTAATGTAGAAGTGATACGCAAATATATAAAACAACAAACCTATCTGACAGCTTGTAGTCCTATCCCATTTATTCTACTTTAATTTTCTCCATAGTACTTATCATCTTACACCACATATTTACCTGTTTATTATTTTACTGTCATTCACCCTCAACCAGAATATGAACTCCAGGTCTGTTTTGTTCCTCACTGCATCCTTATGACATGCTGGTGCCTGGCACATGGTAGGTTCTTAGGAAATATTCCTTGAAAGAATGAATGAATAAAGGGAATGAAAATGCTACGGAAACATAAAGAGGGAAATGATTTTCTTTGTCCAAGAGAGTCAGGAGAGGCTTCAGCGTGGGAAGACCTTTGTTCTGGCTCTTGAAGGGTGAGAAGGAATTAACCAGGCCAAGATGGGAGAAATACCAGACCCAGCGGGAGAAACCGAATGTACAAACTCACAGAGGTGTGGTGAGATCAGCCACATTGGGGGATGGGTGCGTGGCTGGAGCCTGAAGGCTGAGGCTGGGAAGGGGCAGGTAGTCAAGGGTAATCAAGAATCTTCTATGATATGCTAAGAAGCTTGGACTTTTTTCCTTCAGGCAACGTGAACCATCAAAGGCTTACGAATGGCTAAAGGCTTACAAAGGCTTACAAATGGCTAAAGGCTTACAAATGGCATCCTTATAGCAGAAGGATGCTATAAAATAGTGAAGACATGAGGCTGTGATTTGCATTTCTTCAGAAATGCCTTCCTCATAATGCAAGGTGGTTATAATCCAGAAAGCGATAACAGACTTTTGGAAATGAAGAACACGGCATTGGTAAGAAAACAGAAACTCACCTTCCATGACGACAGGCCGTGTAGACTGTACCCTCCTCGCTGCCAACCACGAAGTTATTGACGTCTCCCGTTGGGAAAGCCATTCCGGTAACAGCCACAGGCTTGGACTTATTGTACACCAGCTCCATGCTCTCCTACCAAAACATGGCGTGGTTACATTCCCTCTGTCAACTCCTTGCCATGCCAAAGATAGCACGGAAAAATCATTTGACTAAATCGCCTGTTTGCTTTTCACACAGCGTTACAAAAGACCCCGGCTGTGCCAGAAACCACGCTTTACTGCCCCTGACATTCATGCTTCTGTGTATCGCTGGTTTCAGGCCGGCTGTATTTCATCAGTGTGTGTGCTGCTTCTGAAGTCAGACAGAGATGACAGGTGAGAATTTTGAAACTAATGGTGCAGAAACTAAAGATAATACTGTAATGGTTACACTTGTCAGCCCCAGGCTTTAATACAACACACAATACCCTTATATTTACAAACATTTTCAACATCAATTGTTCGTGAGAATACACTTGTATTAATATCAGATGTACTAAGCACGTTTGTCAAAGCAGGAGTGTGTGTCCTCCATGGACTGAAACCAGAAAGTTGTCACTCAGGTCATAAAAACCAGATTTCAACAGGGACTAGATTTCATGAAGGGCAGACATTGGGTGTGTAGGCTCTAAGCCTGCAAAAGACAATGTTTAAATAAGTCTTTAAAATGGTAAATGAGAGTCTTTATTTTATCTAAAATGATTCTCAATATTGGGAATTCAAGTGTATTTTAGAAGACATTCTGCTGAATTAAGTTTAACGACAGTGAAGAACAGTTAAGTATAACTAACATCCTTGAGTATTTCTGGCTATTTACATCAAACAGCCTGCTTTGTGCACCTAAAGTAACTTTAAAACAACATTCTAGGGGATCATGTCATTCTGTTTGGAAGTTTAGTCTTTCTTTATGCAAACAAATAAACCTAGTCATCGCAGCTAAGGAGTCCATAAATCGGAAGCACATGCTAACAGTCTGGGAAGTGCAGACCACGTGGTCACGTGACATGCCTGCAGTTTGTGAGATCCAGACGCAGCGAGTGCTTTTAGTGAGGGGATGCTGTGACAGTGTAATACAGAAACCTAGACCAACCGGGGGTCTGCTCCATGGCTAAAATTAGCAGAGGGAAGGTACAGTCTCTTGGTCACCTACTTGGGACAGAGAGGGAATAGGGCAACTGTTGTCTGTTCCCATGTCTGCCTGCCATCCACAGCCATGCCATGAAATGCTCCATCTCTGTACAGAGACAGGCGTCTGCGGGCATGCCAAAACTAATAAAAATGGTCATGTAGCCCCCGTACGACTCGCTTTAACCTAAACAAACACACATTTAATCAGCAAAATGGGCAATTAAAAATTCCTAATTAGAGGGTTCACTCATATCTGTTTGCTTTTAAAAGAAAACAACATATTGCTGAGAAATTTAAGACAAAGCTATAAAATACCCACACACAACTCCCAACTTGTATAAATGTTAAAGATCAGCAAAAATAGAGGAACTTAAATTGTAAGGAACTTATTAGCTCTCCCCCCACACTAAAATTATAAAAAGAACTTCTTTAGTCTTAGTATTCTCTTCATCTGTATTGTGTGGAAACTTATGCGAGGTTCCTTTCAGTTTCCACATTTCCTTATGTATCCTGAAACTTCTAATGTCTTCTAAAATTGTGACAGAGACATTCCAGGATTGTTATTCCAGGAAAGGGAATAGGAATGTTAAAATTGAGAAGTATCACCTAGATATCTTTTACAATTTTCTTGATGTTTCCTCACATTGTCAAAGGCTGTAACAGGAAATTCTTCTCTGTTTTTAGCTGGAGGACAGTGAAGTATTTTTTTCCCCAAGAAATGTGGAAAGAGTATGGATATGTGTGTATTTATCTGTGGGTGTAAGTGGTGTCTTCCGTGTGAGCATACATACATATATTCTGAAAGTTGCATTTAGATGCCTCCCCCCAATGGTCTCTTGCACTTCTGCTCCTTTGTTTAGCTCCCATTACTGTAATCAGGAGCAGTTTGGAAACCTTGGAACTTTTTCATTTTCAACTTCTTGTTTTTTGAGCAAGGAATGGCAGGAGCCACCCTAAGAAACATTCCAGAGGAGAAAACAGATGGTTGGACAAATTCTTCAAACACACAAGGCAGTTGTCTAGGCTACAGATACAAGCAAGGGCTTGGATTTCTGTTTTGCTGGGATACCTTTTCTCCAAGGCGAGGACCCATCAGGGATCGCTCTGCTGAGTTCCAACCCCGTTTATATTTGTTTAACAATGCTGTAGGGTAAGTACAATTCCTACCACAGCCAACTTCCATAATTACTATGCTTTAAAATGGATTATTTCATTTTCACTTGAAACTGACCTAAGGATTAACGTATTACAATAATTACATGATTTGCGGTAAAGGAAATGGGTTTGGCTTCAAGAGGAGGCTGCTGAAAACAGGCCCCACTCTTTCAAGTGCACACATTGATTTTAGGTCCTATAGGATGTGAGAGTTTGGCTTTTAGGAACTCTGTTCCATTAGGCAGGTTATCTCTTTTAACCAAGATGCTCTTATGTGTAGGGGAAAACAAACCCACCTGTGGAGTGGAGAGCATGTCCAGGCTCCAGGAACACATTTTACCATCGGTAGAGACAGTGATGAGGTTATGAGCATTCTGGGTCCCAACAACATTTACACAGTACACGGGATGCTGCAGAAACATAAACATGGAGGATCAAACCCTGATCCGAGAGGAAATGCTTACATCTGAGTGTCAAACACGTTACTCTAAAACAAGGATTAAGGAGTGACATAATCCCACAATAATACAAGCCTCAGGTCATTTGCCACTTTTGATTTGAACCTGATTTCTTTTTAAAAGCTCTGGCAGCAACACGTCGTAGTGGAAATACTCAGAAAGCTTCGCCTTGCTCGGTCAGATGCAGTACGATGGAGCTGAAGCAAACGGGAGCAAATGAGGATTGATGGGACAGAAGGTGCACAGGGAGGTGCATGTGTATTACTTGAATGAGGCTCCACCACATAGTCTGGCTTCTAACCTCACCATGAGTGACGGAAAAAGACAGTCTTCAAAAAGGTAGAACAACTGCCTTTTGGAAGGAGTGTTAACTAACTCTGGAGTTTAGCGCATTATAGCCACAGTGCCAGACATTTGTTAACATGCTTTATAAAAAGTGGTTAATATTCATCAGCCTCTTTGACTTGAGGGAGAGATACTGGTGGTGGAAATTATTGGCACAAGGAACCTAGTAAGATTAAATTAGGTTTCTTTATGTTGCTGTAAAACCTAGGATTATGATAGATTTATTTCTCAAAGTATTGTTTAGGGTTGTATGGAGGCTTAGATTTGGCCAGGGCCTTGAGAAAGGTCACTTAAACGTCCCAGGAATCATAAGCAAGACGCTCTACCCTTTTGTCATAATGCAAGAAGGTTCTTCTACTCTGTAGAATCCTAAGAAGCACAACGTAGCGGTAATTTGGGTTAGATTTCAGGCAGCTTAGCCATCAGTGGCCAAACCACAACTTAGTTGATGCTTCTCTGTGCAAATAGCTGACAGTCTGAGCCTTTCTCTTGATGAGTTACTGTCCATAATACCTAGCCACAGCAACAATGAAACAATCTCTAACATTGCAAAGTTGATATTATATAAAGGATGGTTCCCAAACTATTATTATCATATAAACTCCTGGTCAGAAGGAACTGTAACAGTCGTAGTATAGCTGTTCACCTACCTCTCCCAAGAGGTGGTCCAAACTCTGCTTAAATACCTTTCTTAGCCAGTTTTAGCACTAATTCTTGGGCAGTTCCTCCTTCTACCAATGGGGATGAAGAAAGCTCAAGGAAATACTTTTAGTGAAGTGCCCTCTGACATCATATACATCAAGTCAAATAATACGTATGGATTGTTCTTATATTACCCCTCCTCCCCCGAGCCTTGTCTTGCTCTGACTCATCATCACCGATTCCTTCGAATGCGTTGAGGACCTGGTTTTCAATACCTTCCCCAGCCTGGACACTCTCTTTTGAATACGCTATATTTTGTCCGAGTTCCCCTTCCAGTGAAGTTCTGAGAATGAAACATAACCGTCTACGTACATTCTGACTAACTGAATATAGAAATACAGGGAGCATTGAACTGTCACTTCTCGTGTGATAAAAAAAAAAAAAAGTGCCTGTATTAACGCATCTTAAGATTTACACTTGCTTTTTTGGCAACTGCATCACCTCTTTTACCCATGCTGATGGAGAGTCAACCAAGTCCCTATGTCTTTTTCACACCACGTTCCTGCAGAAACCTTCAAATGGATCAGCTTTAGTAGATCTGGACAGTGGTAAGTACAGCAGAGATCTGGAACGAAATATTCTTCTGATCAGGTCTCTAAATACCAAAAGGACTGACTGGTTGTGGGGCTGTGGACAATGCTTTTTCCCAAGTCTCTGGTGTATGTGGAACGTACAGCAGAGTACAAACTCAAGGGTGAGTCACACGGCGTTCTAAGCTCTGCATGCAAATAAACAGGAAGAATGGATGAGACACATTGTCGCCTGAAAATGGCAGACTCAGTAAACCGAAGAATGAGAAAGCAAAGTCCAAACATTGTTATGAGCCCCAAATCTGCCTAGTGTTTTTTAGCAAGAGTCCAACAGGGCTTCTTCTGTTAACCACAGAGCATCAACACAAATCTCCAAAACCCTGATGGATCGGGACTCCTAAGGGTGGGTGTAGTAGGGAAAGAAGGCATCTAGAAGGATGTAGAGAGCAAATGCCCTGAGAAGGAATGTGTGTGGTAGCCCCTCCCTGGCTTTAATCAGTACTACTGGCCTGTGCTTTCAGAAGTAATAAAACTCAGTTTAAAAGAAAAGAGAGATGTAAAGAAACCAGAACAGAAGCAGACACGTGGGCATGCCTACTTATACACACACACAAACACACATCACTCTGCTTAATGGAAAGAAAAAAGCAATGGTACCGCTCATTTTTCCAGTATAGAAGCCAGATTGTTTTTATTTATTTTAGGAATAAACTTACTGTGTGCCAGAAGGTTTTTGCTTTAATTAGGATTTCCTGTTGTCCCAAATGCATATGTGTGGTGGGTGTGAAAGGAAATTAGTTAGTAATCTGTGGTGGGACTCTCTTTCCTTAACCACTTTTGATCCTGGTACCAATGAGCCAGGCATGAGTGGAAGTTGAAAGACAAGTCACAAAATTAACTGTGCTCTTTGAGCTGTGGATTCCACGAAACACAGCAAAAGAGAAAAAAACTTATTTGATTTTCTAACAGAAATAATGTGACCCTGTTTGATAATAACAGTATTTTCGTTGTGAAGATCACATCCTAAGTTGCTTGGAAAATAGACGAATAGTTTGGAAGAGCCCCTGCAGCATTTGGATTCTCCCCAAAAGCTTCGTGCTAAACGTTCTGATACCTGGATTTATAACTTTTTGAAATTTCAGGAGGTATGCTCACAAACGCACCAGATATACACACAGGGCCAAGAAATGGCTTCATGCTCCTTGAGCAAACACCTGCATCAAGCCCGTCTCCTCTTGGGTCACAATTTTCTGTTATTAGTTTGGAGAAATGGGGTAGGCAAGAGCAATTTTCCCAGATTCCCAAGAACTAGTTTCACCTGCATGTGTGTTAGGCCCAAGTCAATCAGAATTAAGGCTGACTTGGTATTTGTCGTTTCCCATTGTCCATCTTACAAGAGTGGAAGAATTTTCCTCTTCATGGTCTCGGCTAAAACAGCTAGCAGTTCTTTTTCAAAGCTAGATGGTTTTGAGGCCAGCAGATGAAACAAATGAGGCAACCACATTAAGGAAATTGAAACAATAGCAGAGCTGTATCCTTGGGCATAATTTGGGCATTTCAGAGAAAGGACATCAATTCCCCTGAATGTCAGGGTAGCAGAGATTGATGGAGACATGCCTGTCTTCTTATTCCTCCTAACAATTGCTAAACACACCTGTCATTCTCTTAAAGGAAATGACAGACTAGTTGTCTTACGAACACTATACTGAAACTCTTCTGCTAAATTATGGGTAATGGTTTTGAGATGTTGACTTTTAACCCTAGGGATTATACTGTCACTGTAGACTTTATCGTTGAGACTTACACCATGCATTCCAGAATTTAAAGTCACAGCACTCCCTCAAATCACAAGTGGAAAAGGCCTATTGGCAAAAGTCCCATATGCCATCCCTAGACAGTAAGTGCTTACTCTTTATGGTCTATTTGAAAATATGAGTTTCCACCTTATAATGTAAATGTGAAGAGTTTCTTTGGGAAAACAATTTCACAGATGCTTCTTCCAAGGTTTCTTCCTGTGGCATTTTTTAGTTTCAAGCTATCCTCCCTGTAGCTTTATGGGACATCCAAAGAGATCCTTTCTATGTGTTAAAACTTGTAGATCGTTAAGAGAGTCCTCTAAACCCAGTGCTTCCTTCATCTACTTTCCACTCGGCTTTCCTTTAGTCAGTCAGAAAGCAATCACTATAAGTTAGATACTTCGAAGTTGGAGTTACTAACAACAGCCGTACTTCTGTCAGTTATCCCCTCTTTCAGGGCTTGGGTGGCTGACCGGGATGTGACAAAAGCTTGACTTACTGTGTGTGCAGCAGCCGACAAGGGTGTCCGCTGGACTGGCGTCCTCCGATGACTGCGATTATCCCACAGGACAATCTGGCCCGAGTAAGTCCCACCAACTACCAAATTGGGATGGAAACGAGCAAAGCAGACTGACATCACAGAGGACTGTGGGAGGGAAGAGGAGAAAGGTATCGTGTGAAATGGTTAGAGGAGGCTTGTTTCTTCCTGAAGAAAAAACTGCTCACCACATAAACTCAGCACATCCTGGAAAACACAAAGCAAACGTTAAGTGCAGAGCGTGTAGGACATTTTGTACACAGACACAGAATTTCCCTGGAGAGATTGGCCGATGTTTACTCCTTGAAACTTGAAATCTGAAGTCTCGGCCACGTCATCAAATAGGCATAAACCCTATCTTACGTACATCATGTTTTGTGGTCTGTAAAGCTTGGGTGTGTGGGTATTTCCCATTTATCAATAAAATCACATCAGAATTAATATTAATTCTCCATTAGTCTTTATAAAACAATTCTTTATTTGAGGGCATGTCTGCATCCGTGTACAGTGTTGGCAAGGCTTTGAGGACTTTGAGACTGGGTACTTTTTTTTTTCTTTTTGGCTTAATGTAGACTTCTAGGAAGTGTACTGATCTCAGACTGATCCAACTGGTTCCTCCCCAAATTCCCTCGCCTCCCATGGGCATTCTCCTGACCTTTATCCTGCCCACTTCAGACAATCCTTAATGTTATTCTTTGCCTATTTTAACAGTCAAGAATGGATTTCAGTCCAACTCTGCCACGGCCTGTCATAGCATCACGAATGTGGTTTCTAAAATCCCACAGAAGACTACCGGGCACTACATTTTATAGGAAATTACTTAGCTGAGCAGGAGCCATGACACATTTAAAATCAGACAAGCTGGCTGTCCCACATTTGCTAAGAAGTCCACTGTGATTCCTGTTGTGCTTTTACATGGTTGCATTTATACGCAAAAGTAATTGTTTCTAATAAACACATTTCACCCTTTCAGTTAAATTCAACGAGTGATCGTATGTGTAAGGAAGGCATTGTACCAGGCATGATGGGAATACAAAGGTAGTCACTGCCCTCGACAAACCTGTGCCCTAGGAAAGAGAACTAAAAAGCATGCGTTCGACGAACATGCTGCCGCTGGTCCCTACATGCTAGTCCATACCTTTGTATGGAATAAAAAAAGGTGCCTCTCTGCACAACACAGTCACGTGGGCGTGCGCCTTGGCAAGCGGGGAGGAAGGTAGATTTTTGTCCTCACTTGTCCCTTGGGTTTGAGATGCTTATGCGGGTCACAACTTGCACACGCAAGCAGCAGCCCTGAAGGTGACATGGGCCATGACTAGGTCATAGGAGCGTGTGTGTGTGTGTGTGGCGTGGAGCGGGGGGGTGAGAAAGGTCTGGTTTAGCTAGGAGAGGGGGAAAAAAGAGGGGAGTGGAAAGGGTGGGATGGTTAGAAAGACCTCATGAAAGGGAATGCATCACCCTTGATGTAGATGTGGAATGTTCAGCAAGTGGAGAGGAAAAGAAACAGTGATCCCTGAGAGATGGGATAATGGGAAGACAAGACCGGAGGCTCCAAAGCAGAGGCGGCTGAACAGCCAGTCTGGTTTGGCTGAGAAGGAGCTTGCATGGAAGAAGCAGGGAGTAGGAAATGTGCCTGAAGGGTTCATCTGGGCCAGACAAGAGTGGACCTTGAATGGCAGGCACTGTGTGGACTGTTTTCTGTGGGCAATAGTGAGAAATCACTGCTTTCTGAGCAGAGAGAGAGACAGACAGAGACAGAGAGAGGATCAACGGTTTAACTGTTAAGCCACTAAAGCAAAGAAGTCATTGAAAAAGAAACGATAACCTCTTTGTGACTGGGAAGCTAACTGTCCATTAAAAAAAAAAAAAAAAAGTCAGATCTACTATCAGCCCAAGGCTAGCTCCTACTCAGAGTCTCAGATTCTCTGAAGTACAATGAAGAACGTAGACTATTTTTCAATGTCATGTTTTCCTAGTTTGAATGATTCTCAATTCCAATTCCTTGAGCACGATTCAATGGGGGGCATGCTTGTGCCCCAATCCGGTTTTCATAAAGTTCAAGAATAACTCTCAACAATGGTACTGAATTAAAGAAAAAGAAAATAATGCGGGTCAGCTTCCTGTTTTTACACATCTCACAGAAACGATTCTGAGCTTTCAATTGATGAAATTCTTTTTCTGCTTGAGCTAGGTTGGAGACATTTCCTTTGAAACTTCAGAAAGACTTAAAATTATCCAGGTGATATCAACAATTGAATTTACCAAAGCTCTCCAATGGATATAGAGAAAGGAATGTCATTAAATTTGAAAAATCCAGAATTAAACCACTTAATTGCTTTTGTGTTTCACTTAAATCTTAGCAAATACTGCTCCAAACCTTACACAGTTTGTTAAGAGACTAAACTACAGGAAAACAGTGGAGGTATTTCTACAAAACAGAAATACATAGTTGGTGATCAACCAGAATCCAACACCACAACGTGAGAACTTAATTCCTACTTTTTCATTCATTAGTGTGTCCGCTTTGCATTCATTCATTAAACACACAGTGCTAAGTACTAACTAAATCATTTCAAAAAACGTTAAATGTCAGAAAAGCACCCCCATCTCGAATTCAGAATTCTCTTTACATTTGATAAAAAGTCAAATTATTATGAAACAGAAACAGACTCATAAATATAGAAAACAAATTTATGGTTACCAAAGGGGAAAAGGGCGGGGGAGGGATAAGTTAGGAGTTTGGGATTAGCAGATACAAACTACTATATATAATATAGATAAGAAACAAGGTCCTACTGTATAGAACAGGGAACTATATTCAACATCCTGTAATAAAACAATGGAAAGAATATGAAAAAGAATATATGTATAACTGAATCACTTGCTGTACACCAGAAACAAACAACATTGTAAACCAATTATACTTTAATTAAAAAAAGTCAAATTGGTGCTAAAAAAAAAAAGAGTAACACCACTTTGGAGCATCAGAGTTCTGCCATTAGAGTCTACTTTGTTTTGCTGAAAACCAATCTTTACGATACCTCCATGAGGAAAAAAGAGTAGAAATACTTATTTTATATCTGGAAGATTAGAAATGATGGAGAATTTGTGATTCATCAATTGCACTTATTTTTTTAAGCTCAGTATGTTAATTATAGTAAATATTCTATGTATTATAGACTATGTATAAATGTTAAAAATAGATCTCTAGGGTATGCCACATTTGACATAGTATTATTCATATGGAAACTCTAAGGCAGTATGATCACAATTATCTACATGTAAAGTTTAGAATTTAGTCATTTCTTGAGATGTTTCAAAGTACCCTGATGTTTGATTTAATGGTAGCAAACACTTGGTTGATTGACTGAATTTTTAATTTTTCATCCAAATGTTTAGGTTACTTTAGACACATGGGAACAGTCCCCCAACTACAGTCCTGACAGAGACAGCTCCTCTTCTAATTTGGAAAGTCTGCATCAAACCGCGACTAGTAAAGCGTCTTAGAAAAATCCCTGCAACCTTGCACTGTTCATACAGCTACGGATCTAGTTGTTGTTGCCAATTGTCATGGAATTTATTGACTGTCAGCATAAAGAGCAAAGGATGATATCATCCTGTCAGTTATATCTATTGGGTAAAGAGTAAAAAAGCATTCCAGAAAAAGTGACTGACACTACTAAAACATGTGGCTTTCTGTTGTTCTCATATTTAACAGTTGTTGTTCTCATATTAACATTTTCTGAAGACATATTCTATGAAAAACATTAATAATACTAATGCTATCTTAAAAATTTCATCACTCTCCTGGGCATTTAAAATTTTGTATTCACTCAGTTATTCAGTGTCGTAATAAAGCATTACATGATTAACACAATTTAGACAAACAAATTGGAAACAAGAAGCTTCCCTACCCTTGTTATTCTTGGCTCTGTAAGAATACGTATCTATATAGTTTGTAGTTTTAACTTTTTACCTATTTTATTTTTTTCTTTAAAATATTAGAGCCTTGAGGGCTTCCCTGGTGGCACAGTGGTTGAGAGTCCGCCTGCCGATGCAGGGGACACGGGTTCGTGCCCTGGTCTGGGAGGATCCCACATGCTGCGAAGCGGCTGGGCCCGTGAGCCATGGCCGCTGAGCCTGCGCGTCCGGAGTCTGTGCTCCGCAATGGGAGAGGCCACAACAGTGAGCAGCCCGCATACTTCAAAAAAAAAAAAAAAAAAATTAGAGCCTTGAAATTATTTTGGAAAATAACATACGGCCTTTAAACATTCAAATCAAGTAGTTTACATAAGTGGAAAAATCATGATAAAGATGATGAGAATTTTGGGACAATGCTGACTGTTTAATCAAAGTAAGTTTTCCCAAGACTACAGTCGAACTGTTTTAACACAGCTAGTGATTTCATTTACGTGGCCATGTTGATGGTCAAATCAGGCCCCAGAAATATGATAAGCTCCTATGTTAAAAGCTTCGTGTAAAAGTGGTGAGCTTGACCGTCTATATTCCAATACAAGGAACACAGAGACATTATTACATGGGGAACCACTATTTCCAATAGGACGAGCATGCCATTTTGATTACTTTACACACTATAGTTCCCCCAAACCAGGACAAGCAAGGTGGTGAGACTATGTCTGGAGGATCAGGCTATCTCTATTGACAGTTTCTGGTGTCCTCCGCAGACGTGGGCACCCAGAGGCTCCTGAGGAAACTGTTTATTTTCTCATCTTGTACAGACTGCCTGGTGCAAAGGCAGCCCTCCTCCTTAACCATATTGCCACATGGCCATTTGCACACGAGCTGACCCACTAGAACAGGGTTCCATGCTCTCGTCATCTATTTCGAGACCAGGCAGTTAATTTCACCCCACTCACTAAGGGAATTCCACAGAGACGAGCCGGGTGGAGGCTCCATTCTCCACGTCTCCCTCCTCGCACTGCACACCAACTGCATTCAATTCCAGTCGGCCCCGAGCCCTCTTTAAGTGGCTGTGGGGCTGTTTTCTATTTTATAGAGTTAATCCAGGCCAGCTTAAGGATGGTACTTTCCCTTAACCACAGACCCAGATGCCCAAGGCAAACAGCCTTTGGTCACTGCTGGTTGGGCAGCTGGTGCCGTAGGTTCACATTTGATCTGGTCGCCCGGGTCCTTTTGTGTGTAGCACTCTGCCCGCTCCCCAGCCATCATGCCTGGGCAGGAAGGATAGGGGCCCTGCATTCAAAAGCATCTCTTATTTCAAGTACCATCTCTTCTGGGGAGAAGTTAATCCTTGAGAGGGAATGGCCATATTGTTGCCATATGCTGTTTAATGGTGGCTGACATTTTATTTGCCTAAAAGCTAATGCTTAGCTGTCAGAGGGTTGTGAGGCAGACAGATCAGATGCTTCTGGCTACTAGTGAGCTAGTATATATTTCTGCAAGTACCTAAGAAACCCTCAAAGATATTTCTTATGTTAATGGAAACAAATGTAATTGGAGAACACTGCTGTCAAAACACCTCTTACAGGCAATCAGGCAGCACCAGGCATCTGACAATGTAGAAGGTTGTGAAGGTGGAAAAACCAAGACATGAGTCATGAGTTGGGCATTTAACTTTAATTGAGATGAAGGGAAAGGGTCTTTCCTCTTTCAGAGCTCTCTTTTCCTATGCCTAAGTCTCTATCCTAGGGTACACACGTCACTCTTCTAAACTCTACGAGTAACCATCTATGAAAGTTACCACCCCATTAGTAATGGGGTGTGCAGGAGCAAAAGCTGAATTAGCTTGCTTGTCAGTTTGTATTTAAAAAAAATTAATGTAAAGCAGCTGATTCTAAAATCTGATTTCTGGGAGATTAGAAACCACTCATTCCAATGACCTTTCTTCACATCCCTCGGAATTTTCGTGCATCTCAGTATCGTGTGTCCCTAGACCTGGGCTGTGTGCTGAGTACACAAAAGTTAGTGCGCAAACCACAATGAGGTGCCACTTCACACCCTCTAAGATAGCTATAATTTTTAAATGTTTACATGTCAATTATACCTCAGGAAAGCTAAGGGAAGAAACAAACAAAAAAGGAAAAATCGTAATTGTTGGTGAGGCTACGGAGACATTGGAACACTCATACAGTGCTGGTAGGAATGTAAAATGAGGCAGCCACTCTGGAAAACAGTCTGGCAGTTCCTGAAACCATTAAACTTAAACTTAGAGTTAACATCTGAACCCGGCAATTCCACTCCTAGGTATGTACCCAAGGTAACTGAAAACATGTAACTACTCGAATTGTACATAAATGTTCATAGCAGCATTGTTGATAATAGCCAAAAAGTGAAAACCACCCAAATGTCCATCAACTGAGGAATAAACAAAACGTGGTGAAACCATACAATGCAATATTATTCAATAAAAAGGAAGGAACTACTGATGCGTGCTATAACATGGATGAACCTTGAAAGGACGCTAAGTGAAAGAAGTCACAGAAGGTCACATATTGTATGATTCTATTTATATGAAATGTCCAGAAGAGACAAATCCACAGAGGCAGAAGGAAGATTAGTGGTTGCTCAGGAATGGGGGTTGGGGGAGAATGGGGAATGACTACTAATGGGTCTGGGTCAACTTTTTGGGGTAATAAAAATGTTCTGAAGTTAGACGGTGATGGTTACACAACTCTGAATACACGCAAAAAACTGAATTGTACACTTAAAAATAGTGAATTTTATGATGTGTGAATTATATCTCGATTTTTTTAATAAAAATTTTTTTAATTAAAAACTTTTAAAATTTAAAAAAATATATACATTGCTTATATATGGAATCTAAAATATGGCACGAATGGGACTTCCCTGGTGGCACACTGGTTAAGAATCCGCCTACCAATGCAGGAGACACGGCTTCGGGCCCTGGTCCGGGAAGATCCCACATGCCGCGGAGCAACTAAGCCTGTGCGCCACAACTACTGAGCCTGCGCTCTAGAGCCCGTGAGCCACAACTGCTGAAGCCCACGCGCCTAGAGCCCATACTCTTCAACAAGAGAAGCCACCGTGATGAGAAGCCCGCGCATCACAACGAAGAGAGTAGCCCCCACTCGCCACAACTAGAGAAAGCCTGTGCGCATCAAAGAACACCCAACACAACCAAAAATAAATGAATAATTTATAAAAAATAAATAAATAAAATACGGCACAAATGAACCTATCTACAAAACAGAAACAGACTCACAGACATAGAGATCAGACTTGTGGTTGCCAAGGGGGAGGGGGCAGGGAGAGGGGTAGACTGGGAATTTGGGGTTGGTAGATGCAAACTATTACATTTAGAATGGATAAACAAGGTCCTGCTGTATAGCACAGGGAATTATATCCAATCTCCTGGGATAAACCATAATGGAAAAGAACATTAAAAAAAGAATGTACATATGTGTGTAAAACTGAGTCACTTTGTTGTACAGCAGAGATTGCCACAACACTGTCAATCAACTATCCTTCAAATAAAGAAAGAAAATAAAATTAAAAAGAATAAAAATTCAATCCATAATTAAAACTCTTCCAACAACAACAACAGAAAAGTCAGTGTGCTGACACGGTTCTTATCTCATGAACCTTAACAACCTTATTTCTTATCTTCAGGACAACTGTCTGGACTACTTTGACCACTCGTTCCTGAAATAATTATTCTCTTTACTTCTTCCGAATAGCTTCTTCAGTTTCTACTCCCTGAGAGGTTCTGGAGGTGGAAAGGGAGGGTTGACACACTTGGAATCTCGAGACCTGACTTCCTGCTCTGATACCTACTAGTTGTATACATCCTCTAAGCCTTAATTTTTTTGCACATTTGCAAATCATTTTTAAAATTGTGCTGAAATACATGTAACATAAAATTATTAGCCATTATTAAGTGTACTGTTCAGGGGCATTAAGTACATTCACATTGTTGTGTAGCTATCACCATCATCCATCTCTAGAACATTTTCATCTTCCCGAACTCGAACTCTGTATCTATTAAACACGCACCCCCCCATTCCCACCCTCCTCTCAGCCCTTGGCAACCAGCAGTCTACTTTCTGTCTCTATGAATTTGACTACTCTAGGAACCTCATATAAATGGAATCAGAGTGCCTTTTGTGACATTTGTCATGTGTCACTTAGCATGTCATAAAGGTGTTATTATACCCAGGTAGCACTACTAGTTTTAGTGCATGCATGCTGTGGCATATAACAGAATTTCTTTTTCTAAGTCTGAATAATATTCCATCATATGCATATACCACATTTTGTTTATCCATTCATCTGTCAATAGACACTTGGGTTGCTTCTACTTTTTGGCTATTGTGAATAACGTTACTGTAAATATACAATATTTACAAATACTGTAATTGTATACAGATTATCTCTTCAAGATTCTGCTTTCAATTCCTTTGGGTATATACCTGAGAGTGGAATTGATGGATCATATTCCATTTTTAAATTTTCGAGGGACTCTCATACTGTTTTCTATAGTGGCTGCACCATTTTACATTCTTACCTGTAATGCACAAAGGTTCCAATTTCTCCATACCCTTGCTGATTCGTATTTTCTGCTTTTGTTTTATTTTATAGTCGCCATCCTAATTGAAGTGAGGTCTCATTCTATGCCTGAATTTTCAATTCATGGCAGCAGCACGAGAGTTCTTGCCCTGCCTAGAAACAGGGCATTTTCTTTGCCTCTCTTCCCTCGGGGCCGTTGCAAGATTTGAATTAAGTAATGCAGTTTAAAGACGATAAACAACATTGCATGCCGCTATATAAAGTTAGAAGTGACTTCTGTGATTTGAAGAAACACTTCCAGGGAAAACAAAGGTCCAGAGACGTTTTCATTTTGCTCAACAATCTTTTCTAAGCAGTTCTGATAGTAATGCTAGGTCCTGCCTTGACGATCGAGGTTGAGAAATTGTCTCCGAGAAGTTTTACTGCACCTTTTGTTACACGTTTTAACTCTCTGGAGTCCTTATTTTGACAACCCTCTTCTCCTTCCTGGGACACTGAGTCTCTCTGGTTTAACAGATCTTCATGCTTGGTTATAGCTCCTGCTGTTGATGGCAATTCTAAGTCCTGACAATTTGCTGACTTTGGGTAACGAGGAAGAGGAAGAGGAGGAAACTGTGAAATGTTAGCACCAGAGATAACTCTACAGTGAAAGCCAAGATGAGATTCATGCCACATTATTATTCAGGCATACTCATATTGCAAGCTCTGCCAATTTAGGAAAATTTAGGCTCTAAATCTTAGTCCCTTCGGTGCAAGAACTTTTGAATACAACAAAATTCTAGGGCAATGGGATAATCTACACGCTAATTCCAGAAAGATTTCTGAAATGGGATTTTTCTTATGTTAACATATTTCACTTTTTTTTTTTTTTTTTTTGCGGTATGCGGGCCTCTGTTGTGGCCTCTCCCATTGCGGAGCGCAGGCTCTGGATGCACAGGCTCAGCGGCCATGGCTCATGGGCCCAGCCGCTCCGCGGCATGTGGGATCCTCCCGGACCGGGGCACGGTTGAACCCGCATCCCCTGCATCAGCAGGCGGACTCTCAACCGCTGCGCCACCAGGGAAGCCCCATATTTCACACTTTTGAGTCGAGCTGGGACTTACTTATCTGTGATGTGACTTTACATCTGACTATTATTCATCATTTGCAGGTGCATGGACCCCTCAAGCTATTTTCTAAGTCAGTGTTACTCCAAACTTGCCTGTACCTTAGCATCATCTGAGGACCTATTTAAAATTCCCCAGTACTCAAGCCACAAACCATACCAATTAAATAAGAATTTCTGGGGGTAGGACCCAGGCATCAAGACTTTTTAAAATTGCACAGGAAATTCCCACGTGCAGTCAAGTGAACAGTACTGTTTTAAAGCGATGGTTCTTGAACTTATCTGAACATAAGTACTTAGTTTATTAAAAACACAGATTCCTGGGTCCCAGCCTGGATCTACTGAATCAGAATTTGAAGAGGCCCGGAGGTCTGTGCTTTGTGTCACTGAGAAATCTGGAGGACCTGCAAACAACGAATTAGTTGAGTATGGCTGAAAGTCACTGTGAGATGAATCTCCTTTTGCATCAGTGTAGGCCATGCCTGGGATGTTTCCTTCATGGGGTCATGCACCCATTTGCACAACCTGGCCAACTGAGACACATATGATACAATAAAAGTTCCTCTGCCAAAGTGCCATTGCTTAATTTCCTTCAATTTGACTTGCTAGTTTTTACATCTCTCCTGGCTTCCCCTTCCCTCCTAAGTGATTAGGCTCTTAGAAAGAGATCACTGAGAGGGATACTAAAGGTTTAGGCCCCAAGTTCCCTTCACCATCATGCTCCAAGCTGACACTGAACACCCGAGAGTTTTCTTGTTTATTATTAGGAGGGCTAATAAACATTATCACTGTCACACTAGATTACATGGTTATTTACTTGTGGGGGCATTCCAAATTTCTGAGCACCTACTAAGTGCCAAGCACGTTGTATACATCTCTCTATCAGTCCTATTAGGTGGGTAATTTTGCCTCTTTTTCTTCAGATTAGAAAACCCAGACTCAGGCAAGTAACGTCATGGGCTTAAGATCAAATAAGTGGCAAAGCTCAAATCTGAACTATGGCCTGGCTGATTTAGAAAGCAATATACTGTGAAACCTTGCATGAACTGAATGTAGGTGCACCTTCTCTTTGAGATATACAATCCTCCCCCTTCTGACTTCATGCCATGGGACTTGGGACTCATGATCACAGACAACCTCATGCATCCCTACAGGGCAGAGAGGGCTTTTGGGCTCCCGTCTGCTACAGTGGCTTTGGCGTGGAGTCTCTAAGCCCCTTCCAGCTGGACTTCTGTTGCTAGTATAGAGATCGACCACCTGACTCAACAGAACTAATTAGCACCAATTGTGGTGATACCTACACCATGAGGTGGGTTCTTCCTGCTGAGAACTGATTGCGACCAAATAATCATTTCATGGAAGTCTACTGAACAGCTAACAGCTGGAAACCAGTTGGGTCACTACTAATAAGCTCTGCGTTTACTGTCATTGCTTTGGGAGAAAACGCTTTGTTTTCATCTTATCACTATGTAGCCAAATCAAAAATGCCATTTCAATACAACCTTCTTAAATGAGTGTTTATACCCCTAAATAATTATGTGAACTGTTATTAGCTCTTGTGAAAAGGGGAGAGTGCCCCCATGTGCTTTAACGAACAAAAGAGACTTCCTACCTAGAGACACAGACACAGGAACCCATTCTTCTCAACTCAAGAAATATGAAATACACATACATTTTTAAAATAAGAGGTTCGTTAGGAGATGGGATCCTCTTGGGTAAAATGGTCACATTTTGGAAATGAAAGGTAAGGATTGTGCTAAGTGAAATAAGTCAGACAGAGAAAGACGAATACTGTATTATATCACTTATACGTGCAATCTAAAAAATACAACAAACTAGTGAATAAAACAAAAAAAGAAGCAGTCTCACGGATACAGAGAACAAACTAATGGTTACCAGTGGGGAGAGGGCAATATATAGGTAGGAGGAAAAAAGGGTTATTATGGGATTATATGAAATCATCTGTGTGAAACTTCTAAAAACTGTAAAGCACTACAAATTTTAAAGAATCTTTCATTCAATAAAAAAATTTAAAAGTTAAAGAAAAGAGAAAGGGATGCCCTGTGTTAAGGAAAAAGTTCAAAAACAACAATCAGTGAAAATTTTGAGGTGTATTCCATCCTCACCTGTACCTGGAGAGTCTCTTAAAGATCTATACAATGCAAGACACATACAGAATGGCCATCTTTAAAAAGTCGACAAAAAAATGCTGGAGAGGGTGTGGAGAAAAGGGAACCCTCTTATACTGTTGGTGGGAATACAAATTGGTGCAGCCACTATGGAAAACAGTCGGATGTTCTTCAAAAAAAAACAAATAACAGAGTTGCCATATGATCCAGCAATCCCACTCCTGGGCATATATCCTGACAAAACTACAATTTGAAAAGACACATGCACTCCTATGTTCATAGCAGCACTATTTACAGTAGCCAAGACATGGAAGCAACCTAAATGTCCACTGACAGAGGAATGGATAAAGAGGATGTGGTACATATATACAATGGAGTATTACTCACCCATTAAAAAGAATGAAATAATGATACTTGCAGCAATATGGCTGGATCTAGAGATTATCATATTAAGTGAACTAAGAAAGAGAAAGACAAATACCAGATGATATCACTTATATGTGGAATCTAAAATATGACACCAACGAACGTATCTATGAAATGAAAACAGACTTACAGATATAGAGAACAGACTTGTGGTTGTCGAGGGGGAGGGGGGAGGGAGAGGGATGGACTGGGAGCTTGGGATTAACAGATGCAAATAATTATATATAGGATGGATAAACAACAAGGTCGTACTACAGAGCACAGGGAACTATATTGAATATCTTGTGATAAACCATAATGGAAAAGAATATGACAAAGAATATATATGTATAACTGAGTCATTTTGCTGTATGGCAGAAATTAAACACAGCATTGTAAATCAACTATACTTCAATAAAATAAAATTTTTTTAAAAAGCAAGACACATACCAAAAATTCAAGGTGAAAATGAGGCCTATACACACAATTTGTGTGTGTGTGTACATTCCAGCTAAAAAACTACCCAACAGCAAGATGGAGTGTCTTGGTAACAAGTTCTTCAAAATGCCAAGCCACTCTTAGGAAGTAACTGCTTCAGACTATCAAACACAGTGGTATTGAAAACCTTCCTTGTGCCAGGTACCAGACTAAATATAACCCATGTGTTACTTTGCCGAACAACTAGGAAATTTCTATTTCCTTGTTTGTAAAAGGAAAGTTTATTTCCCATAGAAACTTTATTTGTAAAAGGAAAAGTGTTTCTCACTCCTATGTCAATCCTCACAGCTAGTAAGAGTTCTGTAGAGAAATCAGCACAAAAACTATCATTCTTAATTTTTTAATAAAGTTTTTATAACAGTTTTAGATTTGCAGAGAAGTTCTAAAGATAGTACACTTCCTATGCACCTCACAGGCTGTTTCCCCTAATGTTAACATCTTCCCTGTTGCTACATTAATTTGAGTACATTTGTCACAACTAATGAACCAATATTGATGCAATATTACTGAAGGCCAAACTTTATCCATAGGTTCTTCGTTTTTACCCAACGTCCTTTTCTTGTTCCAGAATCCCATCCAGGACACCACATTACATTTAGACATCATGTCTCCTTAGGTTTCTCCAGGCTGGGACAGTTTCTCAGACCTCCCTTATTTTTGATAATGTTAACTTCTTTGAGGAGTACTGGCAGTCAGGTATTTCCTAGCATGTCCGTCAATTTGGTTTGATTTTTTTTCCCTTGTAATTAGGCCTAGACATAGATATTCTAGGTCTTAGAGAACATTTGAACAACAACAAATCCAAGAGTTTGAGATCAGTTGGTGAAAGGGGATTATAACACACCCACATTCAATTTGTATACATTAGGTTATTTCAAAACTTTACCGTGAATAAAGCAAGGTGGAGAAATGCACCATTTTTTGACAGTAATGCTCAATGAAACATGCTCAGGTCAAAGAAGCTTTTTGAGTCTAGACTTCCAAACACTTACTAACCATTTAGCGTCTCCTTTTCGGGAAATATGAAACCCAGGTTGCTATGCCTAAGCTGGAATAGGGGTGTGGTGTAAGCCGAAAGGAAAATTTTGCTTTATAAAAGGGACAAAAAAGAATAGGAAGAGATGAATATATGGTTGTTTTACATGTTAAAAAGCACCGGCTTTCTTCAAATCAAATGTCTAAATTCTGCCTAATTAAAAAAAGGAAATTGATATTTGGATATGGCATGTGTTGACATCTGCCCCTTTGATTTACATGAGTATGAACTAGAGAGAACAGATTATTCAAGAGAGAAGAAAAAGAGTTCCAATTTGACAGGAAAGAGTGTAGGCAGCATCAGCTTTAGTGCTTGTTAAAACATGAAGGATTAATAGCAAAAAGGGAGGGAAGAATTGTGACTGTTTCCAGTTTAGTATCTTCAAAAATGCTTGGGGTTTCTGAGAATGGCTCACCCAACCACATGAAAGTGATGCTAAGGGATTCAGCCACACGACTTCTCTAAATCCAGGGCTGGGACTGCTCCACTTTTACCATCAAACCATCTTACTTAAAGTGTAGCCACAAATTAAGTTTATTTTCTCTTGAAAAAGTACTAAGTCCTTTCGAAGGGGGCAAACACAGCATTCAGGAATATGGGTCTCCCCCGGCCCCGCCCCTGCTTCCTGCCTCCTACTCCCTCCTCGATAGAGTAAGTCATGTAAAAAAAAAGAGCCAGCTTCTTAGTCTATGAATTCTTCCTTGGCTATATAAAAAAGTCAACAATGGCTTTCAGCTGTAAAATTCAACAGAATTCAGTTACCAGGTTTTTTTTTTCTTTTTACAAACAAACAAACAATAGGCTAATCCGATTCGGAATTACTGTACTGGCAAGAAGGTCTAAAAACAATTGCACGACAGATCTGTGTCTTGCTCTGTGGGCAATTTCTTTCTGAATTTGTAGGATTCAGGTTTTGTGCTACAGGAGGTCCAAAAATGAGGAAGAAAATGCAGTCTCATATGTCACTCGACAACCCCCTGCTGATAAAATAAATCTACATTTGGAGGATCCACCCAAGGAGTCATGGGACATCCCACATTAGATCATTACCAAGCCACTTAGGTTAAAAATTACAGGGGGACCATTAAAAAAAAAAAAAAAGACTAAAGTGTTCCACTACGCATAGGCTCTTGACATGGTTTTTTTTTTGAGTTACTGTGGTGGTTTTTTTGCCAGCTGTGACAGTTCATGAAATCAGTTGGATTATTCTAAATTTAAGAAGGTAAAAGAATTTGTCAAGAAGAGGTGCTTTCTCACATTGAAACTATATGGTGAATACAGATCTCAGGGAAGCAAATGAAAAGTGAGGTCCTACAGCCAAGAAGCAATGTCGTACAAAGGCAGAAGCTGTCTTTGTCTCTTTTTATCTGCCTGGAATTACTTAGATATGCTTATGCCTAAGGCAGGGAGATGAACCAGATGACCTCTTAGGACTGTGTCTAGCTTGCTGGTTCTATTGATAAACTGCTACTTTGAAGTACTGAAAAGGACTAGAAAAAAACTGAGTTTAAGTGCTTGCTAAAAGATCAATGCAAGAGACAAGGGTAAACTGATTTTTGTGACTGTCACCCAATCCCAAGTCTCACCCATCCCCCAATCTCTACACCAATGCTTTTTCCACTAAAGATTCTTTGATGTTTAACAAGAAACCCAACGACTGAGAGTGAGTAGAGTGTGGAAAGGGGACAGAAATCTGTCCTGGTGGTTCATTTCTAAGCTGAGATAAATCCTCTTTTAACATAACATTTATGTATACTTAGAAGACCAATGGATAAATGGGTATCAATTCCCAATTGTTCAACCCGAGCTAGTTTTTCAAAGATGGACAAATAATAAACAAACCCAGAGACAAACAAAAATGTATGAATAAAAATTCCTTTGGGATCAAATGATTAAATTTACAGCACTTGAGATTTTTCTGTCCTTTTTGTCCCCCAGGGGAAAAATCTCATCTCTCAAGACTTAGAATGCACAAATTAAAGGCCATTTACATGGAGTTTGAAGTTCTCAGTTCTGGAAAAAGAATCTGGAGGCACAGTCAAAGCCTTCTGTCAATAGTATTCTGTCTGAACCTTCTCCTTCACTGAATTCTATGGGTGATAGTACTGGTCAGCTAGAAGAAATGTGATCATACTTCTCAAACACATATGTCAGAGTACATTCAATGTGTGTGTCAGTCAATTATCACAATGGAGTGTGTAAATAAAAATACACAAGGACTTCCCTGGTGGCGCTGTGGTTGAGAGTCTGCCTGCCGATACAGGGGACACGGGTTTGTGCCCCGGTCCGGGAAGATCCCACATGCTGCAGAGCGGCTGGGCCCGTGAGCCATGGCCGCTGAGCCTGCGCGTCCGGAGCCTGTGCTCCGCAGCGGGAGCGGCCACAACGGTGAGAGGCCCGCATACCAGAAAAAAAAAAAAAAAACACAAGGACAATATATTTTCTCCTTTTCCCTAAAAAGGTAAAAAAGAAATGATTTTATGTAATGAATAGGAGCAGTTTTCACAGTAATCTGAGTTTTGTTTACAGACTTGTGATGATGAGTATTTTATCTTGGGAACCGGTGGCTCTAAGACTCACACAGTACCCAGTGTACTTTTCCAAGAGTTGAAAAAGGAAAGGTGTCCCATGGTCCTGGAAAACCAGGAACAATATGAAACCAGATAATGAAGAGTTAAGAAAAGCTTCTCAGGCTGCTAATGAACTCCATCCTGCCCTGGTGAGACCACCCTCCTTTTAAGTAAGAGGTAATTTAATATGCATCTAACTCAGTTGTGTTTGGGCTTCATCCAATGTAAGAGTATCAGTGTGATAAATTATAATGAATTGTCTGCAGTACTTCACAAAGTGACTATAACAGACCTGAAAAACAAGATCTCTAAGCCTGATTTTCCAGCTCCCTTTGAATGCTTTTCGCCTGATTCCTTTCACATGCACCACTCCAAAACTTGAGAATGCTTCTTATAGCTCCTCCACGCGTAAAAGTTATGTGCTTCTGGCCCCATTTGATTAGATCCACAGTTGTTGGCTGTCTATTACACTTGAACATGACACCAACAGTGAGACCCTCCAAACATTGCAGCAAGAGCTCCTTTCCTTTCCCAACAGTTTTTCTATGTTAATTTCCTTTCGTAATCCACACAGTGCACTGGGAAGTCACTTAGTGAAATAGATTCGATTCATAGTTCAGATTCTGAAAAAGCAGCTGGATCTAGGCATCCTAGAGTCTGTAAGGAAAATGGGCAGAGACTGAAAAAGGGGTCAGGAAACTCAAGTTCTAGCAGGGCCTGAGACTATAGCTGTGTGACCCACCTCCATTCGGAAGTAGTTTCCTCATTTAGGTTAGCAACCACTGCCCTAGAGAAAAGGCCACCTCCACTTCATTTCCTGACTTTAGAGAGTCCCAGCTCTTCAGAATGCAAAAGCAGGACTGTTATTCTATAGAAGATCCTTCACAAATAAAAGAGACTAGATTGGGGTTAAATGGTTTTTTGTGCTGGTCAGAGGACAGCAGCCTGTAGGGTAACACACAAAACTTGTGTGGGAGGGGCAGGATGGGATTGTTTTTTTTCCTATTCATAGGATACAGATGTTGTTGTGTAAAGATCCATGGACTGGTAATCAAGATGATTTTCTGTGAAAATCACGTTAATTCTATCAGGCTTCATTTCTTCATGGGCAAAATAAAATGGGCATGTTGAACTTGTAAGCTTCACTCCCAAGGGCAGGGGATGTGCTTCTCTCTTCTGTGTTGTGCTTTGTGCCCAAGGCACTTCCTGAGGACTAGGCGGTATTTGTACTTGTTTCCTATTTTGCTGCTGTAACAAATTATCCCACATTGAGTGGCTTAAAACAATACCAATTTATTATTTTAGAGTTCTGGAGGTTGGGACTAAAATCGAGGGGGAGGCAGGGCTGCATTCCTCTCTGGAGGCTCTAGGGGAGAATCAGTTTCCTGGCCATCTTTCCAGCTTCCAGAGGCAGCCTCACTTTTTGGCTCATGGCCACCTTCCACCTTCAAAGCAGCAACGGCTGGTTGAGTCTTGCTCACATCTCATCACTTTGATTCTCCTTCCCTCATCACATTTCCTTCTAAGTCTGACTCTCCTGCCTCCCTCTTTCATTTATAAGGACCCCTGTGATTACACTGGGCACATCCAGATAATCCAGGACAATCTCCCCTTCTTAAGAGCCTTAATTTACCACATCTGCAAAGTGCCTTTTGCCATGTGAGGTAACACACTCAGTTTCCCGGTATTAGAAGGTAGCCATTATTCTGCCTACCACATTGTTCAATAAATATTTGATCAACTTGTAAATATTTTGAGAAAATGGTAAGCTAAACACTTTGAATTATTTATAAGGTTAGCTAATTTCCATGGCTCATCACTAGCCAAAGTCGCGGTCGCAGGTATACTGGACATTTCTGATCCCTCCCAGACACGCAACCTTCATACTCATTCAAGTTTATGTGCACTTCACCCTGTTTTGGCTGTAAAAACGTACTGTGGTTCTATCCAACTCTCTTTCACCTGGTAGAGAGAACATAATCTGTTGTGACAGATTTTTCCCAACCAAGTTACGTGAATTGCTCACTGTCACACAAAGATATAGCCTTTCCACTTCCCTTGCATCCCATTTCATACTGAACTCCTTTCTCCAATTACCATTTCAGACAGATCAACCAACAAAAACGAGGAGGTGGTAATCTTCAGGCAGGAGGAAAGATGCACAGAGCATACTGGAATCCTACCAGGAAAAACCCAAGCTCTGTCATTATTAACACCCTGAGTCACGCATCTTCTTCCTCCAAAATGAATCCTTCAAATCTAAGTCACGATCAATGAACTACTCTCCCACTAGAGGTGCTACCAGCCATCATATCAAGATTCAGACACTGTCAAAACTTTTTCAAATTTGTCCTCACGGCATTAAACATATGACAATAATCTACGTCCGACTGTCACCCAACCCTCCTCCCCCAATGCAGGTCAAGTTTCAGGGTGATTTTGGCAGGTTATCTAAAGGAACTTGAGTGATGGACAATTACATATTTTCATTTTGAAGTTTTTCAATTGTTTTAAAGCAACTGACATTTTATGCCTGTTAGTCTATCACTTGGGCAAACTTTTACCAGTTCTTAATCAAAACAATTACAGAAACCCTGTCATCGTTAACTTAATTGTAGCATTCAGAAAGAGATGACAACTCAATATTTGCCCTATTCCCAGTTCTATCAATGTATCATATATAACTGGTGTTAAAGAGTAATTGGGAATTGGAAATCAAACACTGTACTTAAGCATGTTGATAGAAAGATAAGTATTGAGAACTAGACTGACGTGAAACAACACTTCAGAATTTGATACCCCAAGCATTCTCTTCTTTTAAACCTGGCAAAGATACCAAATTATATCAAAGTCCACAGATTTACTTACTGATTATCTTAAGTACAAACAGAATGTCTCTCTGTGGCCTAGAGGAAATAACTGTACAAGACTCACAAGACGCAAATTCTCCTGAGCAATTTTTCCTGCAGTTCCAGTAGGTCATTAAAGATTAATCACCAGGACTTCCCTGGTGGCTCAGTGGTTAACAATCCGCCTGCCAATGCAGGGGACACGGGTTCGAGCCCTGGTCTGTAAGATCCCACATGCCGCGGAACAACTAAGCCCGTGCGCCATAACTACTGAGCCTGCGCTCTAGAGCCTGTGAGCCACAACTACTGAAGCCCGCGTGCCTACAGCCTGTGCTCCGCAACAGGAGAAGCCACCACAATGAGACGCCTGCTCACCGCAACTACAGAAAGCCCTGGCGCAGCAACGAAGACCTAACGCAACCAAAAATTAATTCATTCATTTTAAAAAAGATTTAGCGCCTATTGTTTGCACACTTAAACCTCCAGAGGTTGGTTTAACATAGCACATAGCTGTCACTGAAGAATGTGAATTTCTATGGGAAAATCTAGTTCAAAGGTAAACCAATCTGTAATACATTTTCTTTTTTCCTTATTTAATTCCATATTCTTAAACACGAGCTTTAAAATGCAAAGAAACTGGGAAAACTAATATACATTTACTCTCAAGAAGCAAGACAAACACAAAATAAAGTTGAATTTCTAAATAAATAGCTGCTTTAGAGGCCGAAAATGTCATAACTTGGTAGCAATGATACCTTTCATATGGCAAGTACAAGGTACTGTGGAAAGTTCTGCATCTACATTTGCCAGGTCAAATGCAGAGTTGAAGAAATTGGTTGAAATGCCAAAAGAAAAAAAATTAAACTACTTTCTTCTAAGGCAATCAGACCAAAGAGGCAATAGGAGTTTCATTTTCCTGTATAATTTGAATAAACTACTTCAGTTTTACACACATACACACCCCCCCTTCCAAAACGTAGACAAGGGCTATATAGCTACCAACAAGTTGTCACACATCTGGAAGACTATTTTAAAACACATTCAAAATGTTTTGACTACATGATGCCAAGCATCTGGCAATACAAACTTCTCTTAGGAACTTTTCCTCTATAGAATTCAGTCTTGTGTAGAGAGTCATTGTGCCAGATTTTGAACTACACGTTTTATTTGTGGAACGGCTGTGTGTATATACACACATACACACATATATATGCAAATATATATATATACATATATTTATATGCAAAGGCAAGGTTTTCCTTATGATTTTGATTTAGGTAGATTTAACTTAAATGATGTTAACAGAGTTGCTATTGATTCTTGCGTTACTTGAACTACTCTCTAGCTGTGCCCTCCCCCTGCCCCAAAAGCCGTTCAGTGGCCTCTCTTGGTCAGTCCCTCCCCAGGAACATTCTCTCCCAAATGAAGAGCACTCACTCACTTGTCTAAATAGTAACTGACTTTATTGGTTTCATTCCTCAGCAAGGATGAGGAAAAGCGAGGCTTCTAGCTTTCCCTGTCTAATAGGAACCAGCCTTAGGAATACCTGTGGTTCACCAACCATCCCCAAACCATCTGCAGGATCTTGAGGTAGGAGGTAGGTATTCTTCATGTGAGGTCGCCTCCCTCCTCAGGCGAGCTAGCTCAGATTTCCAAAGGCCTTTTCCACAAACTAACCTAACCATTCCTATCTCCACTCCACTTTCAACCTTTCACACTAAGTCCTAAGTCGGGTGACACCACAGTGGGAGTGTTCTGAGTAAAATATGCACCAATTATTTCAGTTTTGTAGACTGCAATGACCTCAGATCACTCACTTTTGCTTGGGACCCAGGCGAAGAGGGATAAACTCCTCATACGCAGGTTACATGGTGCTAGGCATGATAAGTGTCTGTTGAATTCTTCTGCATAAAAATGCAGACTGTCCCATCACTGAAGTAAAGATGACCATATTTCAAACTTGAAATAAAATTAAACAGGTGGTCAGGTTTCGGCCTAAGCACTGTTCACCATTTGGGTAGTTGTGAATAGCAGATTAATGGGGACAGGTTCACCAGAACCCTATTAGCATTAGGGTGCTACTGGTAAAATACAAAGACTGTATGTATGAGGAACTTTGGAGAGAGTGGGGTACCAGCTTGCCGTATTTAGGCTTCCTTGACACAAAGGATATACACTTAGGGGAGAAAATCATTCTGTCTCCTTCTTTACGGAACATGCCCTGACCTGACGGGCTTCAGTTCTAGAAGTCACTGGACTGTTCAGGGCCCTGAAGTATGGCAGCAACAATGATGCTGCAGCAATAGAAACCAGCACATGGTTGTGAAGCTTGCGCTGGAGGGAGTGAGGGCCACCCCTGAGATGTTTGATGGGGTCAGAACATAGGGGAAGGTGGTGGGGCCTGGGTGCTGGAGCTCCAGCCAGCTGCCTTCAGCGTCACAGGCAGTCCGTGGAACCTTATTCATGCACATACTTGCAACTTCTAGAAGCTTCCAGAAAAAAAGTGAGAATTCGAAGAACCTGGAAATCTCAAATTGCAAATGGGATGAGAATTATAGAAATACCGTTTATATTATAAACAAGACCTCATTTAACCAGTCTGGTGTGGCTTAGAAAAACCTGGGATTTGATAGGTAGATAGATTAACACACAGAAATAGGGACGATGAATTTGATGACATCAAGCAACATAATATATGCTACTTTATAATATATTTAATAGCATAAGATATTGCTATTGCACTTTAAAATATAATCTAAATCAAGTATTTGAAGAAGTTTCACGATCTGAAAATATACCTGAGAAAAATGTAGAAAGGCTCCTTAAAGGGTTAAAATACATTCTTCACCTGGGAATTATTAACTCAGAATTCCTCACGAAAAGCAGCCTTCGCGGCAGGTTTTACAAATAACAGCAGTTGGTGGCTAATATTTCTAACCTTTAGTCAGTTTTCTGTTGATGAAAAATCAGAATCAGGGATTATTACTTTTACAAAGAATGTTTAGACATCCCAGTGACATGATCACTATATAAAATATAATTCAAATTATCTCAGTTTAAACACTGACTTTGACAGTTAGTAAAATCATTTAATTTTCTGCTATGGAAACTATTTTAATAATTTTAACCACTTTTTAGATTATATCAATTCTTTGAGATGAAGTACGACGGAGAATGAAAATAATCTTTGTAAATTGAGCTCTATTGCAAAAAATGATTTCCATTCTTCAGTAGGGATATTAACGGATAACCTTTTGAGTGCCTTTTCCTTGTATTTCTCTTCTTCCTCTACCTCTCCTGTCTTCCACAGCTCAAAGAAAACCTAGCTCATGAAAACAGACTCTACTTAATGATCCCCTTCCCTCTGCCATTCTCTTTCATTCACATTCCCATCTTTGCATCTCTGTTCTCATTTTCCTTTTTTCTTTCCGGGGAATGACCACCTCAAAGGATTAATTCAGAACAGGCAGCAGAAAATGGTAACAAGAGTGGGCAAATCAGGATGTGGATTTAAAATCAAGAGGTATTTTAAAGGAGGAGAGTTACTCAAATTAAACATATGTTAAAAATATGGGTTTGTTGTTCATGGCATACCTGCTGCCTGCGATCCCACCCTCATCGGATCAGCCTTCAAGGGCAGAGCATTCCCTAGTGGAATAATAAATAGAGCGGCTTGAGTGGATATGGATCTGAGCAGCCCAGCGAGCTGCCTTTCCTCTTGGTCTGACTTCACTGTTGGAACACAGGTGGTAACTGAACTAGCTGAACTAGTGAAATGGATCGTGGCCCCTCAGGCTCACTGCCAGAGAGAGAGAATAGAATTCAGGCTCCAAGCAATCAGGCTTTGGGCATAAAAAATTCTAATATAGGTCTTAGCATTTATACCAAACTTTGTTTTAACTGATATTGCCTGTTTTCCAAGGGATCATCTTTCTTACCTTGATGCATGTGAACTAGGCAGCAAAAATCCACTAGCCTTTCTTTTTTATTATTTTTATTTATTTTTTATTGCGGTACGCGGGCCTCTCACTGTTGTGGCCTCTCCCATTGAGGATCACAGGCTCCGGACGTGCAGGCTCAGCGGCCATGGCTCACGGGCCCAGCCTCTCGGCGGCATGTGGGATCTTCCCGGACCGGGGCACGAACCCGCGTCCCCTGCATCTGCAGGCGGACTCTCAACCACTGCGCCACCAGGGAAGCCCCCACTGGTCTTTTAAAAAATATATGCTGTACAGATGCTTACAGTGCTATTCTTTGGGCTGACCTGCCACCAACCGAGGGGTGTGGCAAATTGTATTCTGCAGGTAAAAACAAAAAGACTTGCCCTGTTTCTGCACTTTCATTCTCCCCAATGTACCATATTTTGCAGCTCTCTGCTTTCTCAGAATTATGCTCCCAAACATTATTGATATGAACTACCCACATCTATACTCATTAAAGGTTTTCAGTGGGAACTATGTAGAATAGCAATATATGATTTACTTGCTCATTTATATCCTTTCTTGCTGTAGAGGAGTTTTGAAGTTGAGAGCAGGAATGTAAGATACTTATGGGTTGAATTCATTCCACTGACAGGCAAGATTCAACAGTCTTGGGTCTCTAAGGATAAGTTTCCATGATATGGACAACATATCCATAAGGGTTTTGAAATAATATGGGTCTGAGAAGACATTGTTTCTAGAACACAAGAACTACCTAACTAGCTGTGAAATTATTACAGAATAATAGAGGCTAACTGGTTTCCCTTTATACTGTCTATGAAAAATACTACTTGCTAATGAAATGAATAGTGTGGGGTAATAAACAGTTTCTAAGTCCCTCAAGCATTTCATATGTGCCCAATATAAACCATCATATACAAACAACAAAACCTTTTTAACTGTTCATTAAAGCAATCAGGCCCCCAATATTTGTTTACTAGTTCAGGTTATCACATACAGAAATAAAAATATATTAAGACCAAGAGTAACAATGCCCCAAATCAGCGGATATCATATCAGAGGACCTAATGTATATGAGAATTACTATTTGTACAAAGGATGGTTTGAAGGGTATGATTATTTGCTTTTCAAAAAATTCATTTAGTTATCCAGGTCTCCTCTAGCAAGCCATATCTGATTTAAGAACTGGCCTCCTTTCTCCAAGCTGTCCGAATTGGTGATGTTTTATAGAACTTGGCTCAAATGTCCCTCTTACAAAGGGGAGAACATATTGTAATGTTCTGAAGGCAGGAAGTTTGTGTTAAGGCTGTCACAGCAACTTTCGCTATCTAAAGGGGAAAATCAGGTGAAATCGAGTTCTGAAATTTAGCAAGTCCTCACAATTTGACCATATTAAAGAAAGTGTCACGGGGCTTCCCTGGTGGCGCAGTGGTTGAGAGTCCACCTGCCCATGCAGGGGACACGGGTTCGTGCCCCGGTCCGGGAAGATCCCACATACCGTGGAGCGGCTGGGCCCATGAGCCATGGCCGCTGAGCCTGCGCGTCCAGAGCCTGTGCTCCGCAACGGGAGAGGCCACAACAGTGAGAGGCTCCCGTACCACGGAAAAAAAAAAAAAGAAAGTGCCATGAAACAGGTATAGGGCATGATCAGAAGTGTGGCTTGGCAGGTGGGGGAGGTGGAAGGAGGTAGAGCACAGGTACAACCAGGTTGGTGGGCAGCAGGGAGAGCTTTTCCTAAGCACCTTCCTCCAAAGGGAAGTCTTTTCAAGAATTTTAATGGCATTAAGATTGACACATGTTGTCAATGCCTTTGATGACACGATGTGAAAGGAAGCAGGTGAGGACAAAGATGGAGAGACACATGAGAAGGTTGGGGCAGGGGGAGGACAGGCAGTATTTAAGAGCTTTCCCACTCCCAAAGCAACCCAAAGCCTGCTGCCCCGCTCGTGGACTTGCTACCCTTGACATTCCAAGGTGATTTTGCCTGTCTGTGATGAGCAGTCCTTAGGGTGGAATGTCCTTCTGCAGCAAGGTCACTGGGAATCCGCAGCACTGGCCAGAGACGGGGCGGTCTGCCCTGCGTCAGGAGCGTGAGCCGTGTTCAAGCAAGGCAACATGATGACTTGTCAGGGGAAGAAGGAATCATTCAAGAGAATTCAGGCATGAATAGGTGGCTGGTCCAGAAAACCATGAAGGTATCTCCAAACCCTGAGATCCTACAATTCTACATGTTGCTAGGTCTCGTGGACAAAATATTAACTCATATGAGAAACAAACACCCGAAAAACAAAATGAAAAACAAAAACCAATCCCCTCCCCACCCAATACAGCAGAACACGGTTAGCCTATCTTATAATGGTAACTGGACTGAAATGGAAAGGCAAATCCCAGCTATTTAAAAAACTGTTAGAAGGGCTTCCCTGGTGGCACAGTGGTTGAGAGTCCGCCTGCCGATGAAGGGGACACGGGTTCGTGCCCCGGTCCGAGAAGATCCCACATGCCGCGGAGCGGCTGGGCCCGTGAGCCATGGCCGCTGAGCCTGCGCTCCGCAACGGCAGAGGCCACGACAGTGGGAGGCCCGCGTACCGCGCAAAAAAAAAAAAAAAAGAAAAAAAAAACTATTAGAAAATGAAACAAAAATACAATCTCTGGTTCCAAATATTAAGTGAGTATGGATGCAGAACTCTGGATCAGCAGTTAAGATTGGCTAATACAATGTCTCTGTTGCTAAAACAAAGTTAAATTAATTGTGAAAATCTCCATGAGCCCACACAGATTCTGTTCACAGGACCTGCCCACTCTCCCCGACATTTTTCTTTGTAGGTGTGTATAGGGTGTGTGTGTGTCTGTGTGTGTGTATACTTTGCGGCTAAAGGAGCACATTTGCTTTGATTGTGGAGCTCTTTCCAGACATTAAAAGCCACAATTCTAGTTTTTATACCTAGAAAATGCCAAAATGTGTTCCTTTCTGGGGGAATGAAACACTGAGCCCCCTTTAAGGGCAAGCCGTTAGAAGCCCATCAACTGTTGTTTGAAAACTTCTGGCTGTATTTTTTGTAGAAACTTTGTCCTGTATTTTCTGAAAGGCTCTTGGATGAACATTCTTCTAGTGCCAATTTTAACACAGCTGAATGCTTTTATTTGTGCTGCAGGTAGCACACATGGTAACAGACATCACTAAATGAATTTCGTTCCCACACAGAAGTTCTTTTCCAGAAGTTGTTTGCCGGCTGCCCAGCTGTGGGATCAGAGGGTAGGATACTGCTGATTTTAGACATAAGGAAGCGGACAGTAGGAGCCGGGCTTTTAGTGATGGAGCCTTTCGGGGCCCTGGGGTAACTGTTACACATCTCGTGCCAGAGAACACAGTGTGCGACATCACTGTTCACACAGAGTCCCTACCAAGATTAAAAACCACATATACAGCAAAATACTTCACTATAATGTAGACCAAGAGTACTTTCCTTTAGAAATAGTACGTGCAGGGGGAAAAGTTGAGTAAGCCCAAGGGAAAACCTGTGCATAAGGTGCTTATCTTTTAGTCTTAGCAAGGTGAGGGGATCCTGGCCACACTCTGTGGACTCTAAGGACATTTGGTCTTTCTACGCATCACGCTGTGGAATTATTTTTTCCATTTTTTTTTTAATGCTGCCTCTGTAACACAACCTCTTTACATAGTTTATCTCAGGAAATGACAATTGGCTGTCGAATCCCATACAAATTGATTGGATATGACAGCTTAAAGGAATAAATATTCTGCAGAGAAGAAAAGTTTTTACTTAGACTCTCGTATTTTCAATCTTTTTTACTCCTTCTTAATTTTATTGTTTCAATTAGATCATTTAAAAAAATCAACACATCACATACCAACCTCCCCTAAGAGCAATCATAAGATTTGATGAATTTTCTGATACACAGGCTAGGGTTTCAAATTTGCATTATTTTATCTACTGAATTAACTATGAATTCTAAACCAAACTAATGCTGCCATGTGTTTTTAAACATCTCTAATCCAAACCATCTGGAGAGGCATGGTTTTGCAAAGGCATCCCTTCCAGGACACTCTGTGGATTTTGTCACTGCTTGAGGTTTTGGCAAACCATCAACATTACTATAATTCTCTTTTATAAAATATAGCTTTTGACTAGGATTTTAGAGTCTTGGGTGTGTGCGTGCAGACACTTTTTGCTCTTGTCCCTTTCTCTTTCCAGAAGACCATATTTAAAACAAACTTATTTTAAAGAAATAAAGGGTTTTTTTGTATAAGGAATACACTTAATTTCAACTATTCAACATAATGCTAGACAGCGTTATCAAGAAGCACAGAACACACCTTATTGTACATAGATGCTGGAAATACTTTTTAAAACAAGTCAAAAGGAGAAAACTTATCAACTTTCGAGAAGAGCAACTACAAAAAGTATAAATATAAAATGATTATGGCAACAATGATCTGTAGCATGTAACAAACTCAATGCATTTATGAGATTACAATAAAAAATTGACTAAGCTAAATCTTTCGCCTAAGAAAAGCAACATCTCGTTTAATTCTCTGGCTACTAATGAACACATCATTTAAAAATTATACTTCCCTGGTGGTGCAGTGGTTAAGAATCTGCCTGCCAATGCAGGGGACACGGGTTTGAGCCCTGGTCCAGGAAGATTCCACATGCCACGGAGCAACTAAGCCCATGTGCCACAACTACTGAGCCTGTGCTCTAGAGCCTGCGAGCCACAACTACTGAGCTCATGTGCCACAACTACTGAAGCCTGTGTGCCTAGAGCCCGTGCTCCACAGCAAGAGAAGCCACCACAATGAGAAGCTCACGCACCACAATGAAGAGCAGCCCCCGCTCGCTGCAACTAGAGAAAGCCCGCGCGCAGCAACGAAGACCCAACGCAGGCAAAATAAATAAATTAAAAAAAAATTATAAATCAGATGTAAGCATGCTAAAAGCAAAGGGTGGACCACTTGTCACAACAAAGGTTAAAAAAACTTTCCCCGGCAGTAAGGATGATTCTCCTTCCACAAATTCTCTTTGATAATACTGCTTTCAAATAATTTCAAAAGTTAAAGAATGGAAAGGTCAGCTTTTTTGTTGAGCCACTGTCTGAACTAAACTAGACACAAAGTAGAAGGTTTTGGTCAAGTTTATAAAGGGGAAAAATGTCTATTCTTTAGAAACAGATGGCCTGAAATGCAGAGAGAGTCTGTGCCTAGAATGTAAGGACGCCAAAAAAACGCACAGGCACGTACTCAGAGTGAGGCATCCTAGAACACTCCTGGCAGATGCTAACATGATCTGGGGTACCATGAGAGTCCACTCCTGGCTTCTGTTTCCTTTCCTGGAATGGATTCCTCCACACCCACACCTCTGAGGGACAGGGCTGCCCTTCTGAGACTTCTTTCCTTTTAGACCACCTGGTATAATTTAAGCCTGCTCCTGCCTAAAATGTAGGAAAAGCACAATCTGAGATTTCAGAGCATGGAAGATAGAAGCCCCCACCTGGGGGGCCTGGATCCAAGTCTTTAGGAGAGATAGCTCTTAACGGAGATGCTAATCTAGTCTTAGCTGGAAGTAGAACACTGGTCAGCCCCATCTTCCTTACTCTTGCTTCAAGGTCTACAGAGTGAGTCCAGCGTGGCAAGTGGCCAGCGAGTCTATACAGAATTCAGTGCAGCCATATGAGCTATGTTAGAGACCAGTGGGTTCTGTTATGTAGTCTGTGCCTGAGGCAATCAATCAGTGTAAGTAATTAAGGCACGGAAGCAAATGCATCTGTACCCAGTACACGGTGGAAGCAGAAATAGCAAGGATACTACTTCAGCCATGTGTACCAATACAACAGTACCAGTTATCAAAATACTGAGATTATTTTGTACTTGTTAGAAAACAACTAGGGCATGGCAGGGATGGGGGCAAACTGAAGAGTTCTTGTGGAGAGGGGACAGCCTCTTCTCAGCTCTAGCCTATTGTTGCTTGAGGACCTGGCCATACTGGGTAGCCCATAAATGTCTGTTGAATGAATGAATCTAAGTTAGGTGAAGTTGCTTTGCAAAATACTCAAGCAAGGAAAATAAGAATACCAAAGTTTAAGCTTCCTTCCATGGGATGGACTAAAACGCGGTAATAGGGAAACAACCAAATGTAAAGAGAATACTTTTATCTTTTCAAAGTATGTTCACCTACTGCTATGCACAGAATTATGTTCCCCTAATCCCCAATGTGATGGTATTTGGAGATGGGGCCTCTGGGAGGTAATTAGGTTTAGATAAGGTCATGAGGGTGAAGCCCCTGTGATGGTATTAAGACATCAGAAGAGCTCACTCTCTATCTTCATGTGAGGACATACCTAAAAGGCAGTGGTCTGTAAGCCAGGGAGAGAGTCCTTACCAGAAGCCAAAATGACTGGCACCTTGATCTTGAACTTTCCAGCTCCAGAACTGTCAGAAAATTATTTTCTGTTGTTTAAGCCACCCAGTCTATGATATTCTGTTATGGCAGCCTGAGCAGACTAACGCACCTATATTCTCTCTTTTATCCTCACAATAATCCTAAGAGGTAAGGAGAACCCCATTGGTATTCAACCCAGACCCCTGAAAACACCCATTTCCCTTAGACCAAGCTCTTGTGACCTCAGTCAATGGCCAGGTAGCAGGGTGGTGAGTACAAGGGGCGTGACAGGCCGGAAACCTGGCTCATGCTGTTGTCTGGAGCTCAATGCACAGCACCAATAATTACTGGGCAATTCCTTGATGAAGCACAACCACAGAAAGCCCAGTTCAGACCGTTTTAGCACAGGGCACGGCAAGAGGAGGGAAGGGCATTTAGGGAACTGAATAAAATCTTCAATGTTGGGTTGTGTGCCTCCAACTCCCTTGCACATTAATGGGGCAGACCAAACACTCTTAAGTCTTAGGTAGCTTTGTAATAATGTTAAACTTCAGCTTGAATTTAAAAACAGTGTGTTCAAAGGTGGACTCTCGGGCTTCCCTGGTGGCGCAGTGGTTGGGAGTCCGCCTGCCGATGCGGGGACACGGGTTCGTGCCCCGGTCCGGGAGGATCCCACGTGCCGCGGAGCGGCTGGGCCCGTGAGCCATGGCCGCTGAGCCTGCGCGTCCGGAGCCTGTGCTCCGCGACGGGGGAGGCCGCAGCAGTGAGAGGCCCGCGTAGATTGCAAAAAAAAAAAAAAAAAAAAAAAGGTGGACTCTCATGGCATCCCCTGCATCTAATAGCTCACTTGGTCACGTGTCAGGTACACAGCTCCCTCACTGCTATTTCCAGATGAGGAATCGTCTCTGATACAATCTCTCGGCTGTAATGCTGCTAACTCTAATCTCCCTAGATGTTTCCCAATGATCAGTTTTGCTTCTTCTTAATTTTTGGAGAAGATTCTAGAAAGCAGACAGATAAAGAATGAGAGCTGGCAAGGCAGTTTCTCTGCTTCCAGCTTCCTGGGCCAAAACAGAAAAAGAAGTTCCTGCTGTTTGGTTTAATAACAATCAGCGTCTAGGTCAAGCCTCGCTCGTCGGACCAGTCATACTCAATCGGCATTAAAAAAAACGTTTCCGAGTGTCTGCATTTCATTTCAGCATGTACGTGTAAACTCCCTTTTCTTTTTTCCTAAAGACGCAAGATAGCCCTGCTGTGCTGCTGTTCTTGTCTGATCCATATAACCTGCATCTTTTATGTAAGAGTTTAATTCTACCTTTATTGTTGCATGTATTTCTTAATTATCCGTAATTGTGTACTTTGAAATGTGTATCACAATCTATACAACAACAGTGAGGTTTCCTCTTTTGGGTTTCTGCATCCTGCAGTCCACCCAGCATTGCCTTTGAAAACTAGGTCTTACATTACTTAGCACGTCCTTGTCTGTGGAGTTTATTCTCCAATTACTAAGCACCTATTATGTGCCCTCACTTTGTCATCCCAGGAACTCATATTGAATACATAACCCTAGTTGTCAAAGAACTTTCTATTCATTCATCCCTTCTCTTTTCCGACCTCTACTGAGTAACCACTCCTTGCCACATTGAAGAGAAAAGCTTAGAAAATGACTTCTTAAAAAAAAAAAAAAAAAAAATCAGTCAAGCCATAAGGAAGTTACCTGTCCTTTAATTAAAAAAGAATCCTCAGGGCTTCCCTGGTGGCGCAGTGGTTGAGAGTCCGCCTGCCGATGCAGGGGACACGGGTTCGTGCCCCAGTCTGGGAAGATCCCACATGCTGCGGAGCGGCTGGGCCCGTAAGCCATGGCCGCTGAGCCTGCGCTCCACAACAGGAAAGGCCACAACAGTGAGAGACCCGCGTACCGCGTACCGCAAAAAAAAAAAAAAAAAAAAAAAAAGAAAAGAATCCTCAAGTCAAATTCTAACACTTCTCTGGTCATAATATACCTAGGAAAATTCATTTAATTTATATCTGTGTCCATAGCTGTTTTGTTCGTTTAAATTATAGCCCGCAGTCTGAGCCGGGGGAGGAACAAAAATTGATGGGAGAAGAAATCAAGTTTAATGCAGTAAACCTCACAGTTCCACCAGAGACTAGGGGAAGTCTTCTCTCCGTGACATGACAACAATGCCTCAACAACTGTCCCAGGGTCACTCAGCAGTGTGGTCAGCTAGGAACAGAGCTGCCAGTCCTGCCTTTCTGTCCACTCCCCTCACCAGCAGCCCACATTCTCTCCTGTGTTCCCATCACTCCTCACAGCGAGGGTGGGGATGATGAGGTCAGCAGGCACCTCACACCAAACCGAGCACTGGATGGCTAAAGCTGTAGCTGCAATCTCACCTGTAACCTTTATAGAATCTTAATGAGAAGCGAAGCCACACATGGGGGGAAAAGTCAGCTGAGGATTTTAAACACCGGCACAAATGAGGTTCCTTCACTTCACATTCTGCTTCCCCCCGCCCCCGAAATCAGGAGAGCTTCAGGTCTGTGTCAGTTTCAGGTCATTGTCAGATAATCCTCAAAAAGCCAATGCCAAGTACAAAGAAACCAAATCAGGAAAAAAAATAAAAACCTCTGACCAAGCCAAGCCTCTAAATATAGCTTTTCCACTTACCTCAATGCAGATAATTCTAAGATATATATTTCTGATTCTATTCATTGCATTTAAAAGAGAAAGACCACACCAGGGTAAGCAATGCAGGGTGGTCAGACACATAATCTAATGACAGTGTGTGGAAGCCACTACAGAAGACAGCAGGAGCGCTGCCAGATGGTGCGGTGGGGCTGAGTGGCTGATTTCTATGCAGAGTTGCCGATGTTTTCCAAGTACGGATGGCTCTCATTGAAATGAAAATAGAAAATGCAGGACCAGAGCCCACACTAAACATTCAGTTTAGTAAAGACAGAAAACTGCCCACGAAAGTGGAAGGCACTTGGCCTTGCTATATTCTCAGTAGAGAGAGAGGAGCCTTCCTCCTGCAATCTTTTTACCGTTAGGCTAAAAGCCTGTCAGTCTTTGCAAAGGAAAACGGAACTGATAGCTGCGTCTTGTGCATTTGTTTTCTAGGGCCTGAAACGATGCTTTTCTGAGCCATAGGATTTGTTTGCAACTATACACTTGGCGAAAAATATGAAGAATCAAGAGGTCAGCAAGAAATGGCTAGCTAATGTGATTCTTCCAAAATGATAAAAGTACAGTCATCATAAGTCACCCGTAGCTCCTCACCTCCAGTCCTCTTTCTTCCTAAGAAAACGAATTTTGAAATTATTGGAACATCATAGGGGAATGTGGCAGCACATTCATTCTACCCAATTTCAGTGAGATAACGTCTGGAAAGGACCAATTGTAGTAAATAAGCTTCACCAACGAACAGGAAGGATACAAGAAGAAAAGTGATGGGCCAGTGAGCGGCGGTTTTGGTTTTTCTCGTGTCTATCTTAATTCCGTGGGCTCTCCAAGTTCCCCCCTGCACTACCATGGTTAGTGCACGGTAACCAAACTGCTCTTACTACTTTTTCCCTCCACCTCACCAACATCCACTAAGTCACCTACACCTTCCCTGGCTGCCTAAGTTACCCCTGCTTTGGTCTCCCAACAGCTCAGTCATACTCGGTATCACGGCACTTTTGTTTTCTTTTGGCAGCCACTGATGTTTACCTGGAGGTGATCCGAACTTCACGGAGATCAACTACAGCAAGGTGTGTCATTATCCCAAAAGAAATGGCACTGTCCAATGCACGTTGTGTCGTGTTCAATGGGGTCTTGAGTCCACTCCTGGAAAAACAACTGAGTCTTCTGACCACCACAGAAGCAGATCCCACCAATAAGTGAGCTCAAGGAAATAAGTATGTGTGGGAGGAGGGGTGGGGCGTGGACGTCTCCACCTCCTCCAGGTGAGGTGAAGCGGGAAGGGGCAGGGAGTTGGTAGGAAATTTCTCAAATAGGGTCAGGTGGGAGGGCATCAGAGTAACAAAGGCAAAAAACACCACTCTAGTTTGGGCCAAAGGGGAAAAAGGAATGATGGCCATACTTCCAAATAAAGAAGCCAACTAGGTTCATCACCTATCATCTCCTTTCTTCATCTCTCCTCTACATTCCAGTGGTTTTCAACTATTGCTGCATCTTCAACTCACTTGGGAGCTTTGTAAAAATGACCAGACTGTGCCCCAGATTAATTAAATCTCAATCTCTGGATGAAACGCAGGCATCAGGAGGTCTTAAAGTCGCCCAGGTGATTGCAATGATCAAGTAAGATGGAAAACACATCTCTGTTCCATTTTTCTCTCTCTTCACTTCTCCCCAGACCCCCATGCCACACACCTGCGTGGTGTTAACTGGCTGAATTCCTGACTAGTGCAGCAGGAGGCAATACTCAGGCTTCAGAGTAAATATGAGCTGACTTCAATCCTGGCTTTGCCATTTACGGGCACCTGCCTGGGTTCATGGCCTCTCTGAGCCACAGTTTCTCATCTGGGGAGTAATGGGAGCTTACCACGATGAATGTAGATTCTTAAAACATGTTAATGTCTTTTTTATTTTCAGAGATCAATGTCACAGCGACATTCCCCATGTCCTCAAACTATTGTTTTTTTCTCACCTCTTAGGAAAGCTCCCACTCAAGGTCTAATAATTTCAAAGTTGATCACTCCAGGTATATTTGCTTATCAGCCCAAAATGATCTGAAATCAGTAGGACTTTAGGAGTTGTGAAAGGTATTAGTTTCCTGGATTGCTCTGAGGTGAAATCCAGGTATGATGGATAATTTTATGTGTCAACTTGGCTAGGCTACAGTCCCTAGTTTTTTGGTCAAATACAAGTCTAAATGTAGGTGTGAAGGTATTTAGATGTGATTAACATTTAGATCAGTAGACTGTTCCTTTGCACATGTCACTTAACCCCAAAGTTTAAAAGTATTAGAATTCTCCCCTTTCTCAGTGAGAATGCTAGTAGAGTTTAGAACCCCCAGCTGCTTCTGGTCACCAGATGAAGTGAAGATAATAGTAGGAATCTGGGGAATACAGAGATAGTTTAGTCAGCATCTTTTGTTAGAATATTCAGAGTACTTCTGACTTTAAAAAAAAAAAAAATCAAGGGTGTATCTTCTAAAACACATATATTGGAGCATTTAAGGGGGCAACTAAAAATAAGGTTAAATGCATTTTGGTGAAGCTTTTAGTAAATGATCCCAAAGATACCAGGAGATGAAAGAATGCTCCTTTCAGTCAATACTTGTGTTAACCATTGTGTGATAAAACAGATAGTTTGAAAATTCCAGTTAATTCCGAAGACTTTTGGAATTTGCCTCTTCACTCAGCATTATTAGTTCCTACTGACCTGCTGCTGTGCGGTGTTGTGAATATTAAGCACATTATCAAACTGTTATTACCACAGGCTACCTTTCGTCAGTTAATATAATAAAATATTTAAATTATGATAAACATTATGTACTTCGACCAAAACAATATAGTGTCACTTCTTAAATTTAAAAAAATTCAATATATGCTTTATACAATATCAAAATAGCTTAAATGGCACTGTTTTTCAAAAAATGTGCTTCTGCTTATCCCATAATCCTTTTAGTATTTTCTTGGTAATTCAGCAAAACTCTTTAAACTGAACAAAATTAGGATTTTGTGCTTCTATGTTTACAGAAAGAGCATATCAGACTGACAAATTTGATAATCTAAAATAAAAAGAAAGAAAAAACTGTTCTTATTTCAAAGGTTCAAAAAATAAAGGTTATTTACTATGCAGACCAGGACTTCTTGTTTTTAAGATAGCAAATTAGAAAAACATGGTAAGAGTTAGAGGTTACTCAATCAGGTTGAAGCTGGGACTTTTACTCCAGCAGCTCTTGTTCCCCAAATTATATCTGATAATGTTCTAAAGTCTAAACATATTTTAGTTCAAAAAGATACTCAGCTCTTAGATATAAAATGGCACTAAGCTTCCAAATATCAACAGGTTTACCCACCCTCTTCAACTAATGTATCTGTTTTCAGAGTAATCTGCCACTCAGGACCTCTGAATCATAATATTTGAGGAACTGAAACTTTGAGCTAAACTGTTTGTTTGCATTTTCCTGTGCGTAATCACAGGAGAGGGGCATTAATAAAGGGGTTGGAGTATTGGCCACTACCAAGGCCTATTATTTCAGCAGACTCATGGCAACAGGGCAAAGCTGAGTGTGTGCAACTGTGACATAATTTCAGCCTGTATTGTGTTGAATGGAAGAGAAGACCAATGTGTCCGCAGATACAAGCAGTAAAATATCCCAGAGTAGTTGCAAACCGGAAACAGTATCTATATTTCTCAACAATTCAAGAAAGATAGTGATAAACCTTACCTTAAACTGGCTACAGAAGTATTATTACCTGTAAAGCAAGATGGCGCCCGTAAACTTAAAACTGGCAAAATCCCATTGAATTGCATTTCAGAGAGAGGAGGGAACTTGAAATGGTACTGTTTTGAGGGTGTCCACGAGGGTGGGCAAGCATATGTTCCTGCTAAGCAGAGGAAGTGGTACACCCGGATTTCTTCCGAAGTGTGAGGTCTTTATAAACTCATCCTCGTGGGGGCTGTTTTAAATGGAAAGAAAATGACACACAGTCCCCAACTAGGCTTCTGAACTGTTTGGAGAGGGTTGCCACTTTCCCCAGACATTAGGTTACTGTGGGGGAATTTTCCAAAGTTGTCAACAATTCCATTTTTAAACTCAGTTCTTCCTCTCCACATAAAACAGATGCGAGGCAGTATGAACTATATTTGGTCTAGCAGGAGATATAAGTTTTTTTTACATTGCTGACTCCTACCTGACAGTGGAAGACGTATTCTGGTGTGGTTTTCTTAAACTTCATGTTCCAAACCAAGGCCACTCCATCTGGTTCATGGGGAGCATCTTCGTTGTTGTTGTAGGAAGCGACCATCAGCTCGGGGTACTGGATGGAAGAGGTCACAAGGATGGCTTATGCCAAGACGACGACACAAGGAAAACATTCTTATTCCAACAGACACATGCTATATTACATACTTTAAATGGCACTTTCTTTTTAAGCTGTGGCATACTTAATACCAACTTCACGTCTCAACCCACTGCAATCTGGTTTCTACTCCCAACAAACGTTCCACGTGTGCTGCCATAGTCACCAATGACTACTAAACTGCATGCTCTGCTGGACCTCTCTGGGTTATGTGACATTTGGGCTACTCCCTCCTTTCTCCTATGTTGGCTTCCATGACATCTTTCTCTCCTGATCTTCTTCCAAACCACTCTTTTCAGTCCCTACAGTTTCTTCTATTACCTATATTCCAAGGGGGGCTGTTTTCTGCCCTTATTTGTCTCTATCGACACACTGTCCCTGCGTGAACTCATCAATAGCTTTAATAAGCATTAATACATTGACAATGTTCAAATCTTTACCTCTAGGCTTGATTTCTCTCTGAGGTGCAGATTTTACAGCTACTGGGGATTTCTCAAGGCTGTCCATAGACACGTCAGATGCAGTGCCTAGGAAAGCGAGCTTGTTGCCTTCTACAAAAACCTACTGCTCTTTCAACATTCCCTCTTCCAACATTCATCCCTTTAGTGCTTTGCACTGACATTACCTAGCTGTCCAGGCCAGACACTCCAAGTTCATTTTTTACTCCTCCCTCTTTCTCATCTTCATATACTGTGTTTCACTACTTCCTCAATGGTAATTCAAATGCATGTTTTCTTTCTATCCTTAAGATCAGAGGGCTCCTAAATGAATTTCTTGTCTGGATGAAGACAACAGTTTTTTAAATGGCTTCCTGCTTCCAGACTTGCCATGCCCTACCCTCACCTACTCCACTCTTCATCCTTTGTCAATATGATTTTACAAAACATACATTTGGCTAAGTCACTCCTCTGCTTAAAATACTTTAATGGCTCATCATTACTTTCAAGATAAAATCCAGGTCATATAGAATCCTTCATCATCTGTTATTTTCTACTTTCTCGACTTAATCTCTTACAACCTTCCCTCCCTCCTCCCAACCCCACTCTATGACCCAGCCTCACTGGGCTAGTTCTGAGGTTCATAGGTACAGCCTCTGTACCATGAGTCTGATACTCACTCTCACTGGAATGTCTCTTCTGTGTTGGTTACATCGTTAACACCAAGTCCTCCAGACAATCCTATCTAACTATCCACCACCCCTCCTTGCCTCTCATCAGCTCCCTTAGCAATTATGTGTGTCCCCCTATTAAAGCCCCTGTCAAACTGTATTATGGCTTCTCCTGGTCTATGTCTGTTACTAGATTGTAAGCTCTTTGAGTATAGGGACTTGTTTTTATTGACCTCTGAATCCAGAGTATAGTAAGTCCTAGCACAATAAACTTGTGCAAAATCTGTTGAATTACAAATGCTCTTTCTTACGTCAGTAACCCTGTGCTCAGCGGCAAGACCTTACCTTTAATCCTTTGTTGTTAAATAACACCAACAGTTAAAAGCTGAAGTAAAAGAAACACAAGTAGTAAAGTAACAAAGAGGACTCTACAGTGAGTAGAAATACCTACTCACCATACCTGAACTCTATGCTGAGTGTTATAAATAAACTGAGGCTGAATCTCATGGCAGGTATTTAGGAGTTAGAGTACATTTCATGAAAATGTCATTCCTACCTGGGATTCCCATAAGGCAGCTCCGTTAAAAATAGCATCAGGATTATAGCAGATCATATCAGTCTCTGCTCACAGGTAATTTTTCCCTTCTTTTTCACTACACTGCATATATTTAACATAAGATTGTCTGTATAAATTTGAACATCAACTTTTTTTCTATCAAAAATAATTAAACCTAAGTCTTCTATGTGATTGTAGTCATTCTTTGAGCTCCCTCAACTTAAGAAAGCTGCAGAGAGTTACAACTCGCCAGTTGGTACAGAGAAAGTATAAGCCTACAACGACACACACGTATGTGGCCACCAGGGGAAAGTAATCATTCTTTATTAGAAAACACTCCTCAGCGGATGAATCAAAGGCCTGTTAAGAAAGGCCTTTGATTCAAAGCCCATTCAAAGAAACTAACATCCAGATAAACACAGAAGTCTCCAGACTGTCCATCTGAAGTTTAACTATGTCACATGTGAAAAGGCAACTCTATAAACATCAACACCACTACCATAGTGGCCAATGGACAGCCAGATGTGTCTGGAATAATATCCCACAGCTCCACATCTGGGTCTCATCGCTGGCTCCCACTTGCAGTTCTTCTTTTTTCATTAAAAAAATATTTTACATTATTGCGTTTAAAACTCCTTTAGAAAACAGGGAGAATTTCTGTAAAATACCAGTGAAATGCTTTTGGTGAAATATCTATAACTAGGATCAAAAGGCCTAAAGATACTGATTAACTCTTATCTCTTGAAAGTGTTTGTGATTTCAAAGTCTCCTCTAGTATGTTTGTTTGAACATGACTAATCATATTTTCTTATTTTCCAATAAAAAGTAGTAAATCTCTGCACGACTATTTAAACTTTAAAGGTTAAAATTATTATCTTAAAGAGAATATTAACTACTAGGAAGTTTGTGACTGCTCACGGGGCTGAATTATCTAATATTTAACCTAGGAGAATTTTACCCGGAAATTACCAGATCTGCTCTCAAGCTGCTTTTTCTTATAAAGAAATAAAATCTGACATTTATTGGCGAGGAAGGAACCAACATGTTTTAAGCGCCATTATGTGCCAGACACTGGGCTGTGGAACATGTTCACTCATTTGATCCTTACAATTCTCTAAAGTAAGCAATGGTTTTCCTACTTCTACAGACAAAGAAGCCAAGGGTCCCCGGGTAAGGAACTTGTTCCAAGTTAAGTTGCTAATAAATGATAAAGTGAGGCCCTGCTTGAAGTCTATTTGGTTTCAAAGACCATGTCCCTTCCAGCCCACTGTGGCATGCGTCAAGTGCCCCCTCCCCCCATGCATATGAGAGGCACTGGTGCCAGGTAAAATGTGGGACACGAATTTCAACAGTAACATGCTTTGCTTCATAGGAGCTCATCACTTAGCAGAGGGAGGTGAGACACATGTATGAATAACAACAACACAAATATGAAAGCAGAACATGCTAAGATGGAGATACAAAAGGAGGTCTATCAAAGCACAGAGGAGAAAATAACTACTTTAGTTGGAACGGGGTATGGTAGGGAGAGATATTGGAAAGGACTTCTGAGAAGAAATGAGACTTGATTGGGCCCTGTTAAATGGCTAGGTGATTAGGAGAGAAGTGAGAGGAGAGTATAGACGAGGGTAAATATTGTAGAGTCAGGTAAATATTGATGCGGGAAATCTCTCTTGGGTGTCTGCCTGGTTCACAGTGATTCTCCCAATCTTTGGAGATTACCTCAATACACAGGTGTCTAACTTCCCAGGGACAATTAATTCATTGCAGGGTTCATACCTGACCCAGCTGGGGCAATCGCATTCTCTAACTTGGCTACTGTAACTTTTGAGCTGAGACACAGAACCCATGGGCTGGCAAATGAGTCAGCTTACGACAGCATCTTATTGGTGAAGCCTCTCAAGCTGCTCAGATTTATACTCCTGAGTCCCCGTTCATCATCTCTTCCGTGGATTCCCTGAGCACCCTAGTAGCTCTCGAATAAATTTCCCTTTTTCCTTAAAGTAGCCAGGGGTAAAGTTTTCTTGACTAATGCAGTGGAGAACATATTCAGGAGACAGCAGGTTATAGCACCTGGCTGGGAGGCAGGTGATAGGAAGAGATGAAAAAGATAAAAGGGCTGCAGATGCCTCAGGGCATCCTCACAGAAGTCACTGAGTACAGGCTGATGATTTTAGACTTCACTCTGGGAGTCATACACTCCAACTACTACTACTACTAATTCTACCACTACTTTAACATTTATTCAATATTTTTTATATACTAGACAGTTTTAAAACTCCAAGTGTTTTAAATACATTTACTCATTTAATACAATAAGCATGTGAGCTAGGTACAATTATCATTTTATGAGTGAGGAAACTTAAGCCAAGAAAAGTCAGGTAATTTGCTCAAGGTGACACTGAGAGCAAATAAGTAATCTTTACAAATAGTAAACTGGAAAAGTACTTACAATGACTCAACAGTGTAGAGAATTGAGGCAGGGAGACCAGTTAGGAAGCTATTTCCTAATATAAGCACAAAGTGGAGGCCATGACATAAAGTAGGTATCAACTCCACATGTAAGTGGATTTGAATTGATCACAGTGGGGGTCTTTTTACTACCGTAAATTTGATTGGGTTTTGCAATTAAATGAGCTATCAAAAATTACTTGAAGAGGGATGGGGGAAGAATGGAGTAGGAAGCTGGGGTTAGCAGATGTAAGCTATTATATAGAGAATGAATAAACACCAAGGTTCTACTGTATAGCACAGGAAACTATATTCGATATCCTATGATAAACCATAATGAAAGAGAATATAAAAAGAATGTATATATATGTATAATTGAATCACTTTGCTGTACAGCAGAAATTAACACAACATTGTAAATCAACTTTACTTCAATTAAAAAGAAAAACGACTTGGCTTTGTATCTTGGATGACTCCAAGGTTCGAGGATGCAACTTACATATGAGAGGAATATACATGGTGGGAGTGAGATCATAAGTCTGGTTTTGTATATGTCTGCCAAATCTGTCATGTGATATGTGGATAGTATTATTGACCCCCTGTGCTAAACGATATTCAATGAATAGCAAAGTTGACATAATTCCCCAAGCACCCAAATGTCTTCCAGGGAATAATGTTTGGTGGATATTTTGCAAATATCGCAAAGTTAAAGTGTTCTTGTTTAAGAAGTACAAGAGGTCACAGCAAAGCTATGCAGGAATCTTACAGTTTCTTCCTTTTTTCCCCTCTGTTCCATTCTGTTCCATTCATAATCATCCTAAGCATACATGCCTCTACTAGACGCTAAGACAATGCCTCTATCCTTTTCTTCTTTCTTAATATCACTGGATTGCATGTAGATTCACTCAGAAAGTCTCTTCATTCCATACGTATGTCAACCTGGTCCTTTGAACCCCAAAATTGTTATGATGTAAGGGCTCTAATTCCTGTTTCTTATGCTCCAAAGAAAATACATTTTTCAGAAATGCAAACCCCTTCCCCACAGTGTAGATGGCAGGTTACACAAAAATGGGGAAAAACAGATGCAGTCTCTCTATGGGGGAGTTTCTGCCCTTTCCAGTTTCACCTCCTGCAACAAAAACGACACACAAGATCCTGTGTGGAAACAAACCTATCTACAGGCAATAGGGCCCACCACACGCTGAGGCCAGGCAGGGACCAGCCCCACTGGTGAGCCCCCTGCTGCCTCCTCAGGGAGAGTTATCAGTGAAACCTGCCTTTGAGGAATGTGTCAGATAAGGTTCCTGTGTAATTTCCAGGCTCTGAACAAGTGAACAAGCCGAGCTAAGTGTCTCCTCAGCCTTGGATCTGCTTTCTGCACACACACCCGAGCGTGCTCACAGAGCACCCACGCACTGGCGGGAAGTGGCTGGGCACACCCTGCCTGTATTAGCCTCTGCACGACCATGCCCTGCGTGCTGTCTTGTTTGGATGTAAAAAGAGATTCAAGGGGAGAGATCACTTGCCCACTTTGTGGCTGCTGACAGTCTGGTTGCAGGGGTTTACATTCCTCTTCAGTGTTCCTGTTCTCAACATGACTAAATGGGGCTCTTCACATCACCTGCTTTACTGCTCTGCCTAGAACACACTCTTCTCCCCTCCATTTGTCTAATCCCAGTCTTCTAAGATGCCCTGTCCAACCAGAGACAGACTCCAACCTCCACTGAATCCTGAAAGCACTTGCTCTCGGCCCTACGTCACTCAGCCCTTAGAACCTCTTTCGGTTCCAGATTCATAAGCCCTTTGTGGGAGGCACTGGTAAAGAGCATATGCCTGAAAGTGCTGAAAGACTTGGGTTCAAAGCCCTGCTGTACCACATCCTAGCTGAGGGACGGTTAGTAAGATACTTAGTTGCTCTGAGCCTCCATTTCTTCAGCTATAAAATTAAAATAGTAACAGTGGCTGCCTCACTTGATGTTGTGAGGGTGAAATAAGACAATGCCTCCAGAGCAGCTGGCACAGTGCTTAGTATATAAGAAACACAAATTAAAAGCTAGCCATGATAATTATTCCCAATAAAAGCACAGACTGTAAGAAAACAGAAACTGCACTGTGCATAAATGCCCAGTACTTATCATCCCTATTTCCCTCATTGCTATTACGTCATTGTCATTACAGGAGGGGACGCAGCATGGTGATCAAGAATGTGAGCTCAGGAGTCAGACCACCTGAGTTCATATTCTGACCTCACCACAATTAGGCTGCGTACCTTTATGTGCATTATTTAACTACTCAGTGCTGGGTAAATTATACACTAACTGAGTAGGCCATTAAATTGGCTTTTGGTAAATCTGCCTGCTTTCACTATGAATGCTGCACTAGGGTGTTTAGATTTTTTTTTTCTTGCAGGCAATAGGGAGTTTTAATCCCGGGAGTGAAGTGATCAGATGTGCGTTTTTCGAAAGATTATTTGGCTAGATGTCTAGAGGGAAAACTATAGGTGGACAAGTTTGGATGTAGAAAGAACACAAGAAGGTTAGCAGTACTACAGGTGTAAGATGATGAATATATGAGCGGCGAAACGGACAGTCTTGGTGACAGACCGGGTCTGGGAGATAAGGGAGAGAAAGTTTCTAATGTTAATGACGCAAGTTTTGCTTTAGGTCCTTGGGTATATTGTGATGGCTTTAACAGAGAATGGAGGAAGCAAAAAAGGATTTCAGACGTGTGGAAATAATGAGTTAGTGATTAGTTTGAGATTCTATGGGACACCTGAATGGATCTGTCTGGTGTGTAAAGTGGAATTCAGGAGGGAGATTGGGCGGGGGATAGAAAAAGGCTGCCCACGTGGTGGTTGAATCCATAGCAGTGGAAGAGATCTCCCACAGAGAGCACGTCGAGAAGAGTAAAGGTTGAGGGCATGACCACGAGGACCATGAGGGTAGGAGAGGAAAAAGAAGTCTTGGAGGAGTTCGAGAACTGAAAGAGAGTCGAGCTGTGGAACTCAGTGGAAGGATAATATTTTTAGAAGTATGGGGAAGTCAACAAAGCTGGATGACAAAGAGAGGTCGGGGCAGATTAAGGCTTAAAAATATTCACATGGATTTGACAAGTAGGAAATCATTGGTGACTTTAGTGAGAGCAGTTTCATGGACAGAATGGCCTGGCTCTTCGTCTGGTCCCTAGTAAGTACTCAATGTGTATGAATAAGAGAGTGCAAATTTTAAACTGAAACTTCAGTAAAATGAGAAAGAAAACCAATAGGCACAGAAAAAAATTGCAGGTTAGTGAACACATCCAAAATAGTGGAGCAATTCTCTCTTATTTTTTTTAAAATACAAATGCCATGAGAACACAAGTCCAGTTTGTCCCATCCCAGCAACCATCCTTACCTGGAGAGACCAGTCCATACAAGTGACTACTCGGTGCTTGGACCAATGCTCATCGTAGAACTGACGATTGAAAGAAAGGTTGGCTCCAGCCTGGACATCCCTAGGAGGGTTTAAACATCAAACTAGTGCTCATACTGAAAGAATGAAATGGCGAGAGCATGGCGCACGATACTCTCTAAAGCCAAAGCATCAACTTAGACAGCAAACTCTGATCGTAAATAAACTAAAGGTGATCTCCTTTCTGCAAAGCTCTCTCTAACCTGGCCCAGAAAAGGTTCCCACATGTTGTTCCAAGCCTGGTGTGAAATGTCAAATTTGTTTCAGGTTCCTATCTTGAGCAGTTCTAAAGCATTCTCCTCCCCCTAATAAGCTCTGCCTTGAATCAGAGTTCACAAGAAATCTCCCAGCTCGCAAGGAAGCGCAGCACATTTGGAGAGTCTTTGGTATCAATACCACCTTATCTGGCCTTAGACCAGAAATGACATGCATGTCTCTCTTTACCTGTAATTTCCGATTGAAGGTGGCAGTTGCCTCCTTGCTCAATAGCAAGTGAAAAGTTCTACAGTGAGACAGGCCTGCTGGGGAATGAGGGATTCACCAAACACCTTAGGTACTTAACACAGACCAAAATATCACCTGGGTGGAGGAAGATTACACTTTGGCTACTGTTTACTTGCCTGATATTCAACTGGCTGCAAAACCTCCTCTGAAGAACTCTGCACTGGTCATGCATTCGCTCCACAAGACCGAGTGTTTAAATTGAGTCATGCTTGTTCTGTGTCAGCAGCTATGGGATCTGCATAAAAAGCTGCCTATACTCCTTGGGCTTCAGTTCAGGAATTCTTCCACACTCACCCTTTTTTTTCTGTTCATTTGCTTCATTCCATTGCTTTCCACCCTGTATCACTTGCCCTATATAGTTCTTGTTCAGACTGGGTGACTTGACCTCAGATTAGGTACTTGGGCTCCAAGCAGCTGACTTATTATGACTTTTTTTTTCCCCCTGCTATCCTTTTCTCAGCTCCACCACTGCAAACTCAGGCAAGAGGTACGTGCCCCCAAATATCTGCCAGGAGCCCAGTATAACACTGTACCAGACACCCAGAGGGAAAGAGAACTCAGCAAACTAACTGAGCCATAGAGTAATGGCTTTTTAAAAGAAAACAAATATAACACATATATTCCAAATATTATTCTCTTTGATGTAGTCTAATGATGCTGTTGACTGTTTAGAACATTTTTAGAACTCCCTTTTGAAACTGTTTTCAGAGCCACGGTTATATTGCCTTGAGCATCTTCAACGATGACAGGTTGGCCTTTGACAATGTATTTGAATTTTAGAAGCAGTAAAATGTCAGGTCTAATGAAAAAGGCAGGTAATCTCATCTTTTCATGTTGTTCTTGGCCAAAAGAAATTGGTGGCTAAAAACCAGCTATATCGCTCACAAAGCTCATAAAGCGCCTCCAATTATCCACACGAAGATGGTTGACAGCCCCTGCCGAACGTAATACATTTGTTGCAGTCACAGGGAAAGTCATTTGGGGCCATTTACTTCTAATGGTTAGTTAAAAGTAAACGGCACTTGTATTTCCTAAAAGGCATATACACATAATCTTATGGCATCAAAAGAGGAAAGAGTTGCCAGTCTCTGTTTGCTGTCTCCCACATCAGTTAAGGTCTCCCATATCTCATGTTTATTTTCTTCGGCTTCCTGTTTGCTTAGACATCAAAAATAGATCTACTGGATATAACACAAATCTCCTTTTGCTGCTTATGTTTTCTCAGAGGACAATGTACATGACTCTGCCAGTCTCTATCACCTGGGCTGTTCCCCAGATATCAAGTTCAAAAGCATTTCATGGAAGCACATGATAATTACAAGGAAACTCTAAGCCAGAAGTCATAACCAAAGCCCTTAGTCAAAGCTGTTCAGCAAGATCAGCTCTGGAATTTCATACTCCTCTGATTTGTTAGGCTTGGAACTTGCCTACTCAAAACATAAGTGAATTTAGAATCAACAGAGAACTTATCACAGTATTTTTTTAAATGCACACAAGAAACTAACCCATCTTTTTCCTCTAACTCTCGACCACTATAGTCAAAGAAGATATCGGAGTCTTCTGCCAGCGCTCTTTCAATTACCCGTATTGTCCGATCAAAAAAGATGAGAAATTCCTCTGAGTGAAGGATCTGCTGTTTTTCTTCCTCTGTCAGCTCCCTTGGAGGAGCTATTTATGTAAAAGAGATTATTGGGAAAGAAAAAAAAAAAGGGGATAATTAAAACATTTCAAGAGGAATCCAACTCTTGAAAGACATTGCTTATCAAAAGAGTGATAAGACACAGTGAAATAAACCATTGTTAATATTAATTCTAAATTACTCTTAAATTCACATCAAAGGTTTTTGCAGATGTCTTCACTGACAATTTGACAAAAAGATTTCATATCTGGACTAATTACTATTTTGAAGAGTTGAAAAATATTACAAATGAAAATGATTGGTGTGTTTTAACAATGAGTTCTGAACGTTATTTTCTTTAGAACTGAACTTGAAAAACAGCTCAAATAGTACATAATAGAGAAATCTATAAAACCATGTATATCAGATTGTAAAGCTGCACATACTAAATAATTAAGAACTATCTATAATACGATCTAGATAGCACCTTTCCTCTTTCTACTGATAAATTCATTTTATTTTAGATAGTTACTTGATAAGACTGATTGATTGTTATATAGATTCTCCTCGAAAACTGAAACGTGTCCTTCCAAACGCACCTTTACCCAAGGTATCTTCTGCTTTTAAACAAACACATGGAACAAATAAATGCTATAAGACACCTCATAATTGTTACTATGCCTTACTTTTCCAGCATGATTAATCTTATAAGACTAAATTTGAAGATACAAAATAAGGCAAAGAGAGATTAAATAACTAGCAATATGTCATAGTGTCTGAAAGTCAGCTCACCTCAGAGTCACGATTAGGTTATATAAACTGTTCCTTCAGTAGCAGGGTTTACATAAAACTATAGAGGAAGGATTAGGAACTCCCCCAGAGTGAGAAATCCCTAAGGGCAGAAACTGTCAGCTGAACCTCTATGGTTCTTCAGGAACCTCAGTTCAACTTTTGTGCAGAGAGACTTCAATAAATGTTTGATCAATTACCCTTCCAGTAGGACCAGAAGCTCCTGGAGTTTAAGCTACAGGAGGAAGGTAGTGCATTAAAACCATAGGGGTCCCTGGTGGAATGACTCACCCACAGAATTTCCCAAACACTTCCACAACCATCCTGATAACCAGGACCGATTTCTACCTGGCCACGTGGTCAGAGGAATCATTTAGGTATAGCCACCTATAGCATAATGTTTTATGGAAGTGTTATTTGATTTGATTAATGGTATCTTGAAGCCACTGTCCTGAGAAATCTGAACTGTCAAGAAGCCCTCCTGCAGAGCCATGGAAGTAGATCTCAAGCTTTTAATGTTCATAATGTCTTTCCCCTTCTGGCCTCCCCTCCCCTGCCCCAGACTGAAAGGCATAAGAGGTCTGGAAAGACTCCAGGGTCTGTATTTGTACAAGAAATTAGAATGATTATGATGTAGTTGATTCACACCTTGAGAAGTGGAAAAACATGATTCATCCACTACAGCAGAAGATTATCTCCAAATACAGCTCACCCTGGTGTTTCTAGCAGCCCTAAATATAGCCAGAAATATTTCTTTGTTGCTGAAGTTTCCAGTGCCCTAAATGTGCCCATGTGTTCGGGACTCTCCAAAAACCTCCATCAACAACTGCTGAGCAATGCTGCACAGACACTAGTTTGAGAAATGGTGAAGTGGGCAATGTGTAAACTGTAAATAACAAGAACTCTACAAAACCAGCCTGGAATCCAAGACTTACTCCGCCATTTGCTAGCTTGGATTCTTTAATCAATGAAAGCTCTCTAAGCCGCAGTGTTATCCATAAAATGAGGCAATGATACCTAAACTTTAAGTCTGGTTTAAGACTTAAATATACTGACAAATAGTTCAGCATTCAATAATTAGCAGTTATATATAATTAGTCTACTTTCTAAAACACCCATAAATGAGGCATTTGAGTTTTTTCACCCTGATATAAGTTCAAGAAAACAGTAAAACTACTAAATGTAACTAGGTAAAGGGGAAAACACTAGGGTCCTTTTGTTTTGGTCAGTACTGTTATATAAATAAATAAACTTCACTAAACAAGGATGCTACAGGACCAAGAAGAATGTCTTATTTTAAAAGCTTCATTCGGCTTTTGTCAATGCTGATGGATGACTTGAGACACACTTGAAATTAAGCAGAGATATAGGAATTTTTTCCCTTTATTCCTGTTTTTACATTTTAAAAATATCTATTCTATTCTCTGTTTATCTTTTTGAGCTACTTGTATTCCACCTGTATATTTCCTTACAGGTCCATTACCTTGAATAAAAAACAGTTCCTGTGTAATTTTCTGTAATCTTTTTCTTCCCTGTAGCTTACTGTCATTTTGATCTCAGCTTTCAAGACATACAACTTCTTCTCTAAGAGAAACATAAATGGCTGATCAAAGTGTATTTGCAGAGGCCAAGTTCAGGTAAGTGAAGCAGTAGCGTCTCCAGATATTATGTTTGGCAATACAATATTTGGCTTGAAATTAAATTGCTACTGAAGCAAAACAAAGAGCATATTTTATATTAAGCTTTGATGTCTAACAGGGATCAAATGACATGATTTGTTAGCACAAAATAATAAGATGCATGTGCGGATGAGTACTTTTTAAAAGTCATAAACAATATTCAACTTAGGAGTTAAACAGAGCTACAGTTATTTTCGCTAAAACCCCAAACCTCTCATATTTAAAAGTCTTTAAATTGATGTGTTATTACAATGTAATGAAAACATAATGGAGTATCCAGGAACCACAACCAAAATCTGTATTTGGAGGTAAAACCTCTCCAGACATCATATTTCATGAAAAAAAAATTAGTTGATTAATGGAGTCCACAAAATTTAAAATATAAGCATAAACAATTAAAATCAGAATTGTATTACTCCAGGAGAGACCCCAAATTCTCCCTAAAATCTCTGTTTCTTCAGCTTTTCCCTATCCCTGGAACCTAAAGAATTATTTTCAACATCTTCTCTGCATAAAAAGGTAGGAAGTAATTTAATAGCAACAGGCGTAACAGCGCAAAACAAGGGCAATGATAATGTTTGATTTTTCTTACAAGTTAAGCAGAAATTGCTATTATAGCAGGTTTGTTGTTTGTTTTTGCAACATGGAGTATTTCTGCCAAGAGCTAACAATATTTTATGCATTTAAAGTGACCTTTTTTAAGAAATAAAGATTCTTCAGGAAAAGTAGTACACATGGATATGACTTACATATGAGCCAATGACAGCACAATTTTCAAACTTACCAAAATTTACCTGAACAGTTATATTTAGCTTGAATAAGAAGTACGAAAACCATGTACTAGAGTCATGAAACTCAAAGTTTAGAGAACTGCCTAATTCTATGAATTCATGGCCTGCAAAATTAAAATCTAGTATGAATTTTATTTTAGGGTCTACTTTTAATTCTTTTTATTATAGAAATGTTAATTTGTCTTGGTACTGTACATGAGAATCCTTTTTTATGTGTCTCTCACGTTGATTCTATCCTATTTGCTATGCTTCTTAACTTTTCTTATTGACCTGAATGTGTACTTTTTCAATTTCTTTTTGATTTACTCTATTTACTAGACACTATAGCTTTTGATTTCTAGAGTTCCTGGATGTTTTTTCTCTGTAAAAATGTAAAATCTGTAATGGAATCCACAATTTATATTGAGTATTTTACAATCTCATCTTTAGGTCAAAAGTAATTTTTAAAATATCCATTTCAGAAATGTCTTGCCTTGTTTCAATGATATAGCTTTAAATTTCAATATAAAAATTACATCTTTTAAATATTTTTCAAGAATATGTCAAAAAGATTAAAAAATAAGTAAGTAAACCCACATAAATATTCAATCAGATTAAATAGGGACAGTAGCTCTTACTGAATTTTACAGTGAAATCAGTTCAAAAACAAGAGGAAGAAAACCAAACCAAACTAATAAAGAATGATGTCCTTCTCTGAAGTTAATGTGAGGTTTATGAGTTAATGTGCATTTACAAGAGTCACGTTTCCAATTCTGTTGCTTTAAATCTCTAAACATGAAGATACTAGGACACTCACATATAGAAATTTCCTAAAATTTTATTAAAAGCTAAAAGCTACCTGCTGTTTTCCCTACTCTGATGTGGAAAAAAGAGTGAGAAGAGTAATAAATCAAACCCATATTTCTTTACTGTTTAATGCATTTTTGATGTCACATGGGCAAAAATGTCAAAAGCTAGTGAGCACTGATTTTTTTTCCCATCTCCCCCTCAGCACTTTTTTTTTTTTAACTCCAAAAACGGCCAGATTTCTCAAAAATGTGTTCCCTGGTTTGAAACTGTGTATGTCAAGTTTCAGCCCAGAGCAAATGTTTATGGATAAGTAATAAATCCCTGAAACTCAGGGTTCCTATGGAAGTGCTGACACAGCCCTGACTACCATGCAGCTGTATGAATGGCGCCACGATTGTATCTGCTAGAGATTCTTTAAAAAGTTTGCAAAATACTGTCTTGCTTTAAAAAAAAATAGCCAGAGAGAGTTTGATGCCAACATAAACATGCTTTTAACCCATTATGTGCTAATTTGCAGAAAAGCCATTAATAGAGACTTAAGATGCACGGCGCGGCAGTAACAGGAAATGCACTTTCAAACTTCTCTTGGACTTTTAACAGGACTTTAATCAATTCCATGAAGCATGAGTGAGAGTTAAAACTGGAGGGTGTTTTTGCTCAGAACTTAAGAAGGAGGTTGCAATGCTTTGCCAGAGAAGAGAATTTGGAAATTGGGGTTGGGGGGCAGGAGGGAATCCGTGCCAAGACACACAAAATACACCCTGGCTTCTTATCACCCAGTACATCTTAAGGATATTTTGCAAAAAAAAAAAAAGGGTGAGGGTATTTTAGTAAACTTTGACTTATTTTGTCTCTTGCTACACCTGTGTTAATGATATTCTATTCACCAGCTTAAATATATACATGTTCTTAGTAGGAGGTTTAAATGTCAACTTGCTTCAATCAAATCCTTTTAGAATCTCTCAGAAAGAGGAACTTGTGCCTTCTGTGGACGCCACTGTTAAAGATGCTGAATCTACTGCCTGCCTACAGCCGTACCCTGGAACTTGACAGTAATCCACCTCACTCAATGCCTGGGCAGGTTGAAGTGAGTCCCTATGACCACGCCTACAAAGTCCCCGGGGACAACCATGTGCCATGCACTGCGCCAGAGCCACGGGCAAATCAAAAATTTAAAAATCAAATGAAATTCTAATTAGACTTATGTTGCTCTAAACTTGGGACATTTAGTAGGAAATATGGAAGAATCTTTTTAATCTACACTCCATTCTCATGGACACTCCATTTCTCAATAAGAATGACAATCTCAAAATTCTCTTTTTCTCCATAGGCTGAAAATCTCAAAGGGACACAAAATCAGACTTTTAGGGAAACATCAGCTATAGTATGTCTTGCCTTCCCCTTTCTTTTCTTTTTTCATTATTGCTTTCTTGTTTTTTGAAATCCAGTGCTATTACAGGAGGATGGCTTTGTGGGCAAGTGTATAGGCTTTGGAGTCAACTCCAAATCCTGGATCGTGTACTTACACATTATGTATCCATGGGTACGTTTTTAAACCTCCCTTTTCCTATTTCTCTACCTATAAAATAGGGAAAATAATAGTATCTGCTTCAAAAGGATGTTGCAAAGGGTACATATTATCTCTGGAGTGTTAAGGAGAGAGCCAAGTACCTAGTAAGCCCCTAATAAGTACTAGTCATTGTTATCACTGGAGCATGTAAAGGCTCCTCCTTCTGATATGGGCAGAGTGTGGAGGAAAACTTTTAATAGTATAGTTAATAGTGATGATCACGGTTAATGTTTCTCTGTAGATCACACGAATAAACCTCAGAATTTTGTGACATAATAATTATACCTGCTCCTTTCCTTTACTGTTATCATTAGGAATATATATATGATGGCGTGAACTAGATAACATGTCAATTGATAACAAGTGTCTTATTTTACTGCTATTTCGTAATAATTTTACTGGAAATGTGACTGGACTTGTGGATGGTTCGTGTTTTATTTGCTTCTGTCAGTCAAAAAAATAAAGGATTACAGTTTATGTGGCTAAATGTAATGTATTGATCAATCACAGAAAACCTTCCACGCAGGAGGTATACATTTAATTTTTACTTACCTTTATATATAGTCCCTTATGTTGGTTAAAAAGACAGCAATAAAATGATGATGCAATTTAGCTCCCACACCATACCTTCCTTCACCTCCTGTTTTTTGTCTTGATTTTCCAGTTCTGAATCCTGGCCAACTTTAGGTTCTACCATTTCCTCATCATCCTCATCCTCTAGAAAAAAGAAAGAGAAAAATGCATTATATTCTTTCCTTCAAATCAAAGTGTCTGGCTGATGGTGGGAGGTAGGGGCAGAGGGTAAAGTTCCAATCATTTAGGGCGGCTTCTAAGTAAATCAGTCCACAATGAATGCCCAAGATATACGTTCATGAATACATGAATACATTATCTCCAAAAAGGGCCTCTTTGAAAGTACCCCACGCTTCTGAGAAAACCGCCCCGAGTCGGCACCTGCTACATCCATCTCCAGGCCCTCACCACATGGGATGTCTTGGAATTGCCTCTCTGACCTCTGAAGCTTCTTCGGAGATGGGCCAGGAACAGATCTTAAAATGTTTCCACCTGTAGCACATTCTCCACAGGGGACACCTGCTGTACAGACGACTCATTTCCAATTTCATTCTCACCAAATTAATTTGGTTTTGACCTACAGGAAAGGGTTAAATACAGGTCTGACCCCAGGTCAAATGCCACTGGCAAGTAAACAACCTGGGGTAGGGCCCCAAAAGTCATTGCCATTGGCCTGGGAGAAAGCAACCAACCTGAAATGGCATTTACACATTCAGAGCAGTTCATGCATTAATGTGAATTTAATGAGCACTAACAAACGGTACCAGTCGGCCACCACCGCCAGATGTTACCGTGCCCTTCCTGCCCTACGCAAATGTGCTCCTACTCTCTCTCTCCTCCCAAACTGCCTTTCTTGGAGGTCCCTTTCAGTGCAGAGTGCTTGAAATCATCAGTCACAGTGTACAGGATGGAGGGGCAAGACAAAGTGTCACAAGAAAATCGAACTTAATGGAATAAAACAGTATAAAAAATTAAAACTTGCTTCCATGGTTTTTAAATATATTACCTTCACTCAAGTATTATATTGATTTCATTGGCTCAAATGGAGTTTAAAAGAAATGACTTCACTTCCTCCACCTCCATCATTCATTCATATATCCATTCATTCAACAAATATTGATATTTACAGATGTTCTATAAGATCCAAAGCTCTATGGAGAGTCCCATTTCCATCACAATAAATCCTGAGATTTATAGTAACTCAAAATTTCAGCTCTAACCACTTAGAGAATGCATTATATGCATATTTAAATGCCCAAACAAATATGTATAGCCTGAAAAGCAGCTGTAAAAGTTCTTGATTATATTAAGCAAGTGATTTGTGGATGGAATATCCATTTTAAAAATATGGATATGTAAAGTATAGTATTGCAATTTAGATACTGAAATACAGTAATCTATATGCATGTGTGTAGATCGTGGAACCAACATCATTACTTTATAATCACACTAAATACATATTGGAAAGAATGTAAAACACTTTTGAGGAAAACTGTCATTATTAACACATTAACACAGTTATTACTAATGCATTATTACTAACACATACCTGTGAGACAAAAATGTGCACTTAAAATTTTGAAAAGTACACTGTTACCCAGATCTTTAGACAAATAGACCTTTAACATGTTAAATTATAAATAACACATCTAAATCTTTATATATAAAGATATTTCTGCTATCTTCCCATTAAAAGCCAGCTTGGAAGGTCCTGAACAAAATATTCACCTTGGCATGATGTATCTTCCTGACCCAAAAACCTAACACAAAGCCCAGTGAGGCACTAGCGGGAGGGAAGTTTCCTCTTCTGGTAAACCTTGGATGGAGAGGCAATTTTCAAAAGGCCACTAATCTGCTGGGAAGTAGCTCCATCTCTGAACCTTCTAGAGACAAGTATTTAAATCCAATGGATTCAGCAGCCGTTCCCTGGCACTTACTAAATACAACAAATGCAAAGGTGACAAAGCTCACGTTATGGGTTGAACTGTGTCCCCCTCCCCAAATTTGTATGTTGAAATCGTAACCCCCAGTACCTCAGAATGTGACCTTATTTGGAAATAGTGTCATTGCAGATATAGTTAGTTAAGATGAGGGCATGCTGGAGTAGTGCAGGCACCAAGTCCAGCATGACTAGTGTCTTTATAAAAAGGGGAGATTTAAACACAGATTCACATGCAGGGAGAATGCCATTGAAGATGAAGGCGAAGACTGGGGAATGCTTCTACAAGCTGAGAAGTGCCAAGGCTGGCCAGTAAACCACCAGAGACATAGAACAGATTCTTCCTCATAGCCCTCAGAAGGAACCAACCCTGCCAACATCTTGATCTTGGAATTCTAGCTTCCAGAACTGTAAGACATTCAATTTCTACAGTTTAAACTGCCCAGTTTATAGGACATTGTTATGGCAAGCCCTAGCAAACTAATAAAGCCAGTAGCGTGCCTTACCTTCTATGATCTTATAATCTAGTAGAAGAGATAATGAGATATACAATAATAACAACTAAAGCAGTGATGAATGCTTTACTTGTATCATCTAATTTATTTATCGGAACTTGGTACTACCAACCTAATTTTATAGGTGAGGGGACAGAGTAATTTCCCCCAAAGAAACTCCCAACCATGTTGAGCTTCAAGTTTTGTCTGGTTCTGCATGTTTTGATCTGATCTGATCTTTAACTATTATGCACACTACCTCCCTACCCACAGCTGTCATGAAACAGAAATGTCGTGGAGAAGAGCCTGAAGCACAGCAGGTGCGCTGCTCAGCTGCAGGGTAAGGAGGGGTGTGTGGAGGCTCTCAGAGGTGGACATCGCATGGTTCACTCTCCCAATTCCCGGAGGTCAGCGCATGTAACACTCAACTGAGGAGAAGTTAGGTTTCACACCCTTGAGAGCTAAACAGATGGGTTGCTTTGTTTATCAAAACTATATATGCTACACCCACACTCTATTCTTATTTACTTTGTGGAATACACTCTCCTGAGACCTGACCAGCAACATTTACTACAAAGCATTGTTGTATTCCTTCAGCCAGACAGATTCGCAGCTTGCGTGGGAGCAACATTTCAAGGGAAGTAATTGGTCTGAGTTCAAGGCTGGAGTCTACCACTTGCCAGCCCCTGACTTTACATAGTTCGTAGAAACTCTCTGAGGCCTTTTTCCTCATCTGCTGAATTGGGATAATAACCCTGTCTTAAAACACAAATTTATTGTGAGAATAAACAAAAGTATTGATGTGAAATTGCTTTTTAAACCACCAGGAGAGTTGCAAACATCCATACAGAGAAACCGTCAAACAAATGTTGCCTTCGCTTGTATGTCAGAAAATATTTACTGAGCCCTTACTATGTGCCAGGTGCCAGGCACAGGACAGGGAACAAGACAGACAAAAAAAAAAAAAAATTCTGTGCTCATATCATGGAGCTTCCATGAGTTAGGGGAGAGAAACTGCAAACAAACAAATAAACAGAACATACACTGTGTCAGGTAAGTGAGATGGGGACAGAGAAAGCTGAAAAGGGACATCTGGCATGCTGATAAGGGGAGGAAGAGGTGAAATTTTAAATAGAGCGGTCAGGAAGGGCCACACTGAGCAAAAACTTCAAGGAGTTAAGGTGTGAGCCACGGGAAGATCCTGGGGAAGCAAAACTAACAACAAATAGATTCTTCCATCTCACTCCATAGACCCAAAGGGTGGAATAGGTCAAGGTCTAAATTACTTTATTATCAGCTCATTTGACTACGGAAAACAATTGTGCTTTTATTAGAACCACCTAGGTTGTACATTCACATTTTTTAGTTCTTAAAACGAAGTCAGTTTCACCAAATGACTTTGGCTAGTCAGCTTTAAATAGTATCAAGTTCTCACCTTTGCAGCTATAAGGATTTTTGTTTTAAAAAATCCTGGAAGAATCAAAAGCAACATCATGACAGAAGCGCCACTTAGAGCTTTTAGGAAATATATTATTCTATAAGGGCCTGGCAATAAAAAGGGCTAGACTGTGATAGAAGTGTGTTAGTTTATTTTTGAAGTAGGTGGGGAAACAGCAGGTTATCTTTCTTTAAATAGAAAATACTTGCCCAGAGAGTATGTTTTCAATGAGTTCTTTTTTTTTTCCCAATGAGTTCTTAAATGAGTTCTTATAATATGTGCAAAGTCCCATAATGAAATACTGTGAATAAAAGAGAAATAAATTTAAAAAACAGTACCTGCCTTTTTTAAGTAGTTACAAACCAGTAGTAGGCATTAATTTTGAGTGGCCACAGAATTCTTTGTCTATCATCCTTTGAAAGACAGAAAGTGAGTGTTTCAGTGGATTTGTTAAGGAAATAAAACACAAGAGACTGGTTTGTTTCTCTGCATACTGATATGTTTGCCTTGCTCAGCAAAGAGAGTATATTTTTCTTTAAGACTCTGGTTTCCTTTCTGGTGCAATTGGAATTACTTCTGTTGAAACCATTTTCAAAACAGTTAAATAACTTTAAAGAAAAGGATTTATGTAGAACCGCTACAGACTACTGATATATGAGTTGTGCTACTTAGTTCATACCCGGTTACATTTCCTCTGAGATTGGAGGGGAAAAAATCACCACCCATGTACATTTTCCTGTACCAGGTACACAAGAGAAATTAAACTACTGGCAGAAGTTAACTGCCTGTCAGCCCAAGGGGCTAATTTCAAACAACAGCATCTTTTAGACATTATTTTATTTAGCACCCAAATTCTACCGTCTGCAGTTGTTGCCTTCTTTCTCTCTAGTTGGAAAAAAGTTTGCTCATCACTTCTCCTTCCTTAAGATTTTCTCAATGTCTAAACACAAGTAATTGCACACTTAGTGCAACACACTTAGTGCAGGGCCTCACCCCTTATATGAGCTCCCAAAAGGTTAGCTTCCTCCACCAGTGAGTGGCTGAGAATGAAGTCAATGTCACCAATTGGAATACGCCACAGTCCTCTGAGTGCTGAGCTGCTCTGATGGCCTCACAAATTTGAGACTTTGGAAAGGAAGTGCAGGGGACCGTTCGTCACTGTTGGCAATACAACATCAAAATCCCTTTCTGTCTTGGGGGGGGCGGGATTCCCCTTGCACTACTGTTGTATTGGCGCCTTGCTGGACCCTACTTTATTCTCCTGACGTCCTGGGGAGACATTTTCCTGCTCTCCATTTCCTGGTGACCAGGACACAGGCAGGATCTGGGCAGTGTCCTAACAGGGGCTTTGCTCCTAACAGGGGCTTTGTCTCTGGAGCCAGGAGGCAAAGCTGAGGGGACAGTTAGGAATAACGAGGGGCAACATGCAGCGGTGTCTGACATCCTGGCCAGACTACTCCAGAGCTCCACGGTCTGGGTTCCCTTGGTCTTGCCCTTTTCCAAACCTGTTCCTTCTGCCTCCTGTTGATTCTGTGAGTACCAGATTTCCTTCCAATAAATCTCACTAGAGGTTGTGTCAGCACCAGATTTCCTTCCAATAAATCCCATTGGACTCAGTGCCTGCTGCTTGCAACCAGAATCCCGAGTGATATGGGGTGGCCCTCTGTGAAGAGAAGGGCTTGGGTTTTATGAGGTCAGTGGGTTCTTGCCTTCCCCGGCTCTTTCAGGGCCTGCAAAACCCCAGGATAAGAGGGTTTGAGTGCCTGGCCTGAGCCCTTGACACCCTGCTCCTGCCTTTTCACAAGGGGGCTGTGGCCTCATGGAGGACCGCTAAGTCAGGTCAGGGGGAGAAGGACAGCAGGGAGCAGAGTGGGCCATTTCACTACATCCTTCTCGAAAGGGGCAAGAACAAAGCAATTACCATATGACTTCGAATCGAACAGGCCAAAGACTGTAAGATACACAATTACTTTATGTACCACTAAGAAAACTGATTACTGCTAATTAAACTATAACATACATCAATTCTAATGTGAAAAATTGTGAATGTTGAAACTGATAAAATAATTAGTGGCTTAGAAATGAATAGAACGCTATCTTCCAAAAGATAAAAGGGATGGCAAGAACACAGAGTCAATTCCAAATCAAACTTACTACTGTGCTACTGTTGGTGAACAGACTTGGCGAGATACAAAAGCTCTTTTTTTGTTTTTTGTGTTTTAGATGTATTGCACTTAACTTACGAGCAAATGCCCTAGTCACTTTTATATAAGTCTACGTATGACTATTTCAGATAGGGATTCTTTTTATAACATATTTAAAATTTTTTATAGAAAAACACAGTTAATCTCTCAAATTAAAATTTATTTTTGATTTAAAAAATAATTCACATTAATGAAGATATTCTTTACAGTTCTGTCTTTGGCTTCATCTTTTCTCATATCAAATGCCACTCTGGATAATATTTACATCTGTCTTCCATCATCACCCACAAATGGATGTCTCCTGCCAAGATATCCCTTCTAGGCTCCAGATTCTGTATTGTACATTCCAACATGAATGTCCCCCAGGCACCTCACACTCGACATGTTCAAAGCAGAACTCCCACCTTCCGCTGAGATCTGCTCCTTTGACTACATTCTCCATCCCACCTAATGGTACCACCTTACACATGGGTTCACAGTTGGATATCACAGTACCACCTTTAATTCATCTTTTCCATCAGAGCTTATGGGGTCTCTAAGTCCTCTCAATTCCTCCTCCAAAATCTGTCTTAGGGCTTCCCTGGTGGCGCAGTGGTTGAGAGTCTGCCTGCCAATGCAGGGGACACAGGTTCGAGCCCCGGTCTGGGAAGATCCCACATGCCGCGAAGCAACTAGACCCGTGAGCCACAACTACTGAGCCTGCGCGTCTGGAACCTGTGCTCCGCAACAAGAGAGGCCGCAACAGTGAGAGACCCGCGCACCGCGATGAAGAGTGGCCCCCACTCGCCGCAACTGGAGAAAGCCCTCGAACAGAAACGAAGACCCAACACAGCCAAAAATAATAAAAATAAATAAATAAATAAAGTGTGACTAGTGTGGCTAGGGAACTAGATTTAAAAAAAAAAAAAAAATCTGTCTTAAATCCACCTCTGTCTTTTCTGCACTGCCCTCACCCAGGCCATTGCCATCTCTCTCCTGGAGTATTACAATAGCCTTTTGACTGTTCTTTCTACTACTACCAGTCTTGCTCTGGATTTCTAGTAGTTTCATTTTTATTTAAAAAATACATCTGTTTATCCTCTCTCCACCAAAAACAAATTCTGTCGTTTCCTATAAATTTCAGTATAAAACCCCATAACTTCTTGTCTCTTCTACCTCAGTTTGCATTTTGGACAATGCACAATCACCCAAAATCCCAGTAGGTACATGCCTCAAAGTCAACGCGCATTATTTTTTTCTGCCTGTCTTGGTCTTCCCTCCAATGTCCAGGAGGTGATTATTACTAACTCTTTGTGATGCATCTCTGGAGCTTTAACACTTCCCCGCAAGCAGATTTGTTGACCCCTTCCATTGTTCCACACATTGACCCCTTCCACTGTTCCCCCTTGTATCTCTATGATAACACAGCCAAGACCACTTGAAGTTAGGTTTCGCATTTATCTCCAGAACCAGACAAAAAGTCCCTCAAAGACCCACGCTTGTTTGTACCATCAACGTCAAGTACGAACTCTAGCAAGAGCAAGATGGGTGATTGCTCTGGAAAGGTAGTGTGAACCACACCATGTAGGACCTTGAATGACAGAACAAGTTTGGACTTCTTTCTGGAGATCAGTATCCCCCCTTTTTAATAAACATACATCTCATTTAATCCATAAATATTATTTAAATTTTAAAAAGGAATTCAAGGCACTGGAGATGCTAAATATGACTTTTGAAACCTCACTTATCTCCTGCCCAGCCAGCTCTTTATGTATATTCTAGTATATCTAAGGGGCGGTCTGACCTTTGATGAAAATTATTGCTGCCATCCAGCCCTGCAGAGAAACTGGAGGCTTTTAAAAATTCAAGAGACAAGGTCTGATTTTGTTTAAGAATATGGAGGCTGGAGGGGAGTGGGAGAGCCTGGAATGAGGGGGACAGTTAGAAGGTAAGCTATAGCCATAATCCAAGAAACAGATGATAAGAATTTGGCTTAGCATGGTTCAGTTGCCAGTAGGCGTGATGAATCGTACTGTGAATGTAGACATGTGTTTGTACAGCAGACAGTGAGGGCTCCCGTACAGAACTCACTCAAGTCACCTTATCCTTGGACCAGCTTCATGTACAGTTTGCCAATTTCACCAGGAGTCCAAAGAGAGGCACCCTCCCGATACGTATCACGGCGGCCAAAATAAAGTATAGCATGCACCACTGAACGCTTACACAAACCAAGGTGAGCGCCTCTGTACTTTAAAAATATGCGGCAAAGACATATTCTGTGGGATTTTCAGTAAGCACTTTGTTAAATATACTACATGCTAATATTTAAAAAAACCTTCACTTTCTGGTCTAGAAAAATCTGGCCAGAGTAAAGAAAACATACATTTCTCATCGTACAGAGCACTCCTGTTAACACTCTAGGCCACATCAGTTCTCTCCTAAGGCTCTAACATGACAGTACTTGGAAAGTTTACTTCCTGATGGAATGTCACACAAGGCATTGCAAATGGGAGGAAATGAAAGAAAATATTCAAAACAAGAGAGGAAGCCAGAGAATGGTACTTTTTAGCAGCTGTTTCTGAAACTTGTAACTGTGCTGATATATAATGTGTGTGCAGTAAATATGTGCTGAATTGAGCTGATGTGGATTAATGAGCTTGTGTGGAAGGACAGAGACCAGGAAGGGAATGCCCTTCTAGAGATGTCCAGGCAGGAGCCCATGGGTAACTTCAGCATTTGATGTTTGGGGATGGGAAGATGTGATTGATCTCCATTTCCATACATTTTCCTCCTTAAAAACCATCTATGGCTCCCTATTTCCTAGAGCATCTCAACATTTAAGGCCAATCACTAGCTGACTTCAATTAATTCTCCAGCACTGCCCAGAGCAGAATAGTCCTTAGCTCACCTGTATATGAAACAGGCCAAGTGTGTTGCCAGAAACCACCCCCCGCATCTTTCCTCTCTTTATTCTTTTATATTTTTGAGGTCCCCATGTCCTAAGCTTTCTCAGGAAGTCATGGAGCTTTCAGCCGTGATCAGTTGAGTGAACTAATTCATACTAATGGATTAGAGAATGGTAACCCCAATAAATTAATCTCTAATGGTGCAGGAGCTGGGAGGGAGGTTTTCAAACAGCCAAGCCACTCCTCAAATCAGTCCTCTGTTCTGCATCCTTGGAAGCAGAACCATCACTGCACAACTCCAGAAAGAGCACTCCCATTGTACTCTATGTTAATAGGGACTCCTTGACTTGTACAGGGCACAGGTTCTATATCTATTCTATATCTAGCTTTATTTGTATAGAGGCATAAACACACACACACACACACACACACACACACACACATTCTGGGCAATAATTCAAAACACTAGAAAATGCAATTTTTGTCTGCTTGGAGAGGGAGAAGGGACTCCTAACTTTCTTTTCCAGACTTAAATCCCTTTTGCTGTCTACTTTTGATTTTGGACAATCCCATACCCTTCTCTTTGTTTCCTCTATCACTTCTTCAAAGATGCAATTTTGCACTTCCTCTCAGTGGGAGCATGGCTTGTGAAAAAGAACACTGGGGTCACAGGGACAGGGATGTCGTCATACCTAACTTTCAGCAGCAACTATAGATATGTCCCAGAGAAAAGTAAATCTCAAGGACTCCAGGTACTAAAATGGTTGCTATGTTATTCTAGCTAGTAAAAACAGAGTAAAATAAGTAGAAACCATTTAGAAACATTATTTTGCTTGTAAGGAAACTGTTCATAAGGAAAACATGGTACCTTTCATCTTTAAGCCTGTCAACTCTGACATTTAATGTCAGAGCAGTCATCACATCCACCACCGCACATAGATGTCATCCCACTATTACATGTTCTCTAAGTGACTCAGTTATACATACACACACACACACACACACACACACACACACACACATTCTTTTTCATACTTTTCCATTATAGTTTATCCCAGGACATTGAATATGGTTCCCTGTGCTACACAATAGGACCTTGTTGTCCATCCATTCTATACGTAATAGGTCGCATCTACTAACCCCAATCTCCCAGTCTATCCCTCCCGCTCCTGCCCTCCCAACCACAAGTCTCTTCTCTATGTGAGTCTGTTTCTGCATTCTTTCTGTTAACAAGAGAATCAAATCTTGTTAATCCTACCTCTTTGTATCCCCTTCACTTGCACAACTGCCTCTGTCCTCTCCATTTTTCTCCCTCCTTCTCTTTGGTAAAGGCACCATGGTTGTTTATGTGGCTTACTGTCAGGTCTCCTAGCTAGCATTCTTACCTCCAGCTGCTCTCTATGCCTACCCTTGACAGTGTATGACAATCTACACTGTCAGATTAATGCTCTAAAAACAGAACTCTGCTCGCATAAATTTCCCAGTGAAATCCCTTGATAGTTTCCATGACATGCAGAATAAAAGCTGGATTCCTTGGCCTAGTCTCCAAGTCTTCCAGGGTCTGACTCCAACATGTGTTTCCTGCTCAACTGCCTCTACCATGTTAATCCCCTCTCACCCCTGTCAGTACACACACTCCAGTCAGCTGACACTGACACTGTGATTGCTGTACAAACTACCACCTTCTATCTGTCCTTTGGTTCATGTCGTTCCCTCAGGCAGACTCTTTCCCTCCCTTCCCTTTACAAAATACGAGCACCTAATACGTGTCAAGCACTATTCCAGGTGCTGGAATTAGAGCAGTGAACAAAGCAGACAAAACCTCCTGTCTTCATGGCACTTGCATTCTAGTGGTGGAGACAGAAAATTGACAAGATAAACCAGTAAAGTCTACAGTACGTTAGAGAGTTGCAAGTGCTAAAGAGAAAAGCAACACAGGGAGGTGGTGGGTATCACAATTTTACATAGGTAGCTGGGAGGTCCTTACTGAGAGGTGGCATTTGAAGAAAAGACTCAAGGAACTCAGAGATCGAGCTACATGGATAGCTGGAGAAAGCATTCTAGGTAGAGGAAGCAAAAGCACAAGGGCAGGATTTTGCCGGGAATATTCAAGGCCTTGAATACCTTTGTATCTTCCCCGCATGTAAAATCCATCTATACTTCAAGATCTTATTCTAACAACCCCCAGCTCCCCAAATCTCTCCTGTTCACCCTTGTTGGAAGGGATTTCTTCCTCATTTAACCCTTCATAGCACTTGAGTCTGTCTTAACAACTTTCTATATCCAATCAAAGAACTATCATGTTTAAAAGTATGACATTTAGGGCTTCCCTGGTGGCGCAGCGGTTGAGAGTCCGCCTGCCGATGCAGGGGACATGGGTTCGTGCCCCGGTCCAGGAAGATCCCACATGCCGCAGAGCGGCTGGGCCTGTGAGCCGTGGCCGCTGAGCCTGCGCGTCCGGAGCCTGTGCTCCGCAACGGGAGAGGCCACAACAGTGAGTGGCCCGCGTACCACACACACACACACACAAAAATCTCTTAAAAAAAAGTATGACATTTATCATGCTCTACTTTATGTATGTGTTTTTATTTTAGGCAAAGCACATCCCTGTACATGTCTGAGCTTTCTTCTCCATCCAAAATTCTGAATTTCTTGGGATTAGGATGCATTAATTATTCATATTTATTTGCCCCAATATGGGTGTTAAGTAAATATTCTTGGCTGTTTTAAATGTTAATAATGTCATTTCCCCAGTGTTCTAAAAAGCACATTTTCTCAGTGGTTTCTCCAATGTTTTAACTGGATCACAAATCTCTTCACTCAATTTCAAATTTTAAGGTTCCTGTCCTTGATCACTAGGTCTCATCATCATTGCCAGCAACTCTTCTCTAAACTTACCCACTGTGAGGCTCATGGTCCTTTACTTTGTTTGGTGTCCTGATCACTGGTCACTAGGTATTTGCTCACTACCTAATGTATGCTCAGATCTGTTCTAGGCATCACGGAAAAACAACAGTTAACAATTCACTGAATCATATATGCCAAGCTTTGTGGTAAAGGTTTTATTCCATTAGCTTATTTAATACTCCTAACAACTCACGTATAAAGTTCTCTCTATACATGAGGCTTAGAAAAGAAGATGATCAACAAGGTTAGAGCTAGAGGAAGAATAGAGTCAAGATTCAAACTCATGTTTTCCAACTCCCAAACTTCCTTAACTTGCTGCTAACTCAAAGCAATCAGTATAAAGGAAGAAAAGGGAACTGTAATGCATATTGTGGCTTTGACCACCCAGAATCCACCAAGTCACATCTTTGACTAACAGTCTCTCTATTCTTCTTTGGTGGACCCATCCCTCCCCACTCTCAGCTAAGCAAATCCTTCTTAAGATTTAGAGGAACACTTTGTATCTGAGGCAGTGACCAATGAGACTAAATCTCAGTATTTCTCTTTGGACTATCAGTAGAGTGACCGTAACATCTACTGTCCAAATTGGGATACTTCTCAGAGGGAATGGAGGTACAGTTACTACTTAAGCAGGACTGGAAGGTGTAAACGAGGACGGTCTGGACAATCCAGGATGTGTGGTCACCCCTACCACAAGGAAGTGGACTCCTCTGTTATACTGCACTGTGTGGCTGTTCTAGCCAAAACAGGACACGTGGTTACTCTAACCATCAGGGAAGATTCCTCTCCTCCATTGGATTGGGTGTCATCCTAACAATGGAACCAAAGCTGTCCTGGCTCCCCATATGGAACTTGAAAAGAATCAATAAATAAAGCATGGGGACTTCCCTGGCGGTCCCATGGTTAAGACTCTGTGCTTCCACTGCAGGGGACACGAGTTCAATTCCTGGTAGGGGAACTAAGATCCCGCAAGCTGTGTAGCGCAGCCAAATAAATAAATAAGCGTGGCCAAGGGATGGATAGTGGTAACAGTTTGAAACCTAAATTGAGTAGTAGCTGAAGCCAGCATGTCCCTAGAATCTAGGGCCTAGATTTATACTCAGTAAGAGCCAACAAACATTTTTTCAGCTTAAGTAATTTGGGGTCGCTTTCTCTATCACTGGCAACCAAAAAAGTATGAATGGTCAGAAACTAGTAACTACTGACTACCTACTTTGTAGGTACTCTCTATTTCTCTTCATGAACTCTTTTAGCACACACACTAGCCTGCACGGTAGCATAGGGTTAAATGCATGAGTCCTGCTGCCATGCTGCTCAAGTTCAAATCCTGTTCCTACCATTTAGTAGTAACCTTGGACTACTTACTTAACCCCCTGTGCCTCAGTTTTCTCATCTACTGATTACAAATTGTCCTCCTTGGTTAATGATGATTCTGAGTCTCAGAAAACTGAGACTCAAAGAGGTTAAATAAGCTTCTGAAAGTCAGACAGCTACTAAATTATAAAGGCAGATTTTTTAACCCAAGTTTTTTGAGGTACCAAATTCCATTCTGTTTCAACTGCGTCTACACTGTCCCAGTTGCTTAGACTAAGCTGTGAAGGATGGAGATGTCTCAATGGGTTTGGAGGTAAGAATAAGCATAGCCAGTGGAGAGGAAACGTCGTGGAAGAGGCAAAGCAGTTTTGGAGCACAGTTGAAAAAAAAAGTTGCCACCCATATTCATTCACACAGACCCCAGCTTCTCTTGCCTATCTCAGTTTCAGTATTGTTTTAGCACAGTGAGTGGGTTGCTTCACAATCCATGTGTAGATTCAGAAGTGTTCCCACCTACTGCAGGGAGGTCTACTTGAACAATCTTGTTTCCTCCAGTACGAGACTATGCCTACAGGATGTGCCCTGCTCCATCTCTTACTAAATGGGTTACTCTGCCCTTTGCCAACCCTGCTTCAACTGAGCTAGCTTTCTAGCTTTTCCTGATCTTGCCAAGAACTCTCATATCTCATAGCTTTTATACTTGCTGTCCCCTCTACCTGCAATACTCTTTATCCAAATATTCACATGTCTTTCTCATGATTTTCTTAGAGTCCCTGTTCAAATGTCACATCAACTGTGAGGGCTTTCCTATGCAACCTACATAATAGAGCAACATGCCTCAGCCCATTCTGTACTGGCACACGGCACTTGTTTTCTCCTTATCCTAAGTTTTAAAAAACTTCATAGCACTGATAACTATCTGATTTAATACATTTATTTATGTATGTATTTATTGTCTGTCTCCTACTACTTAGCATGGAAATTCTACAATGTCAGTGACTGTGTCTCTTCTTTGCTCTATACAAAGCACTTAGAAAATAGCTGGGTAGGTGGTAAGTGGCAATAAATATGTGTTGGACCATAAGATGACTGAATGCACAAAAGGACAGCAAGGCAGCACTGCATGTTGAAACCAACAACATGTAATTCCTTAAGCCCGCAGAGTGATGGCAGTCCCTGTAATGGAAATCAGGGACTCCCCTCCCCCGACCTTGTCATGGATGCTTACAACCCCACAGATCTGGTTCCCTGAAATGAGAATTTTCTATCTCTTTAGCACTTTCATTCTCTAGAAGATGAAAAAGGGATCTTCTGAGTGCTCTTTGCTGACTTCCATTTCAGCATTTTCTCGTTCTGGTGTCCCACCCCCACCCCCGAGAGAACTGATATATTTTCCATCTGGAAATACATCAAAATTCATCACAGTCCAATTCTCAGGGAAGATCATTAGCACATTTGTTTGCTTTTATCCTGGCATTAACAACTCTATTTGGGCCTAAATTATTTCCCCTGGTTTCAACGTCAAGTTTTCCCATTGGCTCAAATACGAAGTCCCTTGTCTGTCAATGTAATAATTTTCTATTAATTATGAAAGAAGAAAGCTAGCAGTTTGAGAGTCTTAAGGGAGGCATTTGCCTAATCCAAGAAACTGATTTTTCCAGTTACTTGGACTAAGTACAACTCTCAGTTGTGGTCAGATTCACAGATTTCAAAGTGCCCCTTGTTTTTACTTTCTGGTCAGTCTAGACAGACATGGTTCATTCCTTCATTTTTCAAGCTGTTGAAACATCAAGTTGGTCAAAAGAATCTGAATCTCTCGAGAATGAACTGAGCAGCACTTCACCAGAGACTTCATAGCTTTCTATTGAATATCCCTTCAAACAGAAGAACCAACTCCGTGGTACTAGGAGAGATTTCACTTCAAAGGCTCAATGTGAGTGTGAGATTGAAAGTGTGACAACAAAAATAATGACCATTATTGTCCTATCCAGAATGGAAAAATAGTCTAGTGTTTAGGACACGCAGTCCTGAATTTTTCTGCCTGTTCTCAGCTATTTCAGTTTCATCTGGGTGTCCTCACCCAACCTAAACTGCCCCCTTTAATAATAATGCTTCTATTCATTACAGTTGGACACATGCTCTTGAGAAGCTACCATGTGCAAGGCATAAGCTCCATCTTATGGGGCCACAGAAATGAATCAAGAGAGATGCTTGAACTCAAGGGTCTGGCATTTGGGCAGGGAAATGGCCACTGTATGTAAATATCTATATCAGAAGAAAGAATGCTTGGAGATCTGCTCTGGGAATTCCACAGGGGTAAAGTTATTCTCAAGGGAGAGTATGGGCAGGGAGAGACGAAAGGGAAGCAGATTTTTCAAGGAGTTTAATTTGAGCTGGGTCTTGAGGAGTGGTGAGGTCTTCACAAGGATATAGAGATGGGAATGCAGAGTATCATTCCAGAAGAAGAAAGAGCATGTATGAGTACAGAACAATGGAAAGATGGGCACAATGGCAGGAAGTTCAGTAGAGGAAGTAATGGAAAAACCTTAAATACCAGGATAAGTACCAGGATAAGTAGAGTCACACACATTTGCTATTTGATTCTCAAACTGATTCTCAGCTCTGTTGAGAAGAAGCATTGTGAATTCACATTGCTTTAACTCATGTCAAAAGAGGCTTTTTAAGGATCCCTGGGTACTTAGCAGTGTCATGACTCAAGCGAACAATTTTCCCATCAGAAATTTTGCAGCAGGTAAATTACCTACATATTTTCCCCAGAGATAGCATAGGGAAAACATGGTCTTATTCATGACCATTTGCTATACGATATGTGAAAGATAGGTCAGTTCCCTGAAGATTTATTTTCTCATCTGTAAAGCAGCGATGCTCATTTCTGTGCTACTTATATAACAAAGTTGTCGTGTGGAACAATGATATAATGGAGATAGAGATGTTTTGTCAGTGGTAAAGGGCCATTCATTACATGTTAGTTATTAAGGTAGGGTAATTGTAGTAATAATTACAGCTTCTCGATGTCCAATGGCCCACCCAGCCACAAAAATGTGTGAGGTAGGAAGAAGGTTATGAAACAGAAAAAAGAAGGGAGACATTCCAGTTAAGGCTCATCATAGAAACAAAGGGCTGGAAAGATCCACAGAGACAGTTACTGCTGGGTCGTGGCAGAATTGGGGGATGAGTGTAAAGCAGCGAGCACAGTTCAAATAACAGAATACAAAATAAGGGTCCAAGTTGCCAAGGCTCTAAGTCTTGTTGACACTAGACAGACAGCACATGTAAGCTATGGATCATTAAGCATTTAGGTGGAGTCGGTGCTTACTGCAGGCATGATCTTGGCTTTAAAGGACAGGTAAGAGTATGATGGGTAGGGGAAAGGGTGTTAGCATCTATATTATTTAGGTTAGGTGTTCTGGGCTCCCACTGCACCCTGTACTTCCATCTTTAAGGGTACATAAACATGGGAGCATTAAATTAAGTTCTCTCTGAACTTCCAGCTCTCTGTCTAATAATTCACCCATAAAGGGACTCCTTACTTGTGTGTTGAATCAGGCTAGGTACATGATGAAGGAGGGTGTAAAGTCAGGAGATAATGAGCACACATTCAAGGGTAAGGGAAGAAAAGCCATGTGAGAAGGGAGCAAGGGACAAGAATGGTGGCAAGGCTGGAAGATATGTGATAGATACCTTGGAAGCTAGGCTAAGGCCTTGAGTTTTGATGGAGCAGAGAGAACAGGGTAACAAATTGAAAATAAGTAATGTATGGTAGCCATGTACTGGACATGCTACTGCTTCAGCCCTAGCTGTAATGCAGTCGTCAGGTGGACCAACCAGGGGGAAAGAACCAAAACCATGACCACCACGATTCGATCATGGTATTCCAGTGAAATCGATTTTTCCACCACACATGCCAATCCCTACTCCTGTCCTCGGTCACTGTTGAGGCAGCCTCAAGGTTGTAAAACATTACCTCCTATTACACAGGAAAAGTTTGTCTCCATCTTCTGCCATTCCGTTTTACTCCTAGAGCTTTCACATTAACTCAGACTCATAAAATCATACAGCTGAAAAGATCCATAAAGACAGCTATGGAAGTATTGTGAGATTTAAGGACGGTGTGTGTAAACCACATAGCACGATGCTCAGAGAATTAGATAAAAAAAACAGGTAAGTAGAAATTTCTTCTTTTCTTCCTCTTCCTTTTCCCCCTCCTCCTTCTCCTCCCTCCTAACGATCTAGTGTAGTCTTTTCACCTAATGGATGCGCTATTGCCATCCATACAGTCGAAATCTCCCTAAGTTCACACAGCCAGCTAATGGCCAAGCTTGGATTAGAATACAGATTTGCTGGCTCTCTTCCCATTGCTCTCCCCACACCTCATGTTGTGGCAGCAAGACTGTCCCAGACACAAAGAAAAGCCCCAGTTCCAATTAGATTTGAAGGAGAAATGTGTTTCAGCAGCAGATTACCTGACATGCCCTCAGCAAGCTTCACCTGTCAAGATGGCTACTACCTCACTTATTTATTCCATTTCTCAACTCCAAATCTCTCTTTCTGAATGAAGTCATTAAATTATGCAAAGTCATCAAAGCACCCTGTGGCTTCTGGCCAAGCCACTGCAGGCCATCCAACCCTCACTCCTAGGGCCCATGCATGGCAGAGGGCAGTCTGCTAGCACAACTATGTGCCATCAGGATTCGAAGATTCTTTTCGGGACAGGCTAATGAGACCAAATCACTCCAACAGGTCTAGACGGTGCCGAACAGAGTTTAGTAGCTGCATCAGAGCCTACTGTGCTCCCACGGGCTTGGCCGCTCCTATCCACTTGCAAAGGCACGTCCTTCCCTTCTTTGCAGTGTTGAGTGTTGGCCTTTTAAGGCAAAGTGAAAACTCCTGGACACACATTATCTGCAGCTGTAGGGAACAACTAAGAAAAAGGATATTTCATGCTGATATGCTTGGAACACCTCAAGCTGCTATCACTGTTTTACCTCCCCTTTACATCGAAGCAAGCCAATCAAGCTGACAAACTGAGTTTTCAATACACTTAAGAGGGAAACTAGAATAAAGAAGGCCGGTGGGAACTCTTCTACCACCCCTTTCCTATGGTGTTAGTTCAGCCCTTCCAGACTGCTGCTGAAGTGATTATTGGGACATGGATACTGGGACATATCATCTCCCTGCTTAAAATCCCAGTATCTCCTCATTCCCCACACAGGATAAAGGCCCAACTCCCTAGCCTGGCATATACAATCTCCTGTGGTTTAACCCTTGCTAGTTTGCTGTCCTTACATCACACCACTCCCCTCATGCAGGCTATATTCCAACCGTTTAATCTAGGTGCACTTGCCCCCAGGAGGCAGTATATTAGAATGGTTAGGAGCACAAGCTCTGAACTGAGGTGGGACTGCGTGGACTCAGGGTTGCTGAGCTGCATAAGTCCCAAAGGACACTCTGCACACTGTCACTAACATTAATTGACGCTCACTAAATGCTAGGCATAGTTTTCCTGGTGGTCATCTCATTTCAACCTTATAATAACCTACCAAGTAAGTACTGCTATCAGCCCTCCTTTAAGATGTGAGGAAGCCAAGGCCTAGAGAAGTTGAGTCCAAGCAAGTTCATGCAATTGGTAAACAAGAGAAATGGGATATAAACCAGGTTGAATTTAATTTCAGAACTCAAGGTTTGAACCAGGCCATCATGCTGTTTCATTGTTCTCTCCCCCAAACCTCTCTTCTTCCTGGATTCTCTTATCTTTGGGATTGAGGACCAGCCACTGAGCCACCTTAGCTAGAAGCCTGAGATCCATCAGAAATGTCCCTTCTGTGTCAGGTTCCTATCTCCAATCAGCTGATAGATTTGATCTGCTTAATCTCTAAAAGATCTCCTCCCGCCCCTCCCCATTAACCATGCCTTGATTTCGGTCCCTATTAATTTCCTCCTGAATTACTGCTGCTGCCTCCTAACTGGACTCTCTGTTGCTGGTCTGAGGTCTACAATGTTGCTGAAAGGAGCTGCCAAAAGGCCCTGTCCTGCCCCTGCTAAAATTCTGCCAGTGCGTCTCCACCGTGGCTTCCAGTTCAGCACCCAAAGCCCTGCAGGTTGTGCTATGGACTCTCTCACTTCACTTTACATTCCTGCCCCATAGGATCCCTTTGCCCAGGCATTCAGAGCCTCTCACAGTTCTCCATATTGTGTGGCTTCATCTGTCTGAATCTTCATATACATCGCTCCTTCTGCCTGGGGTGTCCTTGTTCACTTCTTCTTCCAGTTAACTCCTATTCATCCTTCAAAACATAGCTTCATAGCTTCAACTTCACCTCCTCTAGAATGCTTCCCCTGATACCTGATGTAGCTGCTTCTCCTGTGTGTAGAGCAACATAGCCATGTATTATTTGTAATTGATGATTGTATGTCTGCCTCAATTATGCTCTAAACTCCTAAAGGAGAGTAATCATGTTTTATTTGTCTCTGATTGCCAATGCTTGGTCAAATGCCTGGCACATAGTAAATCCTCAATAAAGATTTCTGCATGTTGAATTAACAGACAAGTCTTTTACGGTACATTTTAGGACAGCGTCAATATTAATTTCTACTCATGTGTTTTTAATATGATTTATCTTCAGGTTCTCTATATGGCAAGAACTGTCATTGATCAGCTTAGAAAATTTATGTCTAGAGAAAAGAGTTTGATTGCTTTGTTTAGAACTCAACTGTGTCTCATACAAGTGAGTGCTTATACAATATAAACTTTTTGGTTATGACATAATGTATACATTCCTTAATCATTTTCCCAGAGACTCCTAGAAGAAAGTTACTGAATCTTACTGAGAAATGGCGGCACATCTGGAATCCTATGAGTGTCTCCATATGGTAGTGGTTCTCAACTCAGGGTGTTTTTGCCCACTGCCCGCCCCCCCCCCCCCCACCGCCCCAGCCCAGGAGACATTTGGCAATGTCTGGAGATGTTTCTGGTTGTTATCACATCTGGGGTCAGTTGCTACTGGAACCTAGTAGACAGAGGCCAGGGATGCTGCTAAACATCCTACAATGCATAGGACAGCCCCCCACTGCAAAGGCTTAATCAATCCAAAATGCCAGTAATGTCAAGGCTGAAAAACCCTGGTTTATGGTATCCAGATCCACTCACTCTTTGAAGATATCCATCTGCAATTGTGATGAACTGGGTAACACTCAGACTATACTTCTTTCTCCCAGTAGAAGCTCTCTTGAATGGTGATATTTGATGTGGGTGTGAATGTGGCTTAGAGACCAAGGCCAGAAGGATGAGTTCTATGATCTTGAGGATGGAGAACTTCACTTCTTTCAGCACCTACTCCTCTATGTGTCCTTTCCTGTAAATTCCATGATTAGCAAAACATTTTGTTGCTCAAAATGAGCCTCCAGCTCCTGACTGCTACAACCAGATGAAAGCTTCAGGCTGCAAGAGTCATTTCCCCATTCTGACACCTCCAGTTCATACAAGGTAGTGGGCAGAGAGAAGACCCACATGTTTGCAAGGTTTCAGCTTCCTCCTTTCTTGGAGTGATAGGGCCCCCAGTCAAGAACTCCCAGACAAGACCCGAGCCACCGCGAGTGGGAGCTTCCGGATAATGAATAACTCTGAAATCCTGAATCAATGAGTAAGCAGCAGCAGACAATAAACAGCTTGAACAATTAATTCTTTGGGGAAAGAGTACTGATTTTAGGGGGACTTTTGTGAATCAAAGAAATAAAGGAGTGGGGTGAGGCAAACAGATTGCTCTGAGATTCACATTCCAAGTACCAGGTTTCAGGAAGTTGCCACCAATTCTGAAAATCTAAGCAGCAACTCCCAACTTCTTCTGACACTAGAAAGTTTTACAAAAAGGTCCAATGAATACTGCCTAACTGCTGGTAGTAACATTTCATGCAGTAATTGTTTTAGCCTTGTTTCATAGTATTTACAATCATTTTTCCATTATATCATCTCTAATGCAAACCAATATTATCATTTTAGAGGTAAGGAATAGCAATAACCCAGAATAAGGGTTTTTCTGGTTATGTAACAAGTCATTGACCTAGCTGGAACTTAAACTCAATACATCCAGGACTACAGAACAACTAGATGAAGAAAATGTCAAGGTAGTAATTTGGTAGCACACTGAATGAACGAAATGACTGAGCTGCTCATTAATATGTGTGTTTTAACAGCATCTTGTAGTTCCAATAGCCAATTAAATGTGTACTCTTATTGAGCATCCACTGTGCAAGTTGAGGAAGATAAAGGTGGCTGAATATAGCTCCTTTCCTTGGAGAACTCGGGGTTCAGTCAGAGAAGCTAGCAAATAAGCACTTAATGCTACATATTATTTACTTAGCAACTCAACATGCATGTGCCATGCATGTTGGCACATGCATGGTCTTTCTGCTGAGTGCACTGAAATGTGACCAGATACTCAGGGATGGAACTAGGACAAGGCTGAGGATCCTCTTGTTATAAGGTATCAGCTTACATCACAGAGAAATGTCTCCTTTGTGCTGAGATACAGTCATGTATCTCCTTTTTCAATTCAAATGCTGTAATACTTTGCAAATAGTAGTGACTGTTACCAGCTGAAGCACAAATTTTCCCAACTTGACCAAGTGTAATAAACAAGCACCACATTACTCTCGATAACAGGCACCCGCTCCCCTTCTTCTGGTCTAAGCTCCCTGAGATAGAGAAGGTTATACAAAAAATGGAGCTAGATTTATAGAAAAGACCATTCAGCACTAACATCCTTAATACACATTGAAGAGTGAATGAGAAAACTACTATAGATTATGTTCACAGTTATGCCAAATAATTACATATTTAATATATTTTTTACTCTGAATTGAGCTTTTGCTCCTTTCATTTAAGCTAGTCCTGTCTGAAATTCTTAGATGAACTGTGTTTCCAAAGGTGAAACTTTTCATACATCTTTGCTTCTTAACTCTGTGTGGTGAAGGGCCAGTTTCTTTTTTTTGTGTGTGGTACGCGGGCATCTCACTGTTGTGGCCTCTCCCGTTGCGGTGCAACAGCCTCCGGACGTGCAGGCTCAGCGGCCATGGCTCACGGGCACAGCCGCTCCGTGGCATGTGAGATCTTCCCGGACCGGGGCACGAACCCTGCATCGGCAGGCGGACTCTCAACCACTGCACCACCAGGGAAGCCCGGGCCAGTTTCTTTTTTAAAAATTTCTATTCTGTTGCAGACCAATCTTTTCATAAAATACAATCAAGATGAATGATTGGATGTCGCAGCAATGCTAAATCCTTACAAAAATGTCTAAATGCATATTCTCAGTTTCTCTCCCTCCTTCACTGTAGATTGATAACTAACAGTTCGTGGACTAGACCCTCTGGGAAGCACATGTTACAAGGCACTGATATATAGAAATTCAAAGACATTTAAGACGGCAAAGAAAGTAATTATCCATGAATCTTTAACAGGAAGATACAAAATCAGAACATGCAAGATGGAAACATGCTTAAATTGTAGCATCCGGATCTTACTGGCTATATCTTTTAAGTATCTGATCAATGTAAAGGTGTCGAATGGCTAGAGACCAAGAGACATTCTACAAACACCATCTACACCAGCACTGGCCAAGAGAGATTTCTGTGGTGATGGAAATGTCCTGTCTGTGCTGTCCAATGCAGTAGCCCCGAGCCCCATGTGGCTATTGGGCACTTGGAGTAAGGTTACTGAAAATGGAGGAACTGGATTTGAAACTGTATTTAATTATTTTAAGTTTAAACAGCCTCATGTGGCTAGTGACTCCCAGTCTGGACAGCGTGTACGTGTAGCTGACTTTTAAATGACCGATTTTTAAAAAGAGGTGGCATGAAAATTATGAAAAGAGTGGAACTGCTTCTTTCTAGAAGGATAACGCATCTGAATCCACAAGCCCTACCACTCCCTCCTCCCTTCTAGCCCTCAATGTTCTGGCCCTATGACTGCCTTGGAGTTCATGTTTTCTTTCCGCACCCACAGTGCTCTTGCCCTCTTGCCAGCCAGAGAAGTGAATGGTGACCAGAGAGCATGTGAACCCCTTTTCTTTGCAGCAGCTCAAATTAATGGGCTCTCTGCTGCTCTCAAGACAGTCAAGGCCGCCTGGCCGAAGTGTTGAACCAAGGTGTTTGTGCTTGCACAGAATTAAGTCACAAGTAAAGCACTTATGTTTGATGGCAGATTTATAAGAGGAAAAACTCAGCAGGAATAAAGAGTTGGAGACCCCGGCCACAGGCTTTTCATAAACTTTGCCTTGATTTAGTGGCTCAAACAACCAGCAAGAAAGGCAAACTGCAGAGGTAATCCTATCATCTTCTCTCCAACCAGCACTACTCCATCTTCTTGGCTTCCTCACGCTGCTAACGTGAATTCAAATCATCTGTGTTTAAAGTTAAACTCGGTGATTGACAGTTCTTTATAGTCTCAGTCCTATTGAAGATTATTCTAGATATCTATCAGTTATTACTACAAGCACAGTATGATATTCAATGCCGACAGTGAAAATTGTTTTTAACAGTGTAATGTCTGATCTGTTTTGAAAGCGATTTTAAAATAAAGAACTAACCATAACCAGGTGGTGAAAATCCAAACATGTTTCTTTTTTCTTTTTCTTTTTTTTTTTTTTGCCTTTTTTTTTGGATAGGGGCAAGGCAATGGGGGAAGAAGAGAAAGTAAAACACATACTGCAAGAAGCTGTTCCACTAACGTAAAAAGAGACAAAAGTATTTCACTTTAGTTGTGCAGCATTTATTGCTTAAAAAAAAAGATATATAAAATTGAACAAGATACTCACAGCCACTAAAACTTTTGGGATTTTATTTCTAAAGGATGTTAGAGTCACTTGTAAAAACTGCCATTGCCCAAGAGATTATGAAAATGTATTGTAACGTGAAGATCTGTGTGAAAGGACACTTGTCTGCTTTGTTCTCTGTAGTGTTCTCAAAGCTAGAACAGCCAGGCACATGGTACGTGCAAATATTTGCAGAATGAATGCATGAACTTGTAAAGACATGGACCAACTGCTATAATTCATGATAGTGCTTAACAAAGGCCATTGGCTGCTCTGACCGGCACAATTCTGCCCCGTGGAGACCAGAGTAGTTTAGCGGCCAGGCTTTAAACAGAGCTCTGCTGGACGAGCAGACCCTGAAGGTATGATGTGATCAATCATTTCGTAAGCTTGCGCTCTGAACTCAGCCACACACCTCAGCAAGGCCAAAACTGAAGAAAGGGCAACACGATGACTAAAAGAAGGACCGAGGAGGAAGGACGGGAAAGAGAAATAGGGCTGCAAAGTGGAAATACACTGAAATGTTGGTTTTTTTCTTTAAAGCTTATTATGTAGCACCTACAAATTTTATATCTCCATTTACATAAAAAGGTTTTTTCCCTGGTAGAGAAATAACATAGCGTTTGCTTCAAAACAGGCTGCTTGGGGGAGAGCACTGAGCGGGGTAGTGCGTACCCCTGGGCTTGCGGAAGGTTTTCAGCTAGAATCTCCAGGTCAGGACGTAGAAAGAGATTACTCAGGTTTTGCTAGTAAAGTGGGGATAAAAGGAGTGGAGGAGGGGACATCTAGGGATCCGGGCTTGAATGCACGTCTTCGTCTTGATGAGGCATCTCTCGTTGCTGAGTTCCCAGTGGCATTTTCAAGATTCCTCTAATCACTAGTTGTCACTCTCCGCCATTAGTGAAGGAAGGGAGTTGCAAAGGGGAGGAAAATATAAGCTAAAAAAATCTACCACCTTATGTCAGAAGTGATAAATGCATTTACAGCAATTGGGAACAAATCTGAGAGTCAGAAGGATGAAAAGATTCCATCATGAGGTAAAGAACATAAGTGGGCGATCTGGGGGCAAACTGGCCTTAAAACAGCTAGAATGGGGAAGGAGGAAAGGAGACAAGGAAAGAGAGAAATGGGAGATGAAAGGAAAGATGAAAAGGAAGGAGGAAACAGTAAGAAAGATTCTTATGCTCTATTATCAGACTCACTCAGTTGGAACACAGAGCACCACTTCAGAATCAAATAGGTGACCAATTCCAATACCCTGTTTGTCAATTTGCTTTTTTTTTTCCAATTTCAAATAATGAAACATAAATGATTCTGAGGGAAACTGAAAGGAATGCGTTCCATGAGGCTGTGGAGAAACATACACAGAAAAAAAAGCATCAGGGTGGGGTCCTTCCTGACTTCCGCTCGGTGTAGTCTCCAAGGCGAGAAGCATGAAAGCACGTACACAAGGAACCCTTCAGAACTGCAACTCTTCACTGCACGAACCCACAACACAGAGAAAATCTGCTGTGTAGGCGTGCAGTCCTCCTACTTGAAAAGAGATGGCGATACTGCCATGTCACGGGAAGATTTTCCTTCTCATTTTGTGAGCTGGAGGCCATTTGAAAAGTGGGTAAAGCATGAGCTTAAGACTGTGTTGTAAGAAAAGATATGTTAAACCTAACCTCTAATAAAAAGGTTATATTGGATGCATTGTTTAAAACTGTAAAAGACAAGTACTGGTAGTGAGGAAAAGGAAAAAGAAAAACAAAACAAAAAACCTCGCGGGTTCCAAGCAAACTTTCAAAAGCCAAATTCAGAGAAAACTATCCCATATTGATCCTCAGTTGGACCACCCCATGTTTTATCCTAACTGTAAAAACATAAGCATCACTGCCTCTCCCATAGCACATCTTAGCCTTTGTAAATACTGTCCATGACCTTTAAAGCCTTAACAGTTTTGTGCAGAGGAAAGCGAAGGCTGTGGTAAGGACGAGATGGAGAGAAGTCATGTTTTCTTCACCACAGGTTTGGGGGTGGGCTCTGGGGGGGAGCTGGAGCCTCACTGAAGAAATATCAAATATGCTGCTTAGTAAAAAAAAAAAAATCAATTTCAATTATATCACAAAACTTCTGGAACTGGTGCTGTCTACTGAGCAGAAAATAATGATAACAGTAAAGTGCTAGTTATGAAAACTTTAAAAGGTATAATCATTGTCACCAAAAAACACTGGTCTATTTTATTCAACCCCGTTCATTCTTAGCTCCATAGACCATTTTATTTTGAAGAGTTATGAGACAAGGCTCAGGGAGAGGAAGACTAGAAGAAACAGTGATGCTTTGCAACAGGTAATGAATTTTTCACATACCCTGAGGTAGAGGTGATTTGAACCTTTATTGTGTCACAATTATTCTATATTGGGTTAACTGTTATGGTCTTTATTGCTGGCCATTTTTTTTGCTTTGCTTTTGTTTTGGTTTCTAGGCTGAACTGGTCCTGATTTTCACTTCTGTTTGATGGGTGTAGCTGCATTGGTACCCTTCCCAACTGACCAAAGCTTTGCTTCTTTATCCTTCACTTGTCTCTTCATCTGAGTCTGACCCGTTGACTCTCTGGTCATGACTCTTAGTTCAGTTTTGCCAAACTCTGCTGTGAGAGCTGCAGATGTCAGAACAGAACAATAATAAAGGAAACTCATGGTTCATCATTCTTTACTGGCAACATAAGCTACTTATTTATATAAGACTCAATGGCACATATTGAACAGGTACATCAAGATGCATTTTCATTGATTTTCCCGCACGAAAGTGTATTTTTGGTCAAAAGAATTAGATGTGGATAAGTTAATGCAAATCCATTCATGTTCACGGGAAAAAAACAAGTAAGCAAATGAAACCAAACACCAAAAAAAAAAAACCCCAAAGTGAACCAAAGCAAAACAAGACTTTCAAAATATGCCTGAAAAGGGTGAGAAGTAACATCTTCATATTCTAAGGATGGCAAGTGTTTACCATTATATGTCCCTAATGCTCTTTTAATAAGCATCCTTGTAGAAATATAAGTCTCACAGGACTCTTACGTTTTCTAAGCAACCATTTTCCCCATTTCCTTTATGGGACACTTCTTTCTATGACAGAAATAGCAAGTTGCCTAGGAGTGTGATAAACATTTGTCAAGGGGGAAAAAAAGGAAAGAATTCAAAGTGAGCACATCTAAAAATCAAGGATTTCTAACATGCCAGTTAAAGTATTTTGTAGAAAAGATTAGTGAAAAAAGAAAAGAAAGATGAGAGATTAATGGCAAACCAGTCCAAGGCCCTTTATTAATCCTCAGGCCAAAAGAAAACTAACAGGTGCACTGTTTGTGCATTTATAGAAGTCATCTGTCCATCTGGACTTCCACTATTCAGGTCCACTTTGGTTAGGATGGATGCAGGTTTTTAAAAGAGGAGGGTATTTATGTCAACCGAAAAAAATACATCTCCATCTCTTACACTTACCTGCTAATTATAGTTCCTGGCAGTAGTATAGAATAAGAACAAAAACCTCTTAAATCCTCTCTGGTGAGAGCTCCATGCTAAATGACTTTCATCTTGGCATTTAAAGGAAATCCAGTCAGGCTAGTGAACAAACCTCATCTACCAGTTCTAACAATTCCACGGAATTTGCTTTTCCCTTTTCCAACAATCTTAAGAATTTTTCTTGCGGCAAAGCAGTTCCTCATTAAAAGCCAGCCACTCTTGGGAGTCAGGCTTAAGTTAATGGCCATTGAAAGCCAAACATTCAAATGTGCAGTAAGTTAGCTTTCTCCAAAGATGGTGTTTCCAGAAGGTGTATGCACCACTCCCCAACCCTTCAGCGGCCCCACCTAGGGCAGTAATGGGTAGCTAGTTGTTCTAAGGATTAGTGCACTTGCATAAGTGAATATATAAATTCCAAAGAAGAGTTATATGCACACTATAAGACCAGATCCTGAAATGGATCTCCAGAGCCACAAAGTACAATACAAACACCTGCTTTAAACACAAATTCTTTTACCTTGACCACATTCTCTTTTTGGTTCACCTCAATTTAATCTTTACTCAAATGCAAGCCTCATTTATTTCTCCACAAAGCCCAAGTTGTTCCCAACTTTCATCATCATCATATCTCACTCTTGCCTGGAGTGGGCTACATACCCTCCCATGCAGAGCAGAATTGCAAAGACAGAGGAAGACCTAGGACCTGAGAAGAAATGAATTGGGAGACTTTATGGTCCAAAAGGAAACATTAGACAAATGTAAATGAAATTACATCATCATCCTATCAGCCTGACGCAGACACTAGCATCTGTATAAAGCTAACAGCTATCTGCTATTAAAGAATGGGAGAAAATATCTGCAAATGAGCCACCGGCAAGGGATTAATCTCCAAATTTACAAACAGCTCATGCAGCTCAATATCAAAAAAAACAAAGTACCTAATCAAAAAATGGGCAGAAGACCTAAATAGACATTTCTCCAAAGAAGACATACAGATGGCCAAGAGGCACATGAAAAGATGCTCAACATTGCTAATTATAAGAGAAACACAAATCAAAACTACAATGATATCTCACTTCACACCGGTCAGAATGGCCATCATCAAAAAGTCTACAAACAATAAATGCTGGAAAGGGTGTGGAGAAAAGGGAACCCCCCTACACTGCTGGTGGGAATGTAAACTGGTACAACCACTATGGAGAACAGTATGGAGGTTCCTTAAGAAACTAAAAATAGAGCTACCATATGACCCAGCAATCCCACTCCTGGGCATATATTTGGAGAAAAACATGGTTAGAAAGGATACATGCACCCCAATGTTCAATGCAGTGCTGTTTACAATAGCCAAGACATGGAAGCAACCTAAACGTCCATTGACGGAGGAATGGATAAAGAAGATGTGGTACACAAATAAAAAGGAATATTAGCCATTAAAGAGAAGGAAATAATGCCATTTGCAGCAACATGAATGGACCTGGAGATTATCATACTACATGAAGTAAGTCAGAGAAAAACAAGTATCATATGATATCGCTTATATGCAGAATCTAAAAAAAATGATACAAATGAACTTATTTACAAAAGAGAAATAACCTCACAAACTTAAGAGAATGAACTTATGTTTACCAGGGGCAAAGGATGCAGGGGAGGGATAGATTGGGAGTTTGGGATTGACATGTACACACTGCTATATTTAAAATAGATAACCAACAAGGACCTACTATAAAAAATTAAAAAGTTAAAAAGTTAAAAATTAAAAAGAAGATGTGGTGTATACATAGCTACAAAGGAATATTACTCAGCCATGAAAAAGAATGAAATACTGCCATTTGCAGCAGCATGGATGGACCTAGAGAATATTATGCTTAGCGAAATAAGTCAGAGAAAGACAAAAACTGTCATCGTGTATACATGGAATCTAAAAAATAATACAAATGAATGCATATGTAAAACAGAAACAGATTCAGAGATATAGAAAGCAAACTTGTGGTTACCAGAGGGGAGAGGGGAGGCAGGAGGGACAAATTAGGAGTGTGGGATTAACAGATACAAACTACTATATATAAAATAGATAAGCAACAAGAATTTACTGTATAGCACAGGGAATTATAGCCATTATCTTGTAATAATCTATAAATAAGTATAATCTGCAAAAATACTGAATCACTATGCTATACACCTGAAACTATTATTGTAAATCAACAATAATAAAGAAAAATGGAAAACAATTGCTGAATTGGCTGCTTCTTCAACTCCCACTTCTCCTCACAAAATTCCCCCTTAGTTCTCTTATTTATTCCATGTGTTCCAGTCTCCTAAAACCTATACTTGGGTCAAATTATGCCTCCTCATCAGGAACAACAATAACAGTACTTACCTCAAAGAGTTGTTGTGAGAACTAGATGACTTAATGCAGGTAAAAGCCTGGCACAAGCCTTTCCTCACACCATATACTCAATAAATGTTGGCTTTAATATTATAGCTAAATGATGTATGGCCCTGGACACAAATAGTCCAATCACTCCCTTTCTGTTGTAAGGAATCAAAGATGTTGACTCAAGGCCAAGCCAGTGAATTGTTGAAGTTAACTAAGCCATTCCCACTGGGCCACTGCTGAGTGTGGTCTTGGGACCTCAGCAATGCAGTTTGAGAATATGCTGAATGATAGAGCAATGGTCTATCCAAGGACACTGACAAATATGGACGTCTCCTGTCTGCTGTATCCATCATCTGGCCCGCCCAAAGGCCCTCTCAGAATTTCAGTTTCAGCCTGAATTTCATGTTACCATCCCGAGCGTTCAGAGTCTTTGTTGGAATGCTGTCCAATGCAGGTGTCATGCACATGTGCTTGTCAACTGAGGTTATCCTCCTCCTGAAGATCAGTATACTATTGGCTTGAAACGCTCAATGCCCTTGAGAGACTTTTGAGAATTTCTCCAGGATGAAGAGACGGTCATCTCTGGCTCCCGCTGCCTGCCTCTGCAGAGTTCTTTCTCTCCCTACTATTCACCACAGGGCTTTTCATTCATTTCTGCCCTGATGTTGACCCTCAAATGGAACTCACCCCTTTTCTTTAACTACTACCCAAACGAAGCCATATACAAGGACCTGTTTTGTAGAAGACTTTATCGAAGGTCTCAGGAGATGAAAAGAATTTGTAACGCAGCAATGTAAACTTTTGGTCTTTTCTGTTCTTAGAAGATGCTTTTTGGTCTTTTCTATTCTTAAAAACTTCTAAGCCACACTGCCATAATACTTGGAGAAGTGTTTTTCTACATTCTTTTCTCTCTTCTCTCCCTCTCAGGTGTAAACCTCCATTCTGCTCCTAAATTTCTCCTACTCTTTTGTGTATAGCATTTCAGCTGCCTTAGTTCCTGTGCCTGCCTAAGCTGGAAAAGAAGAAACTGGAGAGTGAGATCAGGGTTTAAAGGAGTACAGAATGGAGAATTTGGCCCACCCCCCTTTATGGAGGCATGAATTTCCTAGGGATGGATGGAAGGGAGCTGGTCTGGAGCCCTCTTGAGCATAGCCCACCCCAAAACCTGCCATCTATAGGAGAAGATCTCAGCAGCAGGAGGCTCTGGGGTGGACTAAGAGTGGCAGGACCTGAGAAAGACAAGTGAAGCATGAAGACATGCTTCACGTAGTTGTTGTTCATGGATATCTTTACTGTATAACACAGTTGGTTGCCTTAGTGTTTTCTGTAGCACAAATTTGGTAATGACTTTGGCCTTAGTGCTTAAAAGACACATCACTGTCAAGGAAGAGAGACTACAATAATGCAGACAAGCACATACATCAACACGAACAGACATTTACAAAAGAAAGGCACTGAAGACTGACAGAGCACTCACTATGTGCTGGGCTTTTTGCGCACACTATTTCATTTAATCCTCGTAAACCATCCTTCCCTACTGTACTGTTATTTCCATTTTGATCACAGAAGAAACTGCAACCCAGAGAACTTAGTTATCTTGGGCTGTCCCTCAAAGACACTAAGATTGCTACCTGCCCCAGAGCCTTTGCATCACCACTGCTTGGAATCATTCCCTCCAGTAATCCAGGGCTGTCTCTGTTCCTTTCTCCATGCCTCCGTTTTAACTTTAGCAGATGAGTGATGTTTTTGCTATCTATCATATACAAAAGAACACCCTCCTTCCACCTGGCTTTCTCTAGCTCTCTTTTACTCTGTTCTTTTCTCCTCTATAACACCCAATCACCATCTGACATACTCTACTTGTTTAACTTATTTATTGTATTTCTCCCCTTCCCTCCAACCAAAATGTAAGTTCCTTGAAGGCAGGGTCTGTGCCTGCCATGTTCACTATAGTGTCCTTAGCACCTAGAATAGGGCCTGGCTCGGGGTAGACACTTACTAAATATTTACTGAATGAATGAATGAGTCATACACCCCATTAATTCTTCACTAAAAACAACAAAATAAACATCTACTCCACTAATTCTCCACTATAAAAAGACGTGTTCATTTCTCATGTATTATATGTCTCTTGGGTTACAAAATACCCAACGTTTGATGTTAAGAAAAAGAACAGTGCCAATTTAATGCTTTGGAAACGTGTCTATTTCCCAAAAGTATCTTTTAAAATGAAGAAAAAACAAGGATATTCTGAAGTGAGTTTACCATATGAGACAGCTAGTCTTACACATGGCTCTTTCAGAACACTTACTTAAAAGGAGTACAATTTCTCCTTTATAATCAAGACTCAAGAATGACAACAAATATGAATTTAAACTGAAGAAATAGTTACTGCAAAATTAGGAATCTTGAGTAGAGATTGAAAATGCTTTAAGTTTGGTAGAAATACTTTATTTAGAAGACTTTATTATTAAACTGCTATTGCATTTTATAATAAAATAAAATCCCTTCCAGATAATAAAATACGGAATAAACATTAATTTTCATTATAAAATTTTGTGAGCATACCTCTTTTTTCCCCTCTACTTCCAAATATATACAAATTATTTACAGTGAAAGGACACTATCTGAAATGCATCTGATTAAGATCCAACATTTATCCACAAGGAACTTGTCTTAAAATATAAATATCTCAGTAGGATTACACACTACTAATACTTCTCCTACTATTGATACTATTACTATTTATGCTATTGCTACTAATTCTTGCTACTGCTACAACCCACATCCCCCCCACCATCACTAGCACTTTATAGTTGACAAAAAGCTTTTCATATAGACCTCATTAAATCCTTATAACAGATCTATGAGATTTCCATACATACCTCAAGATTCATATTACAGATGAGAAAACTGGGCAGAGAGGATGGTAACTTGGCCAAGGTTAAAAAGCAGCAGAGCCATTATTTGAAGCCGAGTCTATTTGATGCCAAGTGGCCTTATTTAAAATGAGGATATTACAATAAAAATATCCTACAACCCAAAGCCATAAATTGCCATATGTGATTATTCCACATTTTTCCTAATACGCTAACCACCCCCTTTACCCCCAGTCTTTATCTTTTCACTATGAAAATCAATCCTTTATTGCATTAGCTAAACTGCAATGTACCCGCAAGCAATCAGCTTCTGTCTTTGGAGACTCAGAAACCTTATCAAGTTCACCACCACCATGAATGTTACTATAATTTGAGAAATAGGTAATTTATCAGATTAGCCTGCTAAATAAAGTATCGGCGAGCAAAGACATGCAGCCAATTTGTTATGTGTAAGATCTACCAATCTAGATAAAAATGCTCTTTGCCCTTCTAGGCTAATGTAAATGAGAAAAAAACGTCATTGACAGCATATATGATAAGAAAACATAACAAACTGCCAATGTCTCACCAAGAGGGAATTCAGACATACTCTAAGTTAAGCACACTTAAGGAAAGCCTCAGGCACAAGGAAGAAGAGGAATACCCGAGTAATAACAAGTAAAACTCCTTTCACGAGAGATGAGAACAATAAATTACAGTTCATGCATACAATGCAATGCTATGTTCAACCATCAAAATGGTATTATATGGTCAAGATGTTTAATGTGAAAAGATAATATATTTATATTACTAAAACAAAAATATGTATGTGTGTTACGTATGTATACATATGTTATAAATATATTAGTGCATAATACATACTATAAAAGCTATATATACACATAACACCAAAGTGTTAGCAATGCTGGGATGAGTTGTATTTATGGTTGTTTGTAAACACTCTTTTTTTGTTTTTCCACATTTTCCATTTGTTCTACATTGAAAATGGATTGCTGTCACAAAGAAAAAGTAAAATGTAATGAAAATTTTGCCTATTTTTGTTTTAATATTTTGCTGAACCTTTTACAATGTTTCAGATATCATCACACTTTCCTAATTCTTAATTCCAAATTACTTCAGCAAGCATCTCATAAAACAAGCACATTGTCCTATTAACCATAATACCATTACCACACCAAAAAAATGAATAATAATATCCCAATATTGTCTAATATCCAATCTATATGCATATATCTTTAGCAGTCCCTCAAATATCTTTCATAGGGCTTCCCTGGTGGCGCAGTGGTTGAGAGTCCGGCTGCCGATGCAGGGGACACGGGTTTGTGCCCTGGTCCGGGAAGATCCCACATGCCGTGGAGCGGCTGGGCCTGTGAGCCATGGCCGCTGAGCCTACGCGTCCGGAGCCTGTGCTCCACAACGGGAGAGGCCACAACAGGGAGAGGCCACAACAGGGAGAGGCCCGCGTACCGCCAAAAAAAAAAAATCTTTCATAGCTGCTTTCTTTTGGAACGAGGATCCAATAAAGGTTCACACACTGAATTTGGTTGTTAATGCCTCTTTAGAATCTTTTAATCTAATAAAGCCCTATCCCTAATCTTTGTTCCACCCCTCCCACACATACCTTTTTTAAAATAACAGTCACTTTTAGTAGACACTCCCATTCTTGTAGAATGTTTCATATTCTGGCTATGTCCAACTTTTTCTTCATGGAACTACTGTATTTTTAATTTATAAAATTCTTTCTTGTTCTCCATGCTTTTTCTCACATCATCTTATTCTTATTTTTAGGGTAGAATGACGTCTTAGTGCTCAAAATCTATTACTTATAGCACCGTTTTTTGGTAATTTTCTTCTGTTGCTTGAATATCTTTTTCCTCCAGATTATTTTTTTCTATTTGTTTTTGCCTCTGCTTTGGGTATATGTTTTTTAAACACACCCCATTTCACCTGAAAAACCAGCTACAGATGAAAACCCATCCTTCTGTGGTTGTCTCTATAAATCTGGACACTATCTTAATGCCAACTTCCCAGAGTCTATGAACATTCCAGTATCTTATTTTTAAGAACTGTTTAGCTTGTAGCCGTCTGTGACTATAATTGAGGCAAGTCCAGGGAAATAATTTTGCTAACAACTTAGCTACCATTTTGGCATTCTGGTGTCCCAACCAATTCCCTTTCCTTCTCGGCATACCAGCCATGTATACACTCGAATCATTTTAGCTTCCTTATTTTATACAGCAAACACATATATTTCACTAATTTCACAATAACTACTTCCCTATAATAACTATTTTTATTGCACATACCATTCTTGACTTTAATATTTGCTTGCCTATTTAGTAACTGGAGAAGAGCATCATGGCAAATCTGGAGTATATGTGGTCACATCTGATGAGCTCCTTTAATGGGGAGGACGAATAGATTATCTGTGATATTGTATACTTCAGCTGAGATTTTTTTCAAAATGCAAACAAAAAAGAACTTCAGTTTTTTTTAAACTTTGAGACACTATGTGTACTTTTTTTTAATTGTAGTTTCATGTATATTTACCTTCTTAAATTTTTCTTATGCTAACATTAAAAAGGGTGTATATTCTCAAGTGATGGTGTGTGGTTCAGGCTTTAAAATTCAAGGAGTGGCAAGGGGAAGTCAGGCTGGGATTTTAAAAATTTATAAGTAAAATCCACCAAGTGGACAATATTTTTGATGATATTGGCATTTGACTAGGTGACCTTAAAGTCCCTTCCAGTTCTGGGGGTTCTTCGTTCTATGACTTCAGTATTTGGTTCTATAACTTTGGTTTTATTCTATGAATGGTTGCCTTCATTCTCTGTCTACAGGTAGCCAAAACAACACCATAATTGTGTTCATAAGAAAGAACTATTTATCAGACCATTTTATTTGTGGATATATAACTGATTGGCTTTCAATGAGCTGTTTCATTATTTTGTATGTTCAGCCAGTTTTAAATAATGAAGCCTTACGAGTGTTGTTCCTCACCCTACTAAGAAGAAGTTCCTACTTGCATGTTGATTATGGTTTGTTTGCCTTGCTCTTCCTAGTAAGGGCTATAATTTAGGAAACAAAGCTCTTGTCTGTCATTTAATACGTACCCCCTAATACCTAATAATGTACCTTACAGGAACTCTAGAAATACTTAGTGACCATCTATTAATCTGACAAAGTGTCCAACGTTGTTTCACATCTTCCAGTCACTGAGACTAACCATAGCTGGTTGTTTTCAGTCTGTTTTCTCTGTCTCCACACGGTTTCTAGGCCAAGAAACTGAATAGCAGAGTTTGCTCTAGTCATTTCCCTCTTTTTCTCTATTCCAAGACAACCAGGCAATTACTACTGGCACTTAAACAAAGACAATTATCAGTGGCAAAAATCTCTTGTGTTCTACTGTAAAGAATACAGATCGTGACAGTTTTCTAGGCAAATCTTCCACTGGCACCAATGGTGACCCTAGACTGAACTTATGAATTAAGAAATAGGTGGTTCTGAGTATTGGGTATTTCGTATTACTTCTTTTACTACCACCAGGCTCAAAATAAATCTAGCTAAGAATAACGAAGAAAAGGCCATGAGAGGCTATAGCAAGAGAAACTTAAAGGTGAGAGTCTCGTCAACATTAAATATTTGCCTGATTTTATTATGTGAGGTTTAAAAAAAAGTGTTTGCTAAGTGAGAAAATTAGAGAAAGACAAACATTATATGATTTCACTTATATATGGAATCTAAAAAACAAATGAACAAACATAACAAAACAGAAACAGAGTCATAGATACAGAGAACAAACACATGGCTGCCAGAGGGGAGAAGGGTGAGGGGGATGAGAGAAATAGACAAGGGAATTAAGAGGTACAAACTTCCAATTACAAAATATATGAGTCATGGGTATGAAATGTACAGTGTGGAAACACAGTCAATAATAATGTAACATCTTTGTATGGTGACAGATGATAACTAGACTTATTGTGGTGATCATTTTGGAATGTGTAGAAATATTGAAACACTATGTTCTGTAACAGGAACTAACACAGTGTTGTAGGTCAATTATACTTCAAAACAAACAAACAAACTCATAGAAAAGGAGATCAGATTTGTGGTTACCAAAGATCGGGGGTTGTGGGTGGGGGGAGGAAATTGGATGAAAGTGATCAAAAGGTACAAACTTCCACTTATAAGATAAATAAGTACTAGGAATGTAATGAGCAACATGATAAATATAATTAACTCTGCTGTATGTTATACAGTAAAGTCGTTAAGACCTCTTAACAGTTCTCATCGCAAGGAAAACAAGTTGTTATAATTTTTCTTTTACTTTGCAACTATATGAAATGATGGATGCTCATAAACTTATTGTGTTCATCATTTCATGACATATGTAAGTCAAATCATCATGCTGTACACCTTAAACGTATACAGTGTTGTATAATTATATCTCAATAAAACTGGAAGAAAAAATAAAATTAAACAAAAACCCAACATTTCACTACCTTTAGTGCAGTTTCATGTCACCTCTGTAAGAGCTTAGATTCAAATGGTGTGTCCATTATGAACACAAATTGTGACATGTTTAAAAGACATGTCTTTGTGCAAATGCAGGTTTTGCCAGATGTTGGTGTCATTTCTAAGCTGCCAAAAATGTTAATTCACATGAGCATCAACTTATTTTTGCTTTACTAGAGGCAATGATTTCCTTAGAAGTCTAAAAAATATTATGTTTCTGCATTGGATTAACCCTCTGAGTCACATCAATGTGCTAAAATGACTTCAGCTGAGGATATCTATTTCTTTTCCAATAAGACTTTAATGTACACGAACAAAGGGCTTGACATTGTCAGGAACAAGAACTTCCAAACAGTTTAGGCCACGGATCAGTTTGGACTCTTTTTTTGTTGTGATGGCCGAAGGGATGACACCTAACATTTTATCAGAAACAAAACTACTCTCACATGAATTTTCAGTCTTAAATCATGTATTTGAAAAGCCTACAAATACAAATACGCTGTCAAAGTATAAAACCTACCAATGATGTGCTACTGTAAGTCTTATTCTTCCTGAGTTTTGAAAATCAGGTATTTCAATTCTAGGTCACTGGAGTTGGAGTCAGTGGATAGGCTAAGTCATGATCAAAACCTACTACTATGACCTTGAATAAATCACTTAACCTTTGTGGGGCTCAGTGCCCTCATCTAAAACTGAAGGGGCTCATTTTATCATTGTAGAGGTTCCTAGAAGCTTGATGTTCAATGGTTTCATATTTCTAACACATACACCGTAATCTTGACATTTTCTCAGGCTACAGTTCAAGTGAGGGCAAGCTTACAAACACCCTACCTAAGGACACTTCTAATGCCCTCTTATGTCGTTCAGTTCCACTCAGCCTTTTCCCAGGGTAGGTACTGCCTAGCAATGGGAAACATAAAACATCTGTCCTGAGTACTGCCCACTGTCATGTTTTTTAAGTCCCTGATCAAGTTAATTCACCCCCCCCTTTCTTTTATATTAGCCATGATTACCATGCAACTTCTCTGTTGTGAAAATGTGCTACTATATTGTGTGTTATGACTTTCCAGTATGGGTTGGGAAAAATAAAGACTTTTTTGCCAGATTTTATCACTGCATTCTTGGACCTAGTCTGTCATACAGAGTGAAGGAAGTCAGAAAGAGAAAAACAAATACCGTATGCTAACACATATATATGGAATCTAAAAAAAAAAAAAAATGGTTATAAAGAACCTAGAGGCAGGACGGGAATAAAGACGCAAACCTACTAGAGAATGGACTTGAGGACACGGGGAGGGGGAAGGGTAAGCTGGGACGAAGTGAGACAGTGGCATGGACATACATACACTACCAAATGTAGGTAAAATCGATAGCTAGTGGGAAGCAGCCGCATAGCACAGGGAGATCAGCTTGGTGCTTTGTGACCACCTAGAGGGGTGGGATAGGGAGGGTGGGAAGGAGGGAGACGCAAGAGGGAAGAGATATGGGGATATATGTATATGTATAGGTGATTCACTTTGTTATAAAGCAGAAACTAACACACCACTGTAAAGCAATTATACTCCAATAAAGATGTTAAAAAAATAAAATAAAACGACTAATTTCAGCTGGAAAAAAAGAAAAAACTGAAAGTAAGCTGCATGTTCACCAATAGAGGGTGATAAAATAAGTTTAACTCAGTCCTACTATGGACAATATGCAACAGGTAAATAAACATTATGAGATAGAGCAACATGTCTTGATACGGATGACTGATCATGAAGGCAAATTGTTAAATGAAAAAATGTGAGGAATAGAACAAATGTGATATGTGATACCATCTATGTAAAAATAAACAAAATTATATGTATATATGAACACTGCATATAAAATTCCTATTACTTTAAATATGTAAAACTGCTAAAGAAAAAATATCTACTACAGGGGTTAGCAAACTTTTTCTGTAACGGGCAGTTAGTAAGTATTTCAGGCTTTGTGGGTCACATGGTCTCTGCTGCAGATGCATGACTCGGATATCACAGTGTGAAAGCAACCAGGGACAATATGTAAACAAATAGGTGTGCCTATGCTCCTATAAAACTTTATTTGCAAAAACAGGCAGGGAGGGCTTCCCTGGTGGCGCAGTGGTTGAGAGTCTGCCTGCTGATGCAGGGGACACGAGTTCGTGCCCCGGTCTGGGAAGATCCCACGTGCCGCGGAGCGGCTGGGCCCGTGAGCCATGGCCGCTGGGCCTGCGCGTCCGGAGCCTGTGCTCCGCAACGGGAGAGGCCACAGCAGTGAGAGGCCCGCGTACCACAAAAAAAAAAAAAAAAAAAAACAGGCAGGGAGCTGAATTGGTCCTTCGGCTATAGTTTGCTGGCCCCTGATCTAGCATCATACATACTAACTAATGAAAGGATTATCTACTGGGAGGAAACCAGAACTGATGAGGAGTAGTCAAGGGGATATTTTTCTCTAACTGCATTGTTAGATTTTGATTTTACATTGAGAATGTATTCATGAATTACTTGTATAATTAAAGACATTTTAGAAGAATAAGAAAAATAATTAAAAGAATAAAAATCATTTCACCTGCCACTTAAAGCAGCAATACTCTGATTTGGCAAACTTTTCTAAGCTCTTCCCAATAAACATCCCATGAAGCAATCTTCCTGCCAAGGCTTTGTTCTCTTATCAGCTCTCTGGGGCACATTAAAGTATGGCAGCCCAGAGCCTGCAGAGCTAAAGGACAAAGAACACTGGGGCAGAATCCCACTCTAAAGAGCTCACAGAGCAACCAACCTCTGCAGTAAATGAGGACAAGCTGCCCTGTGTTATGTTTCCTTTTCAAATATTTCTTTTTACATCAAAAACACATTGCAGGGGAGTGAAGACTTCAGGGGCATCCTACAAAAACAGGCTGCATGATTCTGATATTGAAAGCCAGCCACGTTTTAATTGACTGCCAGTGCTCAGCCACATCCTTGAGCTCGAGATAGCCAATAACAATCTTGTAATTTCTGAATGTGAACGCCACTCAGGTGGAGACCAAATAGCGAAGGTTTCAGCTTACCTCTTCAAATGTAAACATGAAATTTCAGATATCCATAGCAACGAGACCTCCCTCCCGCTTAGACACTTTCTTCAGGAAAAAAAAAAAAAAAAAAAAGGAGGAAAAAGCATTTCTGTGGTCGGTGGCATGTAGACAGTTGCCCATTAAAACGATAACATCAAAATATAAACAGCCAAACCTTTTCATCATTTATTGACAAATGACTTATAAGACTGCTAGTGAAATCCTTTCAAAAACCTTTTCAGACATGTTGGAAATTAAGACACCAGCAGCAAGTTAAATTGACAAGTAATTACAATTAATGCCACCACAATCATTAGTAAAACACATTTAGCTATATATTTGTATGCCAATATTTAACAGCAAAACAGAATCCCAGGAATGCCATCCTGCCCAAAAGTGCCCTATCTGATTTTTACCAATTTTGCAACCAGCTCGGTTAGAACATAAAAAAGAATTCATGAGACGGGAAACCGAGGTATCCTGCTTCTGAAAGACCTTGTCAGCTCTGGAAACCAGGAGCCTTTAGTCACTGCTCTTTTCAAAGGGTGGGAAATCAGGGCTGCCTTTCTAGCATTCATAAATTTAACCTTCTGTCCTGTCATCCCTTCCTTGTGAAATGTTTCTTAAGAGGCAGACATCCGTATTCGAATTAGTTCACAAAACAGTTACTTTCAAGTGAAACTTCGGCAGTAGAATGAATAAACAGGTTTACACAGTGGGATACTATATAGTCGTGAAAGAAAATGAACCACAACCAAACACAACAGTATGAATGAATCTCAGACATAATGTTAAACAAAAGAGCTAGCCATGAAAGAGTACATACTGTATGATTACATTTGTAGAGAGTTCATGCAGGCAAAACTAATCTATGATGTTAGAAAGCGTGACAGTAGTTAAATCTTGGGGGAGCAGAGACTAAAGGTGAACCTCTACATTTCTCCTGATTGTCTCCTGATATTACTCCTAAGACTTCATCTGGAGGCTGGTTGCCTGGGTATGTTCACTTTGTAAAACTATCAAGCTGTATACTCTTGACGTGGGCACTATTCCGTATGCTTATTCTGCTTTCAAAGAACGTATAAGAACAACAAACAATCCCAATACAACAGGTATTGAGCAGCGTAAGCTGCAAATAGGATAAATATAATAATCTCTATCCTCCAGAAATGTAGAGTCAAGTAGGGGAGATGAGTTTAAAAAACAAAACCATATTACTTGGTATGGCCCGGGCTATTAAAGAGTTAGGTGAACGGCACTACGGGAGTGATTTCCTCTGCTCTCAAGGTGAGGGGCGTCCACAGACGGTGACACTGGGCCAACCTTGAGCGACGAGCTCAGTCAGCACTGAGTAAAGGGCAAAGGCATTCTAGGCATGGGTACCCACTGGTGCTCAGGGCCTGGGAGGATGATGGAAGAGCAGGATACACATCATGTTAGAAAACAACAATCACCCCGCCACCCGGGGTGCTCATCTTTATGTATTCGCTGAGTAATTCACAGTTTTTCAAGGAGCACTTTACTCATATCCAATTACAAGGCTCTCATCCTCAAAGGAGCCGTATCTCTAAAAGACAGTTGAATCAACTATGCAACACCAGTAAGTCTGGGGAAGGAAGGGAAGGAGAAAGGACAGAAGCCAGGTGCAAACATTAATACTCATGACAAGCACAACAACAATGGTGATAACCACCACGTACACTTCCTACTTGATATGCATAGTCTGATACATTTAATTCTGACACCAGCTGTACAAGCTGGGGACTCTCATTATCTCCATTTAGTAGAAGCTGAAACTGAGGCTTAGTGAGGCTCGCTAACCACCCGCAGCTATATAGCCAGTAAGCAGCAGAGCCACTATTGGAACCTGGCGGGTCTAACCCTGAGGCCTGTCTGCTCAGTGAAGGTCTTTGCATGGGACCAGCCTCGGCTGTCAGGCACCGACTCTCTCCTCACAGCCTGTGCAGCACTGGGGCACAGGGCAGGCTCAAGACAGCTGCAAACCCACCTCGGTCAGGACTGCAGCTTCTCTAGTGACCAAGTGACCACCCTGGAGATCTGGGAGAGGCTGTGGATGATTTCCTTCCCTCCACATCCTGTGTTTCCATGCTTCCCAGCCTGAGCAAGAGAATCAACAACTTCAGTGTTTCTGCTTCCTGGAGCTCCCAGTTGGGAGCAGGGAAAGATGGGGGACTGGGCACAACTCTTTCCGGCTCTTAGCTCCTCGAGCTAAGATGGGGCTGCTTTCCTCTCCTGGAACATCCTCACTCTCACTGTCCTCATACCCTGCTGAGTGATCTTTAAATTTGTAGCACCCTGGAAAATGTGTTTCTTGAATAGAGGTGGCTTGCAACGGTGAAGTATGTGAAGAGCTCGGGTCTGAGCCACACTGAGAAATTACCTGGAGGACGTTATCTGGAGACCAGAGGCGAGGACTTGGCATGCTTTTGCTGAAGCTCCAGTTTAATAATGATGACAGGGAAGGGACTGGAGTGTCATCTGGGAAATGTCTTTAAAGAAATGTGTGCTGGGCTTCCCTGGTGGCGCAGTGGTTGAGAGTCCGCCTGCCGATGCAGGGGACACGGGTTCATGCCCCGGTCCGGGAAGATCCCACATGCCGCGGAGCGGCTGGGCCCATGAGCCATGGCCGCTGAGCCTGCGCATCCGGAGCCTGTGCTCCGCAACGGGAGAGGCCATGACAGTGAGAGGCCCAAGTACCACAAAAAAAAAAAAAAAAAGAAATGTGTGCTATCCTGAGGGAAGACGCAAGGCAACATTCAAATGGAAGGCAGAAAGCTTTGTTTTCTAAGTCAGACTCTCCATTTTCTTTGTCCTGTTTGTTTTTTCCACACGGAAGGGTCTGATAGCAAACTGCTCAAAGCAGCCAAATGTGGCTGGGCGGGCACGGCTTCCACCCCTCCACACGACACAGCCCTCCTGCTATTTCAGGCCTCGGGTTCCGCAAAACAGACGCCGCTGCCCTCCGTCCTGGGTTGTGTGAAATTATGCGGTGGTTTGGTGAAGTCAACAAATAACTAGAATGAACCACATTTTGGGAAATAAAAAAGCAGCTGGCATCAGTTCTGGTCTTCAGAAGGCAGTAAATAAGGACAGCTATCCTCCGTTGCCTCTTATCTGAAATCTGGCTTTTGAAAAACTTTTTATTGGGAGATGATTTCAAAGGAGCAGATACGTTGCAAAAAAAAAAAAAACAGTACAAAGAACATCCATATGCCCTTTACCCAGATTCATCTACTGTTAATATTTTATCCCGTTTACTTAATTATGTGTGCTGTCTCTGTCATCTTCACCCCTGCCACATACTTGTGTATTTCCTAATTAAATAGATATACTTGCACATACCACAGAACAGTTATCAAATTCAGTAAATTTAATATTAATATAATATTTTAAACTAATCTAGTATTGGTATGCAATTTTATCAGTTAGCCCAATAATGTCCTTCCAGCCCAACACAAATGCTACCTGTGCCATGATCCTATTCCTAACATTTCTCTCTTCTTTTGTGATACTTCTTTAGCACTTAGATTTCCTTTTCATGAGACTATTATGTCCTGCCTTGCGCTGTATGGCCATTTACCTCTTCTATTAGACTGTAAGCTTCTTGAAGACAGGGCAAATATCTATTGGATGAATTGCTAGGTGTATATATGTGTGTGTATATACTAATATAAATGGCTGTAGAGCTAATTAATTTGTATGAGATGTTTCAAGACTTCCATGTCGTCATTTAAAAAAATGAATACCTTTTTGCTTCTTAGCCTAGAAAGATTCACATACAATAATAACCTTTAAACAGAACCATTCAACTACAACAGTCTGTTTGTGAGGTGAGTTTGTGGAAATATTTTTACAAAAATGTCATAGTACTGTCACATGTTTTGAGCATATGAGAGGACAGATTACAATTCCAAAGCACCATAACAAATGAAAGAAGTATTTTGAACAGCACAGTCCATATCTGGCTATGCACTGAGCAGTCAATTAAAGATAGTATGTCAGGGGAATGATGTCAAATAGACTCTACATTGAAAGCATGTCAGAAGCGGGTGGGTGGATCATTGTGATCATAAAAGATCAAGGTCAACAAGGTAGCTATTAAGGCAACTACTAGACAGAAAAGTTGGTTTGAATCACAAAGTAATTCCTTATATCCCTCGCCTGTGTTTTATCCTTACTACAATTTTATGTACCTTTTATTCATCTAACCACATATAGAGGGAGGAGGAAAACTTGAATACACTCAAAAAGAGTTTCAGGAAACTGTCTATGACCCAAAGTTGTTGTACCTTCTCAAACAGAAGGAATAAATAGATTTTTTTAAACCCTCACAATTCTAACATCCAGATATAACTACCATTAATTCTCTGGCATAATCATTTCAGTCTTCCCTCTGCATATGTATAAAATAGATATTATTTTATCAGTATCAAATCACATTCACATACATTTTTGTAACCTGTTTATTTTGTAACCTGTTTTATTTATTTTTTTCTTCACTTAAAAGTATATCATAGGTGGGCTTCCCTGGTGGCGCAGTGGTTGAGAGTCCGCCTGCTGATGCAGGGGACACGGGTTTGTGCCCCGGTCCAGGAAGATCCCACATGCCGTGGAGGGGCAGGGCCCGTGAGCCATGGCCGCTGAGCCTGCGCGTCTGGAGCCTGTGCTCCGCAATGGGAGAGGCCGCAACACTGAGAGGCCCACGTACCGCAAAAAAAGAAAAAAAAAAAAAAGTATATCATAAGCTTTCATTTTTAAGCTAAATAGTGTTTCATCATATGCAGGCATCTTAATTTATGTAACTAGTTCCCAAGTAATAGATATTTCTAGGTTTTTAATTTTGCGATCAGGAAATTTAAAAAAGCAGCTGGCATCAGTTCTGGTCTTCAGAAGGCAGTAAATAAGGACAGCTATCCTCTGTTGCCTCTTATCTGAGAGTTGGCTTTTTAAAAATCTTTTTATTAGGAAATGATTTCAAATGAGCATATAAGTTAAAAAATAAAAATAGTACCAAGAACACCCATATGCTCTTTCCCCAGATTCTTCTATTATTAATATTTTAAACAATGCTGCAGTGAGAATTCTTGTAGTTTAGTTAAATCTTTTCTCTCATTCTTGATTACTTCCCATAGGAATAATTCCTAGAAAGGAAACTACTCAGTTTGTACATTGTTTTAAAGCTCATAACGATAAGTATTACCAAGCTGCCTTTCAGCAATACTGTGACAATTTTAAATCCTGAAGCAAGGCCAGAGAGAGTCCCTTCAACCATACCCTTGGAAATTATCTTTGACAATTAAATATGTGCAGTGTTGTTCCTTGTTTAAATTTGGATTTCTTTGATTTATACATCAAGTTAAACATCAAATAACTTAATTGGAAATTTGTACTACCGTTTTATGAGTTTGGGGTCATAAATATTTAAATGATAAAAAGAAAAACTAAGGAAGATAATATAATATTCAAAGTATATTTCAAATCTAGGAAAATGCAATTCCACTCCCTGTAATAAAACAGGCATAAGAAGAAACAAGGAGGGCTTCCCTGGTGGCACAGTGGTTGAGAGTCCGCCTGCCAATGCAGGGGACACGGGTTTGTGTCCCATCCGGGAAGATCCCACATGCCGCGGAGCGGCTAGGCCCGTGAGCCATGGCCGCTGAGCCTGCGCGTCCAGAACCTTTACTCCGCAACGGGAGAGGCCACAACAGTGAGAGGCCCGCGTACCGCAAATAAAAAAAAAAAAAAGAAGAAACAAGGAAGGTATGTTCCAAGTTTAAGCACAAATGTCACTTGTGAATACAGCTCTTGCTCTGCAGCTACGAAAGATCAGATCATTTTGTAAAGTGCCTGTCAAATTTTGGCTATTTTCTATTTTCTAGAGAGCTGAATGTTAAAAATCAATAGAAATGTTACAGCATTCATGCTGCCTTTAGAAGGGTTAGACAGACCCATGCCCACAACATTCAAAGCCATTTCTGTTTAGAATCTTGGGAAGGAACCTATTCCAAACTTCCAGAATCACAGCTGGCAGGCTATAATTTAGAGTTGCATACAGGATAATGTGTATTAGTCCATTACTAAGCTGTAAGTTGACACCAACCTTTGGAATTGCTTTCTCAGAGGAAATGTTGAAGAACCAATGCCTCAATCATTTCCAACGGGGCTGGAAAAAACATTCAGACAACCCATTAGATCCTTTCATCTCACATTTTGATGATTTTCATCAAAAGGGAGGTGGAAAGGGGGTGATTAGACACCAATTTTCACTCTGGTGAAAATCCGAACATGTATTTTTAAGCTCAAGACATTGATAACCAATTGGCAAGTTCTTTTCCCCACTTATGTGAACCATAGCAGCCACCCAGAATATCCTAATGGTAATGAACATGTTCAGAAAGAAGGGATGGGCAGCAGAGTCTAAAGCAAATATTGCAATCCTATTTGACAAGCAAAGGGCATTTTTGTGAATACCAACAGAAACCTTAAGTCACCAGGGATCAGGTTTGAGACTTTCATTTGCCAAAGTCTAAGCTGAATTGCACTCCAGCTGTGAGATCGAAGGGCTGTTCTTTGGTGATGTATCAGAGTCTGCAGTGGTCACACGGGTTTGGCTAAGGCTGCATTAGAGTCAACTGAGGGACTCAGAAGAGCCTGCTTTGGAACGGGTCAAAGATGTAGGCCCTCTTCCTGCCCACGCCATCTGGGCTGATTCTGCCACCATTCAGGATAGGACAGATACCCTGGCTCCAGACGCTACAAGCTGAACCACTGTGCCGTACTAGCTTTCCCCATCAGCTAGCTCCAAGTTTTATCTTTGAAAAAACAGACTTGATCTAAATCTAAGCCTTCCATCAAAATGAGCTGAAATTTAAGGAACACTGAACATTTTTTCTGTCTGACCTAATGCGTTTCTTCTTTCCCCATTCTCATCAAAAGCAGAAAAATGGTTACTCTCCGACCCAGCACTATCCAATAGAAATATACTGTGAGCCACATGTAATTTTAAATATTTTTTGGTAAAACTTTAAACAAAATTAAAAACAAAAAAATTTTAATTAAAAACAAAAGATGAAATCCATTTTAATAATATAGTCTATTTAACCTAATATATTCACCATGTTATAATTTCAGTATGTAACCAATGTAAAAATTATTGAGATAGTTTCCATTTTTCTCACTCCAAGTCTTCAAAATCCAGTGGGTATTTTATACTTAGAGTGCATCTCAATCTGGTCTTGCCACATTTCAAGTGTTCAGTAGCGCCATGTGCCTAAGTGGCTACTGTATCAGAAGGAACACAGATCTAGAGATTAAAATGTGGATCAGGACCACCAAAGCAATATAAGGACAATTCAAGATGCAAAACACAGAAGACTGATCTCATGACGACTATGCTCACTTCATAAACACAGCAATGCAAAGAAATGGGAGATCCTCTGGAAATCATCCATTCAAGGCCCACGTGTACTCTCTAACAAGCTTGATAACACCGTATCCTAGTGGGGAAAATTTTTCTCAATAGTAGCCCCCAAATGCAAAGCAATGAGCCTCTCTTGTTTTTCCTTGGCAAACACAGTTGTTAAGTGGTGCCCAATGTGAAGAATGTAAAGGTGAGGAACATATAAAATTGTTTCCATGCCATCCTGGTGCCAATTCCTGATAGCCATCATGCCAACCTTAAAAGTTCCTATACATAACTGTCATGCACAACCTCAATTAAAAATATATTAGTAACACTTCATTATAATTTCCCCCTTCACTCAAATGTCATTTGTACAGTGAAGTTACACAATTTCCAAATGTGTGCATCTTGTTCAAGGCAATTTAAAAAATGATGAACAGATATGAGAGAGTTTAAATTTCTTCCCCATAATGGCATACCATTGTTTTAACTGTGTAGAGAACCTTTGCAAATAAGCTATAAAATGTTGTTACCCCACAAAAATTATTCTTCAAGCACAGTCTTCCTCCATATAACACAACCTATAATTTAGTAATAATAATAACACTTTACAAGTGGATAGTCCTTTTCTGTTTACAAAGCATGGTTTACGCTGTCTCGTTAAGCGTCACAAGAAACCTTGTGAGGCATAGATGGCAAAATAAACAAAATACAAGTTCTTTGTCACTGGCTTTCTTCCAACATTTTACTTCCTTTGGGTACACTGACTATTTACAAGGTCAATGTAAGGAATCTCTCTTTAAGAAAAAAAATACTATTAATGAATCTTTCAGATTGCTTGATAAGCTATGTCCTAGTAGTCATTTGGTTTTCACACTGAGTAAGTCAAAGTTCTTGTCCTACTCAATCTTAGTCAAATAAATTCTACTCAAATCTCAAATAAAGCAATTCCCTTACTATTCAGTTGACTCTAAGTTTTAAAAAATGGTGGGCTGGGGCTTCCCTGGTGGCGCAGAGAGTCCGCCTGTGGATGCAGGGCACACGGGTGCGTGCCCCGGTTCGGGAAGATCCCACATGCCGCGGAGCGGCTGGGCCCATTGAGCCATGGCCGCTGAGCCTGCGCGTCCGGAGCCTGTGCTCCGCGACGGGAGAGGCCACAACAGTGAGAGGCCCACGTACCACAAAAAATAAAAAAAAATGGTGGGCTGAAGTCTTGACCCAAACACAGATTTACCTTTACGTCGCACTATGTTTAGACCTGCCTGGTATAGGAACAGCTAAGCCTCTGAACAACAGCCGCCCCTTCACCTGACCCAACCAAGAAACAAGGTGTGAAAATAAAAGGCCCCTGAAGAAATTTAAACTCTGAAGTCAAAAGACTAACTTAAACTTTAAGAAAAATCTGCTGTGAGATTAGAGTCAAGAGAGAGGTTTGATGAGAAGAAATAAAAAACTCAAATGGGAGTCTTTAGACACAATAGTGCTCAAGACCCGATAACGCAATCTTATCGTCAGGAAAAAATACATATAGGGAAACGAAGAAGGCTTTTAAAATTATAAAATAATAATTAATTAAAGCTCCACTTTTTCTAGGTATTTAAACATTTTTCAGAACCTGGAGCCCCGGCTTGCCTGGGTGCTGCTTTTCTACACGTAGAAATTAAGGAAGAAAATTGGAGGGAGCGTGTTCGTGCATGGAATGAAAAATAGACCATCTTGTTAATTATATATCTATCTGCTACATATGTCCCAGCTCGCTGTCTTACACATAAAAATGTGGGGAAAGTCTGGGTATCCCGAAAATAGCCCCTCTCCCCTAGCATGGAAATAGGAAGGAATGAGAAGGGCCCGAACTTCACGTGTGGCTCCTACTTTCTCTTGTTGTAAAGGCCACACATGGAGTGCAGTAAGAACAACGGGCCAGGCAAGATAGGTTTTGGTTTCCTTAGTTAAACAGCTCAGTAGACTTGGCTGTTCCCTCATGCCAAAGCAAGCTAACCGATCAGTCCTTCTCCAAAGAGTTTTGCCTTCTGTGTCTTAGAGAGATATAAAGGTTACTCACTTTGGAGGGACATTTGAAACACGTTTCAAAATAGACTGGAGCATGTTTAAGGAGCTTTTGGAATCACTGAAACCACCTTTGGACCGACTTATATTGAAAAAGAAAAGAAAAAAATTCCTGAAGAAAAATTTGATTTGTCATTTGATTTGAATGAAGATTAAAAATATAACATAGCAGCTGTTCAATTCTGTGTCATTGAAATTCCCATTTCATATTTTTTAATTGCTACTACGAAAAATTCTTTGATTGCACTTGATGAAATTAAGTTTTGCCTTTTTAATGATTAAACGGGAAAATTCAAGTGTGTTCTAGTTAAGAATTTAAATTATTGTGTGTGTTTAAAACATGAAGTTAAATCAAGGATTTACTGGGTTAAAGGAAAGGAAACTGTAAGATCAAATGCTCATAACCATATTGTGACAGGGTTGCTTTACAGATGGAAAATGACATATTTGTCATCAGTTGTTTTGTGACAACCCCGTGAGTCCCTGGTCAGTTAACACACTCATAAACATGGTGCACATTCTGCTCCTGAGATTTCATTATGGAAGATGACCAAGGTGTTTGAAGACAAGAGAGCAACCAGGGAGCCCACTGGCTGCTCAAAGGCCCCCAGATCCCATAAAGATTTTAAAGGATGAAACCCAGACCATGTGTTTATTACTGTAGGCAGAAACCCTCGTCCCAGTCTGCAGCTGAACGCTAAAATGGAAACAGTGAAAGGCGGTAGCCTCTGAATACAAAGAAAATAATGCATGTGAAATGGGACCACCGGACCACACAAAAGAGCTCTCCCAGAAAATGCCTCTTTGTCCTACAGATGTATGGCATGTTTAGAGATGTGTAATATAGTTGAACTTTTTGCAGTCACAATAGCATGCTATTTATAGTTATGACATAATAAAGCCTCAAAATTTTTTGATAGGTTTATCAATAGCCACGATAAATTTTACATCTCTTATGAATAGTTACAATGTGGGGATGAAAAATTCATTACTTCATCTCAAAAAGAATATATTTTACTCTCTTTTTAAAACACTGTACTTATTAATGCAAGAAAATACAGTGCAATTTTGATAATGACTATAATATAAACGATTTTTTGAAGGTAGCTATCATATTAGCAGGGATTGTGCAGAGAATGAGAGAGACCGTTTGATTATTATTATTTCTAAACGATCCACTGAAAATTATCTAACTCTTGACTGAATGCTAAAGTGGCCCCTCACTACTAAGTTACTCAGAGTTCCCTCCCCTGTGGGTGGTCATGGTAGTCCTAACTATGGAGAGCAAACTTTCTCACACCTTGGGTCCCTAATAACCACTTTTCATAAAGTAGAATATTGAGTCTTTTATAAGCAAAGGCAATCATGATATTCATAGCTCCACAAATGGCACCTTTAACAATTATAAATACATAAAGTAGTAAAGCTTGGAGAACATGTTTTATCCAATTTAAAGTCAACTCTTAAAAATCAACCAAGAGTTAGGAAAATAATTACATTGAGATGTAGGGCTAATATATGAAAATAAGGATTACTTTTTTAAAAACTTTACATTTCAAAATAGTTTCAGTTTTACAGAAAAGTTGCAAAGATAGTAGGGAGTCTTCTCAGATACCCCCAACTAGTCTCCCCTATCGTTAACTCTCACATCAATATGTCACTTGTCACAACTAGTGAACTAATCTTGATACATTATTATTATCCAAAGTCCACCCTTTATTCAGATTTGCTTAGTTTTTACTTGATGACTTTTTCTGCCCCAGGATCCCATCCAGGAGACTGCATTACACTTAGTCATCATGTCTCCTTAGGCTCCCCCAGACTGTGACAGTTTCACAGACTTTCCATGTTTTTAATAACATTGAAAGTTTCGAGGAATAGTGTCTGGTATTTTGTAGGATGCCCCTGGAATTTGTCTGATGTTTTTTCATGATTAGACTGGGATTATGTGTTTGGGGGAGGAAGTCTACAGAAATAAAGTGTCATTCCCGTGTTATCACAGTAAGGGTACATGCTATCAATATGATTTATCACTCTTGGTGCTGACCTTGATCACCTGGCTGGGGTACTACCACCCGCTCCCCTTCCACACCATACTCCCTGGAAGAAAGTTCCTGTGCATAATCCGCGATGAGTGAAGAGTTACTCTCTACTTCCCTGAAGATGTAGTATCTACATAAATTATCTGGGATTCTTTTTTTTTTTTTTTTTTTTTTTTTTCCCGGTATGCGGGCCTCTCACCGTTGTGGCCTCTCCCGTTGCAGAGCACAGGCTCCGGACGCGCAGGCTCAGCTGCCACGGCTCACGGGCCCAGCCGCTCCGTGGCATGTGGGATCTTCCCAGAGCGGGGCACGAACCCGTGTTCCCTGCATCGGCAGGCGGACTCTCAACCACTGCGCCACCAGGGAAGCCCTCTGGGATTCTTTCGTATGGGAGATTTGTCTATTCTCCCTAATTATTTAGTTATTCCATCACTTATTTATATCGTTATGGATTTGTGAATATGTATTTTATACTTTGAGTTATAATCCAATACTCAACTTTGAGTTATGAATCTAATCCAATCCAATCCAACAATTTACTATTTATTTTGTTGCTCAAAGTATTCCAGCTTCGGCCATTGGGAGCTCTTTCCATTCCTAAATGTTGCTCCTAAATATTACTTTTTAAAAATATAACTACATCTTCCCTGTTCTCACTTAATATTTTTCCCCAAATTATATATGGGAAGAACATGCCAATTTTCATATTGATTTTGTACTGTTTAAAATGTCAAACCCAGATTCTTAACTTTGGTTTCGATGGCTCACACAAACAGGACACCGAGTTTTGTTTCTTAGTTGGTAGACTATCAGATTCTTGCCTGGAGCCCAACTATTCCTCAGAATGAAGACAATGGACCATTCCAGCTTTTCTTGTAACTGTCATAACTTTTTCTCTTTTACTTTGTTTTACATATTTTCCTGTGGAGTGTTGGCTATGCAAAGAAGCTGATTTTTAAATGTTTACAAATATGAAACATATAAATATGAAACCTAATTAACCCTACCTTTGTGGAATTAACCTGTGTTTGTAAAAACAGAATGGAAATCACATGACATTTAGAGATGAAATGAACATGGCCTATTTCTAACTAGACAATCCAGAACTAGCTTTTTTCCCTTTCTTTGGAAAAAAAACCTCTAGGTTGCTGACACTGGGTCAATAATCAAATTCCATGTCTGGATTTTATTTTACTTCTTTGGGATAGTGTAACTTGTAGAAAATACTATTTAGATATTTTGGTAGAATTAATTGCTAATTAAACAAGAATGTATGGCCTTATATAAATATATAAGAATATATATCAAAATTCTGAGTTTACGATTGAGAAAAAAAATCTGCCTGAAGTAATTAAATTTTCATTTCACGAATATTTCTAGGTTGCCTGCACTATGCAGAAGTAACAGCTTTCTCAGTGTCCCACCACTTGGGTTTTTTTTTTTTGCGGTACGCGGGCCTCTCACTGTTGTGGCCTCTCCCGTTGCGGAGCACAGGCTCCGGACGCGCAGGCTCAGCGGCCATGGCTCACGGGCCTAGCCGCTCCATGGCACGTGGGATCTTCCCGGACCGGGGCACGAACCCATGTCCCCTGCATCGGCAGGCAGACTCTCAACCACTGCGCCACCAGGGAAGCCCCCACCATTTGGTCTTTTAAGGCAAGAGTAAAAAGGTTTTAAGAGCAGTCTCTTTAAGAAGATCTCCCAAGATTTAAATTCTGGTACATTGCCTATTAAGATGGAAAAGGCATGAACTCAAGGAATTCTAGGCTGTCCCCCAAATGAAAACATTTATGATATTTGTTTAAAGGAAAAAATGTGACAGTGGGGAGATGGCAAACAAAAGCTTTGTCCTAACAATGAAGAACTTAAAATAAGCAATACAAAGGAGCATAGAGAAAAATCAGCGCTACGTAAATGTCCCCCAAGGCCTCAGAAACCTTCTGTTCACCTCTAGAAAGTTAGTTCATTCTTTTTCCTAAGGAATTTTTTCAGCCTGACTGCTTTTACCGGTGCCAACAGCAGCAAACCATGACAAAAAAGCCAACTGCTAAAAGACACACAGACACACAGACACACACACACACACACACACACACACACACCTGCTCCTGCCTTTCTCCATCCACACTTTCATAATTTCCCTCACGAACCCAGAGCTGTTCTGTCTCCACCAGGAAGGGTGGGAGCACCTTAGACCTCTCCCTGGGAATCAATTTAGATTGATTCCCCTACGAAACAGAAAAGTCAGGTTTTCTGTCTTTTTTTTTTTTTTTTTGGTTTGAAGAAAGGGAAACAGAGGCAGAAAGGTCAGTTGACCTTCTGAACGCCACCCAGAGAGCCTCAGCTTGGGCCTCAGCTTGGGCCTCAGCTTCTCTTTAAAATAAAGGTTTACTTTAGATACTCAAATAGACGTTTTTAAATGTGCAAATCTAAAACCTCAACCACTGGACCCATGTTTACAGTTCAGGATTATACAAATTTCCCTTGGTCTTCTGAGGCCTCATCTAAGGGACTTGATTGATGCTCTCCTGCAGCCCCAGGACAAGGGGCAGGATGCTTCATGGAGAACACAGCCGTTAGCTAATGGAAGACATTTTTCATGCTGTGGAAGGATGGTCGACGGCAGCCAGCTACAGGGCCAGCCAAAAGTGGCACCTACCAGCTATGAAGGACAGAGAGTCCCAGTGCCCATATGGCAAAGAAAAAACACATTAAGCAAAGCTCAGGTTCACCAAGAACTTTAACAGGATGTTTTGACACTGGCTGACACCACCGTAAAGGTGAATCGCAGATGTGACTACGGTGGCAGTTCGATATTTTCTATTTCTCCATAACATCTTAAACATCTTGTGAAAGTTCCCGGGTGGCTGGGGTGAGGGGAGGTCCTGCAGAAGATACCTTTGTAAGTGTTGGAGGTTCTAGGATTTCTTTGCCGGAAAAGCTTAGGTATAGCATTTTCTTTGGAAGGAGACTAGGGAGAGAGTTGGGTAGAAATTTTGACTTGAACCTGTGTTTGCATAGCAGTTTATAAAATATCGAGGGACTGTCAGTAGTTCATCTCAAAGGATGAAGGTGCTGGTGGAGAGGTAAAAGTCCCTTCCCAGATCACTCCTGAGCATGGCCACTGTGCGTAAGGGGGCGCCCCCAGAAGACAGAATGCCTCTGAGCCTCCAAGATCGTGCCCTCCTCCCACTGACCTCTCCCTACCAAGGCCTCCAACCCCCTCCCCAGTCCACACCCTGGATGGCCACGGTGGCACAGATATTTCCTCATCATTGTACCAGGTCAGGGGATAACTGGCAAGGCTAGTTGGCAAGTGAAAGTGTAAACAGGTTCTTATTTTCCCCTTCTTTTGGCTCTCTATGAATAGAACGTTCACATAAGAACCTCAAGCTGATGGAAAAATTAGATAATCACACCCGGCTGCCCTGAACTCATCCTTACGGTGGGTCAGCTAAGGGCTCTGTAGATGTGTGAAGGAAAACATATTGCCCACTTTTATTGATGCCTTTGGGGAGATGAGATGGCAAAAGACATGAAGTAACAATTTTGACAAATTTAAGACAGTTTTCTCATCTTGATTACTTTGACTCAAGAAAAATAATTTCCATATATGTTTTTTAAAGTGCTGAAAACAGGCAGTGAGCCGTTTTCTTTAAAAAGTAAGCCAGCAACGCCCTCTGCTGGCTGCTTTTCTGCAGTGTCCAGGATCTAACACGGGGCAACGCGGCAAAAGTGGGTTTCAGAGACACAGGATAATGTTCAAGGGAAGAGTACAGACGTGTCTTGGAAAATGATCCATACTTGCATATTGAAGGTTAACTGTGAAATTGTAGCTGTTTCTAAATGTTCAAGTAAATACCATAAGATACAGGAAAACTAGACCCTTAGAAAAGAAAATACATAAAGAAAATGGATAACAACGTATTTCTAATAGAATACAAATGTCTACTGATTATTCTATCGTTTTTATAAATAAACAGATCCAAATATTAAACAAAATTTTCTCCTTTAGAGGAAACTGTACAAATAAACACAGCGATATTTCTGAAATTCACATAATTTGAGCCAGTTTTTCCACTCATATTTAAGTTCTGCTTACATACTCCAGTTTCAAATTTAAGGCAAAGAAAAGCTCGGCAATCAGAAGCTTTTATTGGCAATAGAAATAAAGTCCCAAAGCCCACAGCTAACTGACTTTATATGGGAAATATTTGATTTTGAGAAATGTTTTTATACTTGAGAAAGATAATTTTCAGTTAGAAACATTTCCATCTGCGGCTTGTTTCTTTTAAATAAATATTTAAAATGTGGGGACCGGTATGACTTCTAAGTGTGCTCTGTTAGGCAGTTCAGCGACAATGCTACAGTACTGAGCATATAGTCCCAGAGACAAATCAATTCCCAAAGCTTAGCCCACTGATTCTCACAGTGGGGATAACTGGCTATTTACTCTAAGGCAAATCAATCTCCTTTCATTTTGGTGAGTTCACTGTTCTCTGTTGTTGAACACACACTAATGAACAGACTACCAAGCACAGTTTGTTTCTCTGCCTGTGAGCTGGAATGGGGGGGGGGGGGAAATCACCTTTTTATTGACACATGCCAACTTAAAGCAAAGAAATATTCTAACCTAACTGAAAAGCAGACAAGTACAAATATTCTGATTTTGTTAATGTGGGGATTTGTCTTATATAATTTTATAGGCTTGTAAAGTGAAACTTTCTGATTTCATTTCATTGACAAAAAGGAATTCTGTTCTATGAATGCACTGATCTTACTTGACTGCAAGTTGCCAGAGGCCAGTAGACAGCAGGCATTCAAGAACATACACTGAATATTTTGAAAGTTTCTCAGGCAGGTGGGTTTATATAATTTTACAGTCGTAAGGGCACAAAAGGATTATCTGGTCTAACCCAGCTCCTTCAGAATGTGGCTCCACTTCGTAGCCAATATATTGTTTCAAAAGTAGCTTTTGCAGAAGTGTCTAGAAATAAAACATAGATACTCATTAATAACTTAAAATACAAATTAAATCGAAAATTAAAAGCTTTGGAGATATATGGAGTTTCAAATCCCAGCATCACAACTCTTTCTAGCTATGTGACTGTGCATGTTAGTTAAACCTCTCTAATACTCCAGTGCCTGATCTGTAAATACTTGTCAGAATCTTTGTACTGGAGATAACATGTATAAGGCTTCTGGCACGTAAGTGCTCAACGAATGGTAGCTGTTACTATATCCGTTATGATCGTGTGTGTGTTCTCCTTGGCTCTCTTTGTGACTCTGCCAAAATCTCATGCTCTCTGAGTTAGGAAGAGCTTAACCATCTCACTAACATGGAAGGAAATGATAGCACACAGGACAGAGTGCATTCACTGGTCTCATTCAGGATATAACTGAGATCATTCATTTCAGGGTCAATGTATCTCAGAGGGTGAAGAGTAGAAAATAAAATGCTGCAAGATTGTCCCTTGAATCAAAAATCTCATTCTGATGAAAAAGAAAACAAGTGAGTCACTTTAAAAGAAGTGCATGGGTGATTTGATTTGCTCAGTTTCCCTTTTAAGGTGTGATCACCAGACTCTGGCTGCTTGAACAACACTGCTATCGGCTACAAAAACACATGCTGCAGGCAGGCACAGCCAGCACCCAGAGGACAGAAGACAGAGTAGACCTCATAAGGAATCTAAGGAAAAGAGGAATTAATGCAAACACCAATTCCTGACAGGCAGACTTCATTCTCAAATTGCACACCAGTGGACACACTCATAAATTATTAGGTATCTTCATTTTGAAATGCTAGTCCAACATTAATTTGACCATATGATGTTTTCAAAGGGATAATTATCATTCTCATCTTGCAGATTGATCATCACACTTAAAAAGGAACATCATTTCATATTATGACTAATATCATATTCGGTTGCCAATGTTAATAGGTGAAAATATTCTGTCTGCATACAAAAATGACATGACTGACCCAATATTGGCAAGGTGTGTGTATACAGTTTTCTTTTTTAATTATTTGTCCCTCTTTTATCCACAACCCACACAAAGGATTTCAAGTGGCTTATAAAAAGAACCAAATTACAAAACAAGGGAAGTTCTTTTTTTTTTTTTTTTTTTTTGCGGTACGCGGGCCTCTCACTGTTGTGGCCTCTCCCGTTGCGGAGCACAGGCTCCGGATGCACAGGCTCAGCGGCCATGGCTCACGGGCCTAGCCGCTCCACGTCATGTGGGATCTTCCCGGACCGGGGCACGAACCCGTGTCCCCTGCATCGGCAGGCGGACTCTCAACCACTGCGCCACGTGGCAAGCCCCAGGGAAGTTCTAATGAAAGGAAATAATAAAGCCATGGACAAGAACAGCGACCACATCCTATCCAACTGCTAGAAGTGGCTCAGAGCTTCCTGGTGGGTTAAGGAAATAAAACATGATTCACAGTGGCCGTAAGATAAAATGTACTTTGATTTGTTCTTTTCCAGGAGTGACAGGTCAGCTGCTTCTATCAGCCTTCTTACCTATCAACCCGGTGCCGCCTGGGTTAGTGTATATAGTTTTGGCCATGACACAGTCAAAGCTGAAAGGCTGGAAAGTGGATCCGATTCTGCCCAAGATCAGAGCTTCTTGGCTGATGTGTGACTCCCAAGCATGTTGTGAGCTACTGACCTCCTCAGCCTGGGATGAAGATGGGTTACCTCCTCCCTCTACCCCAGTGTGCCACACAAATATTGTAATTTTGATGTGAGAAATACCGGGCAGCACAGCTCTAAACAACTGAGCTAATAAACCATCGCTTTATTTGTGAATAGAGTGAAAGTCAAACTCATCACCCCGAAGATCGGCTAGGATACTGTTCCCTTAATTCTGTGTGTTGGCCATGCTTGACGTCCCTTATGAAGCTCTTTTTCATTACTCTTTTTCATTCCCTCCCTTTCAAGTTCTCACATCATAACTGCCTTACTTGGAGGCAAGGGTCAGTTTACGGAATAAAGGTCAAGGTTCAACTTCAAAAGAACTCACAAATAATATCCGTCTATTTGCAAAACTCGTTCTCATTTCGTGAACACGGGGGAGTAGCTATTTCCAAGGATCCATGAAACCAACCCATGGCCACAATAGGAACACACAGGAAATCCAGCTTAGTCTGTGCCCCACAGATCTCCTGCCCTCAGGGTGATCCTCCCACTTTTCAGAAGCTGATCCAAAGGCAGAGGAAGGACAACAGCTGTGAGATGATAGCCCCTGATGAGGGCTGATGCTAATGAGAGTCTTGACATAGACAAAGGCTCCTGCCTCCAAAGCTGGCTGGCACCTCACTTCACACAGGTCCAAAGAGAGGGGCAAGATCGTGTGCCTGGTTAGGACAGTTCCTTCTGCTGGAGAGCTGCCTAAGGGAGATCGTTCTGGTGAAACCACCTTCACAAGATGAAAACAAGACTAGTCTCATTATTCTGCACTCTTCACACCACTGCAAATCAAGAGGCAGGAAAGATGCACTTTCCAACCCGAGCCACACGCATGGCACACCATGAACAGGAGGGATTCCGTGTCACCTGTAGGCACACGTCTTCACGCTACGGGGTACAGAACAAACCAAAGTAACACCTTCGTTCTAAAACTGCCTCTCCGCTCCTTTCTCAGCATCAGGATTTTCAAATGATGAGCGCAAAACGAGAAGCCTTAAAAACAGCCTGGATTATGTGTTCATGGAATTTGTCCTAGAGATGAGGGCTATCCTTTAGAACCTCTGAGGTCTCCTTATAGATGATTCATAACTAGTTTCAGTGGCCTTGAAACATTAGCTATATATATTTTTTCTAATTTTTCTTAATGGTAGTTTAGCCCCCTCTTAAGAGTATTGGTTCTCAAAGATCAGCTCCACCTGGCAGCTTATGGGACGGTCAAAGGATGGGACCAGAATCTGGGTCTAACAAGGCCTCCAGGTGATTCTGATGCTCGCTCGAATTTGCTCCAGAGTATTCTGTCCTGTTTTACTTACGGCTTCAGATTACTTTGCTTTGGTCACTGACAAGTTCAAACCTCCAAACCTGTGAGCTTTCCCTATCTTCAAGATCCCGCCGGGTCCTAATTTTTTGACAACTGTGGGATTATCCAGTTTTGTTTGCCTGCTCTTTATACTGTGTCTGCCCCCATAAATCTAACTGTTGGCTGAGCTCCCGCTGTACCCAACACTTGGGTGAGATCACCTGTCCTGATGAGACCTAAGGATGAACATCAGTGGGCCATTCTGAGAGCTAGAGAAAGGGTACGTTGGGTGGGGCGAATCAGGACAAGGGCCGTGAGTTGGGAAAGGACTTGGTGCATTCAGGAGGAACAGAACAGCAACCCGTGAAGATGGGCGATGGTGAGCAAGGGAGAGAGAGAGATGAAATAAGGATGGAGAGCAGAGCTCTGATCGGGCAATGCAGGCCTTCAAGGACATGGTAAGGAGCTTAGATTTGATTTCAAGGGCAACTTGAAGCCATGGGCTGGGGGTGAGGGGGGGTGGTAAGTAAGAGAGTGCTGTGATTTATTTATATTTATACAAAGCACTCCAGCTGCACCTCTCCTTCTACCAGTTCCTGGTCGTTCTCCTTCCTCTCTTGTTCATGGTTCAGCATCCAAATTCGTTCACATTCCAGGACAGCACAGAATGTGAGCGTGTCAGTATCACCCACCCTGTGTCCCCAACTCCCACACAGGGAGGCACGTAGAACAGGCTCAATAAACACATATTAAATAAATAAGGGACAAACTGAATCTGCACGTATCTTTGTCTTATATGCAATCTGCAATGATGAGGTTCTTACAGCCACGGATGTGGTTAGAAAACATCCTCATTCCTACTAGAAAAAAAAAGTGGGTATTTTTAGAGATCGACTCCCCCCACCCCAAATGTCCCCAGAGTTTTCAGCTGTGCTCACTTTGCTGTTTTGTTACTGAACTCCTCCTCCCCACGAACCTTTGTCCTGCCATTCTTTCCCTTTCACTTAGAATTGTTTTTATTCCAAGTCTCTTTGGTATTTCATCATTCCTTGCATCATCCCTTTTCTTTCTGTTCCAGTAACAGCCCCAGTCCACTGTCTGGAGAGCTATGCCCTACTCTTTAATTTTTTGCCCTTGCAGTGCCATAGCCCTTCCCTCAACCCCTACTCCCTGTCTTGTAATGCAGTTTATGTCTTGCCTTAAAAGAAGTCTTTTGGTTTTTTAAAAGTCAAGGTCACATTTAACAAGGGACATTTTACTAGTGACTCTTGATAGTGCAGAATGCTAGTTTTCCAGTACTACTCCACTGGGAGTCCCCTGCAGCTCACGCGTTATTTAACCCTGGCAGACTCTTCATAAGACAGAAACCAGGGAGAATCACACCCAGGAATCCTAGATTCCTGGGCTGCGTAAGAACCCTCAAGGGTTGTGGATGCCCTCCTGTATCTGGGTGTGGAAGAAAACCTTTCACCCCCTAAAAGAGGCCGGATCACTGGCCTAAATCCTACAGATCAGTTAGAAAATTGCTACAAACATCAGAGTTGAAGAGTTGTTTAACCAGTAATATTTAGCCATTTGGTGTATTACTTCCTTCTGTGGAAACACCATGAGTCAGTTATTTTTTTATTGCCTTCTGACACAAAAGGCTGCATTATTTTCCCCAAAACTCCTTTCATTATCTCTCATCGATAGTGCCTACCAATGCTTTTAAAATATTAGATATTTAAGGTTATAATATGGATAGATGCCAAATCTATTTGTAGATCACTATTTGGTTGCTAAATGCTTGCTTTTAGGCTGAAATGTGGAAAAATAACTTACTTGCTGAACTAGAGTTCTCAATGATATAGTCCAATAAACAAATACTTTTGTTTTATGAAACTATACACAAAAGTGTGTACATTCATATTAAAACTTCAGAAGAGTTATCAGAAACACACTCTCCCTGCGTGTGGTTGCTTTAACAAGGCTGGAGAACATTTCATTATTTTCTTCCTTAAAAATAAGATACTCAGGGTGGGATAGGGAGAGTGGGAGGGAGGGAGACACAAGAGGGAAGAGATATGGGGATATATGTATATGTATAACTGATTCACTTTGTTATAAAGCAGAAACTAACACACCATTGTAAAGCAATTATACTCCAATAAAGATGTTAAAAAAATAAAAATAAAATAAGATACTCAGACTGTTTAACTGACTTGACCCAACACCATTCTGTATTTATTAAAATACAAATTATAGAAAGTAAAAAATATTCCACCATTACAAAAATCTCCAGATCACATTTATTTGAATTTTTTTACTTGCATACTTTTCAAGACTGCTTTCATTTCTTTTTTTTTTACTCTTCGTCTTAAGCATATCTTGTTTTAAAAAACTGAACTCAATTTGCCTATGCTTTTCTAATTTTCTACTTGATAATTCTGTTAAACCATATTTACTGAGTGTTGAATATAGAAAACATTTCCTAGGACAAAAAAGTTAAAGACACATTTTTCCTCAAGTAGGCTACATTCTAATTAAGAATTCACAGAACAAGGACCTAACTGACACAGTCATGGTGAAAGCCAGAGAACAGGGACATGAACTTGGACTAGGGAAGACTAGGAAATCCATGCAAGGATATAGGGCTTGGGCTTTGAGCAATGGAATGATTAGAGTTGGGGAAAATTAAACAACAGAGGGAAAAGCAATTGAAGAGTTGGGAACAGCAAGACCACAGGCACGGGAAAAAGAACGTATGCCGACTTGAGTGAAGAGGCCAGACTAGCTGGAGCATAGGGCTCACGTGTGGGAGTTGAGGGGAGGTTAGGCAGGCAAACTGCAGAAGGTTTTGAGTGCCAGCTCACTCTCCTGGACGACAGAAGGCCTGCCATTTCTTCTCAAAATGCAGGGAGTCATGCTGGGAATCGTGATGGCTTACGAAAGCACTCATTACCTGACCTTAACTCATTATCAGATACTCACTTACGTAACCTCATGAGAACAGTGTCCCTTAAAACACAAAGACGTGGGGCAAGAACATGTGCTTTTATCCAACTATTTTCCACTGTTCTTGCATTACCTGAGAAGAATGGGACAAGATAAAGCAAGTAGCCCAGAGATCAACAGCCCCGTCTCTGAGTGAGCTGCAGATTTCAAAGGAGATGCTCTGCTAGCAGATCTCAGTAAGGAAGCTGGGAAGCACAGCTGCTTGGAGAGCTTAAGTGATTTAGCTTAATTCCTCTGTAAACTGTATTTTAAATGACTATGAAACCACACTTCTGTGACTGGTATTGTTGAAGGGGATGGAAGCCCAGCTAAAAGGCTTTGGTTTTCTTTCATAAATATTCAGGCTTATTCTACTGAGACTTCCCCCCACCCCCCTTAATAGTCTCTGAGAATTAGCCCCTTGCAAGTTACGGAGAGACTGGCTTGCCCACTGTATGTCTTAAGGGCTCTGTGTTTGGTACATGCATCTTATTTTCTTGGAGATCTAGTGGACTGTGATCTTTCAGGTTGCTTAATAAGGTGGCTCTCTATAAATAAAAGAAAAGAGAATGAATTCATTTCATCCCGATTCCCAAAAAGATAAATGTTACCCTGCCCACCCCCCCAAATATAAGCATAAAGCTTAAAGGTCTCTTTCTTACATAGGAATAAGTAGAAGATAAATCCTTCACCATGATCAGAGACCCACTGTGAGCACATGTTGGAAAACCTCTAAAGAGAGTGTTTTTAAAACCATTAGAAACTTTTCAGTAAAATAGAAGAGGAGCTACATCTGTGTGAAAAAAACAGGAAAGGCATAAGAATTGAGCTTCTCTGTATCAAGTGATCAAGACCTTTTAGCTACCTCTCATTTAATTTGCATGGCTATCATATGCAGTTTTCCCACTTACAAATGTGGAAACTACAGCTCAAGGAAGAAGATTAAGTAACAAGCAGATTAAGACATAGGAAGATTAAAACACAGCTTATAAGAGACAATATATTAATACTGAAGTGAGTGGTGGAGACTACAAAGTGATCTAGTTGAGAGAAAGGAGAGGTCCTTTTACACTGGGCTGGTCTGTGGAGAGGCTGAAGCAAAGATGAGATTGGGCTTAACATTGGAGGATGAGCAAAATTTTAACCCACTCACAATGCTGGCAGGATGATGAAATGTCATCAATGAAAAGGAAAAGACTAGGACACAATGGAGCATTAGCAGGAGTCCAGTCCCAATATCTGCCCTTAAGAAAGACAGAGCCCCCAGAGAATGACTCAAGCAATGAAGTGGGAGATAAATCCTTCATATGATCAGGAACCCCATGAGACAGCGAGGCACAAGTCAGACCAGAAGCAGGGCCAATACTAGAATGAATCTCTGAATCTATAGTTGCTAAGCCTGGGAGAAAAAAAGAAAGTGGCCTCTTTAAGAAAAAGGGCCCAGAGAGTATGGGCCTACAGCTGAGTAGGTCTACAACTCAAATTATAGAACCCTGTCAGCACTCAGAGTTTTAGTCCTGGGAGCTATCCAAGGTACTGACTGATTCCATACTAATTTCTGACCCAGTGGACCAAGGTCTGTCCTACTGTCTCTGCACATGTAACACATGAACCTCTTTACTTCAACCACTCTCCAGCTAACTGCTATTTGCAACTTCAGTTACTTTCCAAGCCAACTTACACCCTGTCTGTTGCCTGCCATGGTTTATGACTCTAGGCCATCAACTTTACACTCCTGTTGTCAATCCACTAGGTAAAGAAAATAGTGGAGCCATTATAAGCAAAACTAGCATTTTAAACAAAGGTCAGAAACAAACTGACCTGTTTAAATAGTTTAAAACTATTTACTTTTATAGGGAAACTAAAAATGAACCTTGAAATGTAGGTTGAAAGTAGTTTATGAAAAGTGCTGATTTCAATGATAAGAAATTTTGCCTTGTCAAACGCAACAGGCAATTTCAAAGTTCTGAAAGTTATTGAATAGGACATTGATGCGACAAAGAAGTGTTGGGGAAATCAATGTGGAAGTATCATGCCAATGGATTAAAAAGGAGAGATTCAAGAGGTAGGCAGATATCTCCTTCTTTGGGCTGAAATACTTTTTAGAATATGTATACACACACATACACACACACACATACACTGTATATACATATATTCCTAAAAAAGTCTTTTCAGGGATTTAGGATTTTAAGAAAATGATTTTCCAAAGATTAAAGATCACATTGAACGCTTCTATGTACAAAAAGTACATTCCTGAATCTAAATCTAGTTAGATTTAATCAACTTTTAAATCCAAAAAGAATGTTCTGCTGTGTCTGGTGCCTGTCACTGACTGATAATGCATCTTTGCATCTTCCAGTCTCCTGCCATTTTTATTATAATCCAACCAATTTCTCAATGCTGGATATCTGTCACTACTGTTTGCAAAATTCTCCCCAGACAAAGCACATCGCTTATGGCTCATTGTTGTATATTCTTGAAACATTACTTCCTCCTCTTTCCAGCAGTCCATTGGGCAGTTGCCATTAAACCCAGGTGGCTCCATCCTCCATAGATGGCCAGGGAAAGAGGACCTGGGGATCAGGAACCTAAGGTCTGGCTACAGTCCAGGTCCTTGTTAACAGGACTTTGGAAGTGATATAATGTGGATTCGGACGTTTATGACACTGTACCATAAGGTAGTTGCCAGATGTGGGGCAGCCTAGGTCCTATACATACTTTAAAATAAAGGGCTAACCAAACCCAGTTATCAGCCAAATAGTATCTATGTCTCCAGCATAGCAAGGCGAAACTGGACTCAAAATCTTTCATACTAGCCACAAAATGTTGCCAATCTGTCAACACATCCTCAGGACCTCACTGCTGCCACTCTCCAGCTGCCTTTGTCTCTAGGCAATTTGGGCGTTGCTTTCTGCCCTAAGCCAAATTCTCCCACAGAAACTGTCACTACTGCCTTGCATTCTGACATTCAACTAACTGCCCCTTGCCAAGAATGCATATTCCCATTCTTCACAGTCAGACAAAGAAGGATTCAAATTCTGCCTCTACTATTACTGGTTGTGCTCTTGGACAAGCTGGGCAACCCCACTAAGCCTCAGGTTCTTATCTATCAAAGAGGAGTGATCAGGCTTACCGAGTTGTTGCAAAGATAAAAATCAAATAAGGGATACGAAGCACTTAGCGAGGTCTGGAAAAGGGACGCACACAATAAACTGTGAATTGTGGTGGGAATAAAATGATATTTCTTGTTCTGACAGGACATTCACATGAAGGCTAGTTTTCCATGGGCTGCAACACTTTAAACTTTTAAGTCTCTCCTCTAGTCTGCCTCCTTGTCTGTGGTTCCACCTTTTATCATAGCTCTCTATCTTTTCTTCATCTTTACTTCATCTGGGTTCCAGCCCTTGGCATAGATACTCCTCAGCTAGAACCAGGTATGACTAGCCTTGCCACTCTCTGCTGGGGGTAGATATGAATGCTTCAGAAAATACAAGGTGCCTCACTCTTCAAAATGAACATTTTTCCATACAGGTTTAAAGCATCAAGGTAAAATAGGGCAAAGCACAAAGCTCAAAAAATGTGAAAATGAGACAAGGTAGATGTGTTCTTCTTTCCCACCTTCAGTAGCCTTACTACCAAAACACTAACTATTAATTAAATTGTCCCACACTTCAAGTTTCTTCTCAGTGGGGGTAAAGGTAGCAAAGAATACCTGCTACCAAGATATGGCTGTGGAATATTTTAATTTTGTGCACTACACGTGGGACTGCGCCACTGGGATATCTCACGTCCGTTAACAATTTCAGAATGCTCCTGCCATAAATGAAGGTCCCTGAGTCAGCCTGGAAATAGTCAGTGCTTTTTTATAAACAGAAACACTGAACCAACTAGAAAGATAGCTTTCATACTGTTCTCCATGAAGGAACAGTGCGGTAAAATTTTCACATGTGAATTCAACCAAACTGAAATAAGATGGCCCATTGTTTGAATAAACTGAGGGCATGCAGCTGGGTTTTTCCTTGGCAGTAATTCTAATAGCCTAAATAAAGAACATGTTGAACTACCTACTTTGGGGAGAAAGCCCCTGGAATATTTCCTCAGGAAGAGGAGACAAGTGGATCTAAAACATATCATGTTTTTAGAAGACTAAGTTTCCCCTGCATGGAGGCACAGTATAAATATTACTTTAAAAATGCCATGTTTCTTAAGATGCGATGGTTTCCCCAATATGTAATATGAATGTAAACAAGATGCCTGTCAAGCATGGCTATAACATACTGCTTAACGCACCAAACTTATAATATGCACCTATTAGTCTTGGTTCTCTTAATGAGAGGAACTAAGGACACTGCATAAATTCTTCAACACATGTTTCATTTCTCCAGCTGCCTTGTGCTGTAGAACATCATGTTAACAAGAAGTGATGCTAACAAGAAGCTAAAACCAGTGTAGCAAATGGGGCATTTAAAATATATATAAACATACTGGCCTTCACAAAGAAAGGAGCTATTTGGGGGGAACTAAATGGATCCCTAGACAGACATATTTTAGTTTAATATTCCATGTATTTTTCTACATGCTAACCATGTCAGTTCTTCTCAATGGCAGAAAAATATTCTGTGAGAGAACAAGGAGCCAGCATGCAATTATCCCCTGGACTCATACTCTAAACACAATCATTTGGGGGGAAGGGTAAAAGGCAGCCACCTGAATTTCACCAACTTTCTTTGGTCACTTTAGGGCCATTTTTAAATACCAATATTTGCAGACAGCTGCTAAAGAAACCAAAGATTGCACTGCTTATTCTAAACAAACCGCCTGGCAGCTTGTGTGGATTCAGAGAAGCTGGCCATTTTATGCACTGGTCCACCAGAGCTGGAGAATCAGTCTAGAATCTCACTGCTTACTCTCCTAAATGCTCGCCAGGGAGATCAGTTCTCATTGTTCACTGAGGCCAAATCTATATAGCAGTAATTTCTAGTATAAATTCAGAATGAAGAAATGACTGGTCTTTTAACCCAAATCACCCAGGTGTTTAACCAACCCTGAAGCAAATGGTGGCCCTCATCTAACCATGCAAGGCTTCACTTGTCCACTTGTGTCCTCCAGGTTCCACAGCCTCCATCAATAAGCACTATCAGTAAGCAACTCTGTTGCAGAGAATGGAGTATCTTCAAAATGGTATCGTTTGTCAATTAAAGCCAGCTTCATATTAAAAGGAGGATATGGGGTCCATATAAAGGCAATGTAATGAAAACAGTTCAAGAGCAACTGCTTGATGAGGGGTGGCGGCTGCCCGGAAAAAAAAGTATAAGCTATTCGTAAAATGAAATGACTTGTTGAACTTACGGGCTATTAGAAGTGATGTTGAGTATATATCCTACTTCAGCCTGAAGACTACTGAAGACTATACAGTAGAGCTCTCATTTGTTTGTTATTATTCTTTTGTACGGTAAATGAAACCGCAAACAGATGCAACAGTACATTCTATTAAACATTCAGAGAACTCTGTCCCTTTGACTACAGCCTGTATAATACCTCAGGCTCCAGGAAACTAGTCTGATTTTGGCCCAGTGCTCCACTGGCAGTCAAAGTTGGTCTGAACAGGTTCCAAAAGAACTCTGCTCCAACCCGACTGGGCATTGGTCAATTACTGCAGAGCATCATTTAAGTTGAAAGGGATAGTTATCTAGGCCTAAAATCAGCTGGAAACGGAGTTGCTGCCATGTCAGCAGTCTGCCTTTCCCGGAGGCTCAAACACACTTAGGCTGGCTCTTTTGTCACCAGTCATCTGCATCCAAGCTGACGTGGTTGCTTAAAAAGAGAGGATGCCAAGTTTGTTTGTCACACTTCATTTCTTTTTCTCCCTCCTCTACCTCCAAGAAACAACCAAAGAGGAAATTAAAGACTCTTTTAATATTTAATATTTTTATACCAATTGAAAATGGGGAAAATAATACACTCAGTTTCTCTGGAGGGACCCAAAGTGAAGTATAAACTGATATTCTTTTAACAATGTACAGCTCATTCCCTACATGTTTCCATTGAAATTCCCATGGAAGATACATGGTATGAATAAAACTTTTCATTCAATTTTTACTAGGATTTCTTTTAGAAATGGAGGATGGATGGCAAAGATTAAATACCATAGAACCTGCTTTCCAAATAAACCAAGACTTTAAGAAAAGCCCAAGTCTGTTTTGGGATTAAAACCCTTGTATTTTTCCTGCTCTGATATCATTCAAAATGAGTTTTATTGGTGAGTGGATAGCTTCCACGAGGCAACCATTTTCCACACAGATTTCCAATTCCAAATCTCCTTAGCAATGACCTCAGCTTGACTCCAAATTTAACTGTACACATCTAACCTCAAGTGCAGCTTCTCCAGCAAACCCCAGGTTGTCCTTATTTTGCTTTCTAAAGCAATGTGTGTATTGTAACTGGTCCATGATGATGGTGATTATTATATTAATAAAGCTACTGTTCCCTGGAGATGTGGCTTTGTGGTTTACAAAGAGCCTTCTACCCTAGCCAAAAAGGAGGCAAAATTCTTGTATGGGTTGTTTTGCAATGGTTTGTGGCACAGAACAGCAGAATGTCATAAGAAGGAAACAAGAATTAAAAGGGAAGGGAAATTTGAAGAAAAACACAAACTCGGATTCCTTTCCAGTGGGTATGCTGAATACAGGCTATGGAGTACTACTAGAAATAAAGTAGGATAACCCTCCCAATCCATGTAGCCTCAGGCACACTCTATAGATGAATTTCCCAGGCTCGTGTCCAGAGAAGCCAATGGAAACGCATATGTACATTCTTTCTAGATCTTTGTCAGAGCAAAATCATGTGCTCTGTGGAACAGATATATTCTGTGTACATAATACAGATGAGCCCTCACCATGAAAAAAGTATATCATTTACCTGCTATTTCTGCAAGCTGTTCTAAAATCAAGAACTTTCAGGAATAAGAAAGTGAGTGAGATACAGAGGTGGAGCAGAGAGCAGAGGTCAGATAATAATGAGGAGTTAGAAATATCTGGGGGATATTCATAGAAAAAATAGAATATTCAAAACTTGCTCTAAGGAAAAAAAAAAAAAAAAAAACTAGCGATGTAGTTTTTCTTCCCTCTGCCCTGAATATTCTAACACACTGAAGACCTCAGATGAAAGCGGTAGTTTCTAACACACTCCGCATGTCAGGTTATCCTTACCTGTGATTTTCCTTTGTGTGTGTGTAATTTATATTCCATACTTATTAATAGTGGACATCACAATATATTACATTGGATTTTAAACAATAACCTGTGTGTTTCTTACGATATACTTTTACAAAAACGAATAGAAAAGAAGCAGGCCAAAATAAGCTTTTGTTCTAGTCTCACAGAAGTGAACTATCAATGGAGAAGAAATGCCTTAAGTACAATAGCAATGGAAACAGATACCATGAGCACATCCCAGATAATATTGTCATCTAACTTACAGCAAGTAATTCCATTTGTTCTTCTTTTGCTAGGTTATTTTAATTTTTAAGTGATTTTTGTTTAAATTATTAGATGTCAGTTTTTAAAGATGATTAATATTTAATGACAGGATAAAATAGAAAATGGAGTTACAAGCTTTCTCATTGACATTTAATGCAAATTGTACACTAGCCACATAGCATACTATCAAGTGATTTTATGGTAGAGATCAATTTTTGGGGGAAAAAAAATAAAGTCATACTTTTTTTTCTTAACTTTGACTCCCTTCACCCATTTATCTCAAACCCCTGTCCCCCACTTTTGGCAACCATCAATCTGTTCTCTGTATCTATGAGCTTGGTTTTTTTGCCTTTTTTTTAAAATAGATTCCACATATAAGAGAGGTCATATGGTATTTGTCTTTCTCTGTCTGACTTATTTCATTTAGCGTAATGCCCTCAAGGTCCATCCATGTTGTGAATGGCAAGATTTCATTCTTTGTTTATGGCTGAATAATATTCCATTATTCATATATATATATATATATATATATATAATTGTGATTATATATCACAATTTCTTTATCAATTCATCTATCAGTGAACACACAGGTTATTTCCATATCTTGACTATTGTAAATAATGCAGCAATGAACATGGGGGTGGGGGCATATATCTTTTCAAGTTAGTGTTTTTGTTTTTTGGATAAATACCCAGCACTGGAATTGCTGGATCATATAGTAGTTCTATTTTTAATTTTTCAAGGAACCTCCGTACTGTTCTCCACAGTGGCTGCACCAATTTACGTTCCCACCAACAGTGCACAAGGGTTCCCTTTTCTTCACATCCTTGCCAACATTTGTTATTTCTTGTCTTTTTGATAATAGCCATCCTAACAGGTGTGAGGTGATATCTCATTGTGGTTTTGATTTGCCCTTCCCTGATGATTAGTGATGTTGAGCATCTTTTCATGACATGTTGACCATCTGTATGTCTCCTTTGGAAAAATGTCTATTCAGATCTGCCCATTTTTTAAAATCAGATTGCTTTTCTGCTATTATATTGTATGAGTTCTTTATATATTTTGGATATTAGCCCCTTATCAGATATATGATTTGCAAATATTTTATCCTATTCAACAGGTTGCCTTTTCACTTTGTTGATGATTTCCTTTACTGTGCAGAAGATTTTTAGCATGATGCAGTCCCATTTGTTTAGTTTTGCTTTTGTTGCTTTTGCCTTTAGTATTAGATTCAAAAAATCATCACCAACACCTATGTCAAGGAGCTTTACTGCCTGTGTGCCTATGTTTTCTTCTAATTGACCATATATTTGTGAGTTTATTTCTGAGCTCTCTATTCTGTTCCATTGATCTATGTGCCTGTTTTTTATGCCAATGCCATACTGTTTTGATTACTATAGATTTGTAATATAGTTTGAAATCAGGGAGTGTGATGCTTTCAGCTTTGTTCTTCTTTCTCCGTATTGCTTTGGCAATTCAGAGCCTTTTGTGGTTTAATACAAACTTTAAGATTATTTATTCTAATTCTGTGAAAAATGCCACTGGAATTTTGATTAAAATGTTGCACTGAATCTATAGATTGCTTTGGGTAGTATGGACATTATAACAATACTGATTCTTCCAATCCATGTGTATAGAATATCTTTCTATTTATTTGCGTCTTCAATTTCTTTCATTAATGTCTATTTTTTTTTAATTTGGTTATAGTTGTTTTACAATTTTGTGTTCTTTCTACTGTACAGCAAAGTGAATCAGAGTTCCCTGTGCTATACAGCAGCTTCTCATTATTTATCAATTTTATACATATTAGTGTATATATGTTAGTCCCAATTTCCAAATTATTCCCCTCACCCGCTTTCCCCACCTTGGTGTCCATACGTTTGTTCTCTATGTCTCTGTCTCTATTTTGCCTTGCAAACCGGTTCATCTGCACCATTTTTCTAGATTCTACAAGTATGTGTTAATATATGATATTTGGTTTTCTCTGACTTACTTCACCCTGTATGACAGACTCTAGGTCCATCCACGTCTCTGCAAATGACACAATTTTGTTCCTTCTTATGACTAATATTCCACTGTATATATGTACCACATCTTCTTTATCCATTCATCTGTCAATGGACATTTAGGTTGCTTCCATGACCTGGCTATTGTAAATAGTGCTGCAATGAACACTGGGGTGCGTGTATGTTTGTGAATTATGGTTTTCTCTGGGTATATGCCCAGTAGTGGGATTGCTGGGTCATATGGTAATTCTACTTTTAGTTTTTTAAGGAACCTCCATACTGTTCGCCATAGTGACTGTATCAATTTACATCCCCACCAATAGTGCAAGAGGTTTCCCTTTTCTCCACACCCTCTCCAGCATTTGTTGTTTGTAGATTTTCTGATGATGCCCATTCTAACTGGTGTGAGGTGATACCTCATTGTAGTTTTGATTTGCATTTCTCTAATAATTAGTGATGTTGAGCATCTTTTCATATGCTTCTTGGCCATCTGTATGTCTTCTTTGGAGAAATGTCTATTTTGGTCTTCCACCTATGTTTTGATTGGGTTGTTTTTTTAATATTGAGCTCCATGAGCTGTTTGTATATATTGGAGATTAATCCTTTGTCCATTGATTTCAAATATTTTCTCCCATTCTGAGGGTTGTCTTTTTGTCTTGTTTATGCTTTCCTTTGCCGTGCAAAATCTTTTAAGTTTCATTAGGTCCCATTTGTTTATTTTTGTTTGTATTTCCATTACTCTAGTAGGTGGGTCAAAAAGGATCTTGCTGTGATTTACGTCCAAGAGTGTTCTTCCTATGTTTTCCTCTAAGAGTTTTATAGTGTCCGGTCTTACATTTAGGTCTTTAAGCCATTTGGACTTTATTTTTGTGTATGGTTTTAGAGAGTGTTCTACTTTTTTTTCTTTTTGTGGTACGCGGACCTCTCACTGCTGTGGCCTCTCCCGCTGTGGAGTACGGGCTCCGGACGCGCAGGCCCAGCGGCCATGGCCCACGGGCCCAGCCGCTCCGCGGCATGTGGGATCCTCCCGAACCAAGGCAGGAACCCGCGTCCCCCACATCGGCAGGCAGACTCTCAACCACTACACCACCAGGGAAGCCCGAGAGTGTTCTAATATCATTCTTTTACATGTAGCTGTCCAGTTTTCCCAGCACCACTTATTGAAGAGACTGTCTTTTCTCCAGTGTATATCCTTGCCACTTTTGTCATAGATTAGTTGACCATAGGTGCGTGGATTTATCTCTGGGCTTTCTATCGTGTTCCATTGATCTATATTTCTGTTTTTGTGCCAGTAGCATATTGTCTTGATTACTGTAGCTTTGTAGTATAGTCTGAAGTCAGGGAGTCCGATTCCTTCAGCACCATTTTTTTTTTTTTCCCCTCAAGATTGATTTGGCTATTTGGGGCTTTCTGTGTCTCCATACAAATTTTAAGATTTTTTATTCTAGTTCTATGGAAAATGCCATTAGTAATTTGATAGGGATTGCACTCAATCTGTAGACTGCTTTGGGTAGTATAGTCATTTTCACAATATTTATTCTTCCAATTCAAGAACATAGTATATCTTTCCATCTGTTTATGTCTTTGATTTCTTTCATCAGTGTCTTAGAGTTTTCTGAGTACAGGTCTTTTACCTCCTTAGGTAGGTTTATTCCTAGGTGTTTTATTCTTTTTGTTGCAGTGGTGAATGGGATTATTTCCTTAATTTCTCTTTCTGATCTTTTGCTGCTAGTGTATAGGAATGCAAGAGATTTCTGTGCATTAATTTTGTATCCTGCAACTTTTCCAAATTCACTGATTAGCTCTAGTAGTTTTCTGGTGGCATTTTTAGGATTTTCTATGTATAGTATTATGTCTTCTACAAACAGTGACAATTTTACTTCTTTTTTTCCAATTTGTATTCCTTTTATTTCTTTTTCTTCTCTGATTGCTGTGGCTAGGACTTCCAAAACTATGTTGAATAAGAGTGGCAAGAGTGGACATCTTTGTCTTGTTCCTGATCTTAGAGGAAATGCTTTCAGGTTTTCACCATTAAGAATGATGTCTGCTGTGGGTCTGTCATACATGGCCTTTATTATGTTGAGGAAGGTTCCCTCTATGCCCACTTTCTGGAGAGGTTTTATCATAAATGGGTGTTGAATTTTGTCAAAAGCTTTTTTTGCTTCTATTGAGATGATCAGATGGTTTTTATTCTTCAATTTGTTAATATGGTATATCACACTGATTGATTTGTATATATTGAAGAATCCTTGCATCACTGGGATAAATGCCACTTGATCATGGTGCATGATCTTTTTAATGTGTTGCTGGATTCTGTTTGCTAGTATTTTGTTGAGGATTTTTGCATCTATATTCATCAGTGATATTGGTCTGTGATTTTTTTTGTAGTACCTTTGTCTGGTTTTAGTATCAGGGTGATGGTGGTCTCACAGAATGAGTTTGGGAGTGTTCCTTCCTCTGCAATTTTTTGGAAGAGTTTGAGGAGGATGGCTGTTAGCTCTTCTCTGAATGTTTGACAGAATTCACCTGTGAAGCCACCTGGTCCTGGACTTTTGTTTGTTGGAAGATTTTCAATCACAGTTTCAACTTCAGTGCTTGTGATTGGTCTGTTCATATTTTCCATTTCTTCCTTGTTCAGTCTTGGAAGGTTATACCTTTCTAAGAATTTGTCCATTTCTTCCAGGTTATCCATTCTATTGGCATAGAGCTGCTTGTAGCAGTCTCGTATGATGTTTTGTATTTCTGCAGTGTCTGTTGTAACTTCTCCTTTTTCATTTCTAATTTCATTGATTTGAGTCCTCTCCCTCTTTTTCTTGATGAGTCTGGCTAAAGGCTTATCTATTTTATCTTCTCAAAGAACCAGCTTTTAGTTTTATTGATCTTTCCTATTGTTTTCTTTGTTTCTACTTGTTTTTATTTCTGCTCTGATCTTTATGATTTCTTTCCTTCTTCTAACTTTGGGTTTTCTTTGTTCTTCTTTCTCTAGTTCCTTTAGATGTAAGATTATATTGTTTATTTGAGATTTTTCTTGTTTCTTGAGGTAGGATTGTATTGCTATAAACTTCCCTCTTAGAACTGCTTTTGCTGCATCCCATAAGTTTGGGGGTCGTACTGTTTTCATTGTCATTTATCTCTAGGTATGTTTTGATTTCCTATTTGATTTCTTCGGTGATCTCTTGGTTATTTAGTAGCATATTGTTTAGCCTCCGTGCGGTTGTGTTTTTCTACAATTTTTTTTCCTGTAATTGATTTCTAATCTCATAGCATTGTGGTTGGAAAAGATGCTTGATACAATTTCAATTTTCTTAAATTTACTGAGGCTTGATTGGTGACCTAAGATGTGATCTATCCTGGAGAATGTTCCATGCACACTTGAGAAGAAAGTGCAATCTGCTGTTTTTGGATGGAATGTCCTATAAATATCGATTAAATCTATCTGGTCTATTGTGTCATTTAAAGCTTGTGTTTCCTTATTAATTTTTTGTCTGGATGATCTGTCCATTGGCATAAGTGAGGTGTTGAAGTCCCCCACTATTATTGTGTTACTGTTGATTTCCCTTTTTATAGCTGTTAGCATTTGCCTTATGTATTGTGGTGCTCCTATGTTGGGTGCATATATGTTTATAATTGTTATATCTTCTTTTTGGATTCATTAATGTCTTATAGTGTTCAATATACAGGTCTTTCATGTCCTTGAATAAATTTATTCCTAGGTATTTTATACTTTTTGATGCAATTGTAAATGGGATTATTTTCTTAACTCTTCTGATAGTTTGTTATTAGTGTATAGAAATGCAACAGGTTTTTGTGTATTGACTTTGTATCCTGCATCTTTACTGAATTAATTTATTAGTTCTAACTAATGGAGTCTTTTTTTAATGGAATCTTTAGGGTTTTCTACATATATCGTGTCATCTGAAACATAGTGACAGTTTTACTCCTTCCTTTCCAATTGGATGCCTTTTATTTCTTTTTCTTGCCTAACTGCTCTGGCTAGGAGTTCCAATATTACACTGGATAAAAATGGCAAGAGTGGACATCCTTGTCTTGCTTCTGATCTTACAGGAAAAGCTTTCAGCTGTTCATCATTGAGTATGATGTTGACTTGTCATATAATGTAGATTTGTCATATATGACTTTTATTATGTTGAGGTACATTGCCTCTATATCCACTTTGTTGAGAACATTTATCACAAATGGATATTGAATTTTGTCAAGTGCTTTTTCTGCATCTACTGAGATGATCTTATGATTTTTAATCCTTCATTTTGTTAATGTGGTGTATCACTTTGACTGATTTGTGGATGTTAAACCATCATTACTTTACCTGTGATTTTTCAATTGGTTTGTTGTTTCATCTCACAATGTGCCTAAGAGAACAGTTTTGCTCTCTCCACCAATTGCTGTTCCCATATTCATTTTTCAAGTATTGTTTGAGAGCCTCAAATTTACAAATTAAAAACATCCTGAATGATTTCTGGCTTGGTGGGACCAACAGATCAGACCCAGCAGTCTGGAGTGGAATAAGCCTAGGATTCAATCTCAAGGGTGCCTGGTGTGTGGAGAGGCTTACATCAGACATTCACATCATTTTAGCTGAAGAATAACCAACAGAAGATTCTGATTTAATAGCCCAAGGAGGGATTCAGGCATCAGGTTTTCATTTTTAAAGCTCCCTTGGTTATTCTAATGCACCAGCAGGGTTGGGATCCCTTTTTCAGAGAATGGTTGCTATGATTGGGGACTCTGTGCCTCCAGATATAACATGGTCCCTTCTCCATCACTTTGACACTTTAGAAGTCTAAAGGAATTCATTCATTTATTTAATGAATGCTAATTGAGTATCTATAATTTGTAAGGCACTGTCCTAAGTGATACAAATAAGCAATGAACAAAACAAAGTCCCAGACTTGTAGAGTTTACATTCTTAGAAGGTAAAATATTTTAAAAGTGCTTGGAGAATCACAAATTTTAAAAGCCTCCCTTTACTTGGGGACAAAAAAAAAAATGCATATTTGTAGCCAGATTGTTTTCAATAAGAAATAATGTTTTAAAAGAGATTCCCATTCCCAGGATGAAATCTTAGGCCCTAATCACCAGGATAAGAGAAACAGTCCTTATTGTTCAAGGCATTGAATTTAATCAATCTCCTCTTCAATTCCATGAAAGTTTCTTCTCTTTTACGTGCCTCAACATGAAAGTAGTCATTTTAAAAAGAAGATACATTCACGAATTAGAAGTAAATAAATAATTCATTCTGTGTAATCTCAGACTGGGGCAAATCAGGGATTCTTTCCTTTGCAAACGCAGATTTTTTTTGGATTTTTCTTTCAGATATAAAACAAAACAACAACAAAGCACAATGTATATCCTTCCACTGCCTACCGTTTTACCCACACCCTGAATTTTTGTAGCTGTCTTGGTCCACAGATCTGTGAGCAAGTGCCTACTAGGGTATAGTATAGAACCACTCATCCTTCATACCCAATCACCGCAAGATGTTATATGTAAATAGCTCATGATCGTGAAGCACAGCAAAGATAGAGAAATGGGTTTAGGAAAATTCAAGAATTTTAGTCATGTTATCTACACCAGGGACAGATCAGAAATACCACGGAGTCTTGGAACAAGAATCCAAATTAAACAGTGAGACCATCAGTTGAAAACTCTGTGGGACATCCTAAATTAACACAAAACCCAGAGCCCCCAGCAGGTGGCCATGTTTGACATTTAAATCACTAACATTTTGTATGTGGAGTTTTTATTAGGACAAGTTTACCACATGATAGACAATCTGTGTATATTTGCAGATGTGTGCATGGCCGTCAAACCTGCATGGAGAGGATAATTCTCAGCCATCTCCACCTGACTGTTGTTGAAGGCAATGTCCAATCAAAGTACAGAGCTCAGCGAATAAATGAGTTGCTTTGACAGGAAATTCCAACAGCAATTTTAATTCTGATCAGGCTTCAGGAAATGGAAAGAATAAAAACACATCAATTATAGTGACAGGAAGTTTTAAATCACATGGCGAGCAGCTGCTGCCAAAAGACGTGTCTGCCAGCTTTGTTAAGGAGCCTGGTATTTTGGTGTGACCAAAATTTTACACCAAAATGTTAGAGGCTGACATCACTGCCTAATTGCACGTTATCTCTCTACAAGGGTAAAGAAAATGCTACTGAAAGCATATTATTATTACGGGGAAAAGAAATCAACTTAACTGTAAGGGTTTGGAATGCATTTTTAAAAATGGACACGTACAAATATATTCCTCTGCACAGAAAACAGACCTGCCTGCCAATTAAGTCACAAGTGTCCACAGCTAATTAAAATCTTGTTTAATCAACACTCAGGTATAAGTACTCCTTTCATTTCATGACAAAGGGCTAGATTCTTCTTTCCTGCCCTTTGGGTCTCCTTTCTCTTTATAGTGTATTTCTTAATACTTTTAAGCTAGGTCACAGGGAAAGGATGTAGAGAAGAAATCATGAGCAAGAAGCAAGTCAACCCAGAGTGGTCCATACAGCTTGAAGGGGGCGGGGGAGAGGTGATTTTCTACACAGTATATCAAACAGGCTCTATCTTCAAAAGAGTTTTAACTCAGTCACTCTAGACAAGTTATAACATAAATTCATTTTCCTAGGATTTATAAAGCGCCTTTCTATAAAGTTCAAAGGGGGCTCAGAACTTTCTCTGGTTTGTTGCCTTTCCTGCTTCCGGCTTAGGAAACTGGGGATAGATGTTAATGACTGTGTGCTCATAAATGGCCCATGGAAGAGGTTATAACTCAAATTCTACTTTTCTTCACTCAATTAAAGGCTTCCCTTTTTCCTAAAATTTCAAGGACTCTGGCACATTCTTCCCTTCTTAACTGATAAAGTCCTGGTGTAGCCACCTCCATTAATAACATGAAAAAGTTACAGATTCTCCATATTGGTCTTACAAGTTAGAAGCAATGGCATCAGACACGTATTTCAAAATCCAACTTCTAAGTAATTTTCAATATTCTCAGTATGTTATACCAGTACAGTCAGTACACGTAGCAATATTTACTAACATTTGACATATGTCAGGTTTTAGAAATTTAAAAATAAGACCTTCAGTTGGATACAAACAAAGCAAACTTTACTTTTAAGCTTCTGCAGAAGGCTAAATACAACAAACAGAACTGATGGGAAACATCGTGGATTGACATTCTAGGTTCCCGGAGGGTAGGTATAATAACTTACGGCCATTGGTAGTAACCACAACCTGTAGCAACCTATTATGAAATAATAAGCAACTTGCTTTCTGATCTCTCACTGGCCTTTCCTGTGTTTGTTTACAGGCCATATGGTTTAGTGGAAAAAGTATGAGATACTGATTCAGACTGAGCTGTGTGCGAACCCAGTTCCAAGTGTTTAGTAGCTGTGTAACTTCAGGCAAGTTTCTTGTTTTCTCTTTGTCAGCTATCTGATTTGAAAGTGGGAATAATGATGGTATTTAACTCATAAGGTTGCTGCGAGGATTAAATGAAACACTGAATTTAAAGTACTGAGTATAAGAGCTAACATATAGCAAGTATGACATTCGATGATATTACCACATTTATTGTTATTAATGTCGATATTAACAATCCCGTCGAGTTTGCCTCTTTGCCTCATATTTTGCTGTGAGGTTTATGATGTTCTCTAACTTGGAACACTTCTCCATGAACACCTTCCTTTTAGCTAAAATGACACTAGTTTAGGGCTCAGAGCTCTTCACCGGGCAATTCTTAGCCAATGGTCTTCCTGTTCTAGTCTCATCTAAATCCCCTACATGCTGTGTCTGGAACTGCCGGAGAAAGCAGCCCTCTGCAGTTAGCAAACTATTGCCAGCCCTAGTTTTCCTGCGGTGGCCCAGCTTCTGCTATAATTAGCACAGCAGCCAAGACTTCATAGACTGTGGAGGCTTAGTGCCTTCTGCTGGCTCTTCTTGCAAATCACTGCCTTATGAAGGGGAGAGTGCAGAAGATGGTTTCTCTGGCCTCCCTCTCCAGCTGACTCTGAACTTGGAGTCCTTCTCCAGGGCCAGCCAGCCCTGATTTCATTATGAAGCCCTCAGGTCCTAACTACAATAAGGTAGGATTCTTACATCATTATTACCTAGAAGAATGTCTGAAGAGATGGTCACTGACGAGATTTAGAAGAAGAGGCATACTTGTACACCCTATGCTTGTAGTGCGAAAAATTTGGGGTCTCCAAGGATGCTGGGTCTGGATGGATAAGGGACAGGCAGGTAATCACAACATGTTAAATAGTGAGCAAATTTCTTCACGTGCAACAGAAGACAAAACTCCAGGCTTCATCAGACATTCTACATTGTTTGGCAAATGGTTATCCACAGAGGCACCAAATAAATTTTCATTTCACTTCAAAAATCTTTATTTCAACCCTTCATAGGGCAGACTGCTTCAAGAGATTCCAAACCCAATTCTCCAAGTCCCAACCCAGTCAGCACATTGCTGTTTCATGTAATATTTTTGTTTCCTGTTCTTGCCACTTGGCTTTGTTTGACATCTGTCTATATTAACTATATTCTCCATTGATATTACTAGCTTTGGCAGGTCAAAGAAACAAATCTTTTGAGCCTGGCTGTGCTATTCTTCGGTATTTCCTAGATCTCTAGGTTTTGCCCCATCAGCAGTCTTTGATACCTAAATCTGTATGCTTGGAAGCTGACATTCATGGAGTGCCAGCGATGTGATGGACGCTGGACAGAAACAGGAGTAAAGCTCATATTCTTAGCTAAGCCAATTTATGAGACTCTAAAGCCCAGGCAACTTTTCTTATTACACTGAACTTCAAGGGAGTTATTGGGAGTAATGTTTCTTATGTGTCATTTTTAAACTCTTCAAGGACTAGGCATTTACAAACCCAATTGTCTGATACCCAAAGGACCCTTTCATATAGTATCACTGATATTTCTCCTAAACAGACATCATGTACTGCCCATCCTTCCCTGCTGATTATAAAACCAGTGAAAAAGATCAAGAAATGAACAAGACATTCTCATGTCACAAGTCCATTTGTAAGTGCTAATTAATACACTCCCTTATACATAGTTCTCCAATTATCTTCATATAATAGGTGAATTTTTTCTCTGAAAATCATAGTCCTTAAGGATGAATAAAGGTAAGTTACTTTGGAAATTAGCTTGCTATGAGAGAGTTCTAAAATATGCTAGTGTTTAGTAGCCAAAACCAGGAAGTTATTTTTTTAACCCTCCCTTTTCAAAACTCACTGTGCCAAAATATATAAAGATTATTAAGAAACTAAGAAAGGGTGAAACAAATTCCAGCACTTTTTTTTTTTGTGGTATGCGGGCCTCTGTTGTGGCCTCTCCCGTTGCGGAGCACAGGCTCCGGACGCGCAGGCTCAGCGGCCATGGCTCACGGGCCTAGCCGCTCCGCGGCACGTGGGATCTTCCCAGACTGGGGCACAAACCCGTGTCCCCTGCATTGGCAGGTGGACTCTCAACCACTGCGCCACCAGGGAAGCCCTCAAGCACTTTTATGATTACATTTCTCTCTGTTTGCTTCTCTTACTTTACTGCTGGTTCTGATTTTTCCTTAGACCAAATACAAAATGGTAAAATAAGCTTTCTAAATAGCTATTCCTTTTTGAAGTACACCATCTGTATTAGTTTGCTAGGGATGCCATATCAGAGTACCATAGACTGAGTGGCTTAAACAACAGAAATTTATTTCCTCACAGTTCTGGAGACTAGAAGTCCAAGATCAAGGTGTCAGCAGGGTTAGTTTTTTCTGAGGCCTCTCTCCTTGCCTTGTAGATGGCTATCTTCTCCCAGTATCTTCACCTGGTCTCCCTTCTGTGTGTGTCTGTGTCCAAATTTCTTCTTCGTATAAGTACATTAAGTCATATTGAATTAGGGTCACCCCAATGACCTCATTTTAATTTCACTGCCTCTTTAAAGACCCTATCTCCAAATACAGTCACATTCTGAGGTTCTGGAGGTTAGGTGATTTCAACATCTGAATTTTGGGGGTGACACAATTTAGCCCACAACACCCATTAAAAAAATATTTTGCAGGTGTAGCTTCTATGACATTATAGATTTGTTCCTTAAAGCTATGTTCAGGTGGAATTTTAATAAACAAGAAGTTCTCAACCTAGCAGGATTAACTTCACCAGAGAACTTGTTAGAGATGCAAATTTGGGGAACACACCTCAAATCTCTGAATCAGAAATTCTGAAGGGAGTAGGGGCTGAGCAACCTGGGTCTTAACATACCCTCCATGTGATTCTGAGGCATGCTAAAGTTTGAGAACCACTGGAATTAACCAAATGACAATTTAAACATACTATAAGAGGTATTTTGAATGGAATACTGCAGTAGATTTTTTTTTATATAAAGCAAAGATCCTTTTTTAAAATGTGAATCATCACCTGCTAATTTTGGATTTTGGAAATTCTGAATTTTCATAGGAAGGCACATCAGTATTTCACTTCACTAAGTCTAATGTTCGTTCCTGGCAATTATTTTTAAATATATATAAATGTAAATATATATATGTAAACATGTATGTGAATATATATATATTGCTAACCCATATCTCTAGCTTATTAATTTCTACTAGGTTCACTAGTTACTGTCTCTCGTGTGCTGTTTCTATTTATTCAGGTCAAACTCCAGTTGTGGCTCCCTCCAACTTCTGCTCCCAAGCATTTCTCATTCCTTGAAAGGAGATCTCCCATGCTGAACTGCGCACCGATCAAAATTCCTTACATCATATTACCTCAGAATTACCAAAATTACAGATTTAAGTGGAGGTCCTTCCAGTTTTTTCCCCTTACATTCTAGAATTACAAATCAGTTCAATTGAGAAGACAGATGCTTTTCTAGCTATGTTGTGCCCAGGAACAGAAAAATTACTTCTAACAGCTACTAAGGCATGTTTTGATTGCTGTTGTTTTAGTCCTAAATATTTCAGCAACAAATAATGAAACATAAGAAACTCAGAGGTGGCCCGTTGAAATTAATTTTATCCCTTTTGCAGACAACCAGGTCTTTGGCAATTTTTGGCCAAGAAAAACTATATTTTGGCAAAACACTCATACCACACACACACACACACACACACACACTCACTCATACATGCATGTGAGCACTTTTCTCCTGTGAGTTACTGGTGGACAATGGCAGGGCCACTATTCTTTTATCATCTAGTCAAGCTGGAAATTCATACTTTTCTGACTAATAACAAAAGCACCTTTAATGTGATTTTATTTTTTATTTAAAAAGTATTTAATCATCCAAATGACAGATGCTGTGCTTTATTAGTCTTTAGACTAATGATAGTTTCATGAAGGCATTCAATCTAAACAGAGCTGGGTGTTCCAAAGCTATGCTAGCATGGCAGAAAGAGAAATGAAACATTAGTGAACAGCAAACGGGACCACTGTCATCACCACATGCTGAGTTAGGAAGATTTATTCTCTAGAACAGTAAATCTTAAGTCAATGGATCATAGATGGGTACCTCTGATACTCTGATTAAAACCACGGAAGCTTTCCTGAGAATAACACACCAGGCCCATACACCATTCTAAGTACCCTATCGGGGCTCACAGACTCTAAAATAAAACTTTCATTGTTATGGGATAGACCTTGAGTCTAGTCTCGGACTCAACACAGACATCATCAGAAATGGGAGGGTGATGTTAACTCTTTTCTCCAAGGATCTGTGTAAAGATTTTTTGTAATATTTGAAATATATGTATTTAATTTTTAATTAAGACTTCAGTGCAAAGAATCAGTAAAACTAGTTTCTGATAGGAGGTTTTGATAGGAGATATAGATGCTATAATAGGGGCACAAGCACATTTTGTAAAGAGTTTAAATGAGTGATGTCATTCCACTAAAGGGGACGGGGGGTAAGAAAAGTTTCAAGGCATTCGAGAGGGGCCTTACAGGATGGGAAGAATTTAAAAGAAGTAGTTGTTCAGAGGAGGAGGTAGAAGGGAAGAAGAGAGAAAAGGTATTTCAAGTGAAGGGAAAAACCTCAGGAAAAAGAGTCAGGAGGCTGAAATAGTTTTCAGAATCTCCTTTGATTAGAGCAGTGATCCTTAATCCCAACTGTGCATTGTAATTACCTGGAGAGATTTTAAGATCCCACCCCAGACCAATTAAATCAGAATTCCTGGGGGTGAAGCCCAGACATGTGTATATTTTTAAAGCTCCCCACATGATTCTAACATGCAGCCAAGGTTAGGAACCACTGGACCAGAGCATGGAGACTGAGTTGTGGAAGGTGGGAGATGAGACTGACTAAGTAGGTTAGTGTCATATTCTGGAGGGCCCCCTATGCTCACATAGCATTCTGCACATAGCCAGAAGTCATGGAAAGTTTTTAGGCATGGAGGTGGCATGATCAGAGCTGTCTTTTTGAATTATGTTTTGTTGAAAGCTGCCCTGTCATAGACATTCAACACTTACAGACTGAGTAAATAGAAATGGGCACTCTCTCCTCTATGTCTAGTTTCCATGGAAACAGAATACCATCACTCATAAAGGGCATGTTTCCCACTTGTTCTTTGTGACTACTGCTGCTCTCTTCCATATGTTCTTCAGTGAGACTGAGGTAGGTACCTTTTTGCCTATCATGCCTCAATTGTCTGGAGTTTCCTCAATCTTTTTTTCAACTTTGCCTTCTTGGCGAGGGTTTGTGCAGTCAGTCAAGCAGCACTGTTGGTCAATTCACTAAAGTCAACATAAGACAACCCTGAAAATGCCTTGAAAAAAATGCGTTTTCTTCAAATGGAAAGAGGCTATCTGGTTTGAGGCAGAGTGATACCACGGGAAGAAGCTTAAAGTTAGGAAGTGCAGAGTATGAGTCCTGGCTTGGTTATTTGTCCTCAAGTTAAGCTCTCTGAATCTTAGTTACTTTATAAAATGTAGAATAATGCAATCTGTTTGGCAAAGGAGCGAGGACTGTAGAGAAATGATGTGGATAGCATGTCATGCTTAGCAAGTTAGAGGGGCTCAATAAATGGTAGCTGCTATTATTAATTAATGTCACCCAAATCTTAAAATTAGGATTCATAATATGACTTTTGAAAGCTCACAGAGAAATTATTTTCATAAAAATTAGGGGACAAAATGAAGTGCAAGGAATAAGTATTTTTTAATGTCTTTCTTCCTATAACTCAACAAGATTTTGGAAAGTGATATGGCTACCTAAAATGATTCTAGTTTTGAGAAGCTAAGACCAGGTGTATGTCTCAGAACAAAAATTCTAAAATAACATGCCATTCAGATCTGGAGAAAATAAAGGAGTTCTAGAAGTGAAAGAATATTTGGTGATATTGAATAAATGTGTGAAATATTTCACAGAAACATTAAGACATCTAGTTAGAATGTGTGCAAATGGTAATTTTTAAGCTAAGATTTATGAATACTGATAACAAGTATTGTATATCAAGCATTTTGGATGGAATTTTATTTTTACATGAATTACATTTGATATTCACTACAACCCTATGAGGTTTCTTGACTTGGAGAAATTGAGGCTCAGAGAAGTAACAGAGGACAGTGCTGTGTATGCAGCCTGTAAGCTGTTTTTGCCTTTATTATCCTTTTAATCTCTCTTCACTGTTCATGCCGACTGTCCATTTCATTGACTTCTCAAGAAACCACAGTCCTGGATTCCCATGGTCATGGAACCACTTCCTCTCTGCAATCTTACAAAGTCTTCTAACTGCGGTCCCTACTGCGTTCTACAAAATCATCAAACATCTTATTATGTATTTAATAGAGATGATATAAAAGACTGCATTCCTCAGTAGTATTTTACCATTTTAAAGGACTAAACATGGGGGGGACAATGGGTCAAGATGAGTGTTCTTCCCTGCCTTTCTCTTATCATTACCATCAAAAATCAATTTCCAGAATCAGAATTTGAGTCTATTAAATCTCAGCGCTTCACTGACACCCTCCATAAAATTTTATTAAACAATTCATTCTTTAAAAATATTAAGAAAATGCAGATGTCTTTATATTTTAAAAAGACATTAAAGACACAAAAAAAGACATTAAGTTCTATCATTGAAAATCTTCTAGCATTATGTTTAAAATTGATGCTGAGAACCTTCTTTATATATAATTCTTATTTGTTAGGGGAGAATCACTGAAACCACTTGGCCAAATGAACTAAATTTTAAGAGGAAATTCCATAATGGCCGGTATTTTTTTATATATACTTCAAAGAATAATACATATAGCAGATCTCCCAAAGTGTTGCCAGATTTGAATTTCTTAAAAATCTTTCACTGTGAACATATTGCTGGTGTTGAAATACAACCCATGTCTCTCACAGCTTCAACAAACATATTTAACACACTTATGCATACATTAGTTAGTGTAAACATGACTCACTTAAGTAGGAAGGGTTTTTTTAAATTTTAATATTTCATCACCATGTCATTCCACGGAAACTACCTTGGGGCTACTATGAAGCAGTTTCAAACATCTCTCATATAAAACATCATTCCACATTAGCAGAAACTCCATTCAGTCAAGAAGAATGGCATACTGGCTACAGGCAACTCTATAAACCGCATACAGTTTTAATTAAATTCATTAGAAATGCTATGTCTCTCAGTAGATTTGAGGGCAGATAGAACCACTTAACAATAGCCAAGACCTAATCCAGTTTGTCAGAACTAATAATAACACAAATGCAATTTCTCACACAGGGACACATCCAGAAAGTTCACGAATGAGCAATTGTGATGCTATTTTTTAAAGTAATATTTATAAATTATTGCAAGATGTTGCCAGCTTCAGACCATGGTTGCAATGTCTAATTCCAATGAGCTGATAAAAGGTGCTATTAATAAAAAGGCACATTTTGGGCAACTGACATAACTAATTGATCAAGTAATTTGAGTAAAAATACAAGATTTCACTAGGAAACCCGGACAGGGATGAAATCACTCAATTTACTGAAAGCCAGAAGGCCTTGAAAAAAGAGGAGACCACAGAACACTTTTATGTCTAACCAAAACCAAATAAAATGATCCCAACATACAAATAGGCTTCAGATGATATAATATGACGAGAGATTTCAACTATGTAGGCAAACCTTTCATTTTCTTACCCAAATATGCCAAGCCAAAGATTACCAAAATAGAGAGGGAGGGGAAAAGTCCCATTTCCTCAGTCTCTGTAAGAGTGGCAAGGAACATTTTTTCCCTCCTTTTCAAGTTTCACCATACCTCACTAAACTAATGCTCAACATTGACAGTTGGATCTCAAGATCTGGGTTAAATTAAAACAAAATGAGATAAAATGGACCCAGATGAACATGAATTTACCTAGGCTGACACTTCTAGTAATGGTTCCTGGAAGATGCATCACCACCAGCCCACCCAAGAATCCCTCCATCAGCCAAAATCACTGCTTGTCTGGAGCACCTGAAGATGACTGGGACACTATATAGTTCTGCTAGATGACTCTGCTGAGGTTATCGCTGCACATGAACTGAGGAGAGAAGGAAACAGCTGCTCAAACTCTATTCAGGTGCTCTAAGAAATATGGAAACTCTCTCTGTCCTCTTTTTCTTGGGAAAACAGGCACATCCCCAAACTCATCATTATTAAGAAATCCCCAATATTGGCCAGAAGACTGTCCTGGTCCATTTTAGGAGGGGAGAATTGGTATCACATATATATTCCTTCAGAACTCCAGCAGCAAAATCAATCTCTATCACTGAAATAATAGTTTAAGGAAAGGCATCGTCCAATCATTTTCTCATTTCATCTTCATAACATCCTTTTACGGAAAGGGCTGAAAGGAGATAGGACTTTTTTGATGTCCAAACAAATTAAAATGGTGGTTCAAGAGAAGGACGATGCTTCTGTCAGTAGAGGCTACCATGGAGAAAACAGGTATGGGAGGAAATTACAATGGTATCCCTGAAGATAGGAAAACACATGCTAATGTGGGTGTCCTCAGCCGCAGCATGTATGGAACCAATGGGAAGTATAAGATCCGTGATGCACAAAACAGATCTCACCCTCTGTGAGCAGTTAATAAATTACAAACTTGTACACATTTCATTATGTTCATATACATTTCATCATATTTTGTGTCTTCCCTCGAACTGATTTTATCCAGTGTACCATGCATGCATGACCACATGCCTGTCCCCAAATGCTTACTTCATCAGGAAGTGTGAACGGGCTGCCAGCGCCTGCCAAATGACGCTAGAGAACAACCAAGTAGAGAAGATTAAAAGTTATCCTCACTTTCTTTGAGCCAAGGCTCAAGCCTTCTTCCCAGTACCAGAAAAAAAGAAAAAAAAAAAAAACGTCCTGAGCCTTCAGCATGCTAAACTCACAGTGAGAACAGCCACTTGCACTACTGACTACAAGGAAACAAATTTCACAAGTTTCAGGCTGTTAAATGAGATCGACTATTCTCCCACAGTCCAAAAGTGGCCTTATTTTATGAAAAGGAAAGGTTCTCCATCAGATACATGTTTTCCTGCAACAAAATCATCTGACTTGTTATCAAAACTGGAATTCTGTGCTGACAATTTTATAGGAAATCTTATTTCACATTAGGACTCTGTGATAATAATGATCGGGGTTTTGTGTTGTTGTTTGTTTTTTTTAATAAGTCATCAAGCATAACAACCTCCCTGGATCCCTGCCTTCACAAACCACTTTCTAATTTGCACGGTTAGTCCTATCACACTGGTCCAGCACTGACACACATTTATGGAGAATTAAAAGAAGTTCAGGGGCCAACATTAAGTTGACTTTACTACTGGTTCCACTCTGACCTTGAGATCCACTTCTATAAATGAGCTCTTTTCTCGTAGCTAGAATGTAAACCTCTCCCCTTAACATCAGTTACTCTTTTTTTGTCTCGCTACCTACTGTCATTAATATTATTTTCAGTACTTTGATCACTCCAGAACTGATACCTTGCCATGATTTTCCTAATACTTGTTGAGCTTCTTAGAGGACTGAATAAATTGCACCCAAATGAGAAATAAGGCAAAGATAACAATGGAGCGAGGCCAAAGTAACACTTTCATCACTGATGAAGACTGAGTGAGAAAGCTTACTGAGAAAGCCAAATGGACCTGCTAACTGATTTCCTAAATTAGGCAGATTTATTCACCCACTTACAGGTAAGACCGGACTTGACAGGCCTCCCCAGCTGAGTGTGACTCGAGTATGACCAAAGGCACAGAGGAGCAAAAGGTAACTTGTATGCTTACAGGTATGCTTGCTTCCCCCCAAAAGAGAGAGGAGCTGGCTTGAAACAAGTCACTGTACCTCCTCTGGGGATGGAGGCTGGGGGGCGGGCAGGGTGAAGTGAGTAAAGGGGTGGCAAGAGGCCAGGAGTATTATACTAACTGAGCTTCATAGTGAAGGAAACATCAGATGTGGGCAGGAAATGCATTCAGTTGATGGAATTCTCTTATGTGGGAGGCTTGGATACGATTTTGAGGCTATGTACCAAGATGTTGGGGTCTTGAAGGGTCAGATTAATAGCACCACTCTTTCCTGTCCAAGTTCTGAATTAACTGAGAGATAAAACAAGAGACAAAACAAATAAAGCCCAAATTATCATCATTAATACTGATAAAGGATATGTTGGCAGTTGTAACCTAGGTGTAACTTGCTGCACCTTTCCCTCAGATTCTAGACCCTGGGACAGTTCACATCTGACAGAGCCAGCACTTTTACATATGTCACTACCTCTAACTGGTGTGAGGATGACAGTAGTAGGAAGAGGTCAGATTTCCCCTCCTAAGGACCACTGATAAATTAGTTCCATCCAATCAAGAAATGTTGGCCAATTATTGTCCACCAACCTTCCTACAATTCTACCTCTATTAGGAGAAGAAAAGAAAGGCACAAGAATCAAGAGTTTTGAGGAAATCTCTTTCTTCCTGGAAACCAGAATAAGGGAAAGGTGGGCATTTCTCTCATACAGTAGTACCTCCTCCCTCATGAAACCCAGTTCATATGGTTGAATTTCTAATGCCTTCAACTGGATGTCCCAGATTTCAACCCCTCAGCCTGTCTAATATATATGGGGACCAAATGGAGTTCTCTTGTCCCCATTTCCATGCCCTTGGCAAGTTATTTGTTTACAACTTTCTTTCTTGCTTTATGCCGCGAGAGCTGACCATGCTTCTCTTTCTACTTTTTGGTCACTTCCTCTACTTTTGCAGCTCTTCTTCCCTGAAATTGTTTTTCCCTTCCTCACTAGCCCCCCAATATAAGTCTCCTCTTCATGCAAGAGTTTTAATGCTAGTTACTGTAGACCATAGGAAATCAGCAAAGGAAAATAATACATAGGAGAATTTCTTTAAATAACAAGGTACTCAAAAGAGTTATTCCATAGCCTATATATATAATAAAATGTAAAAGATAACAACTCTGAGATTCTCATTGCCCCAGTCCTGACACTCTTTAAAGATAATTTTAACCAGTGTTTGCCAACAAAAGGCATGCTTACTTCCCATCTCACACCCATAGAAGACATCTTTAATTGAGATGAGGTAGAATGGAGTCTCAGAATCCTTCTCAACACAGCAATCCACTTAGTCACTACCAACAGATTTCAGTTGACTCTCATGATAAAACATATTTCTATTTTGGATAACTTCATACTGTCATTTTGAAAGAACTTTTCACCTCCCTTCAGACATTCTTGACACTATGCTACTTTCACATGCCATATTTTCTGCCACCTTAGGATTTTCTCCATTTTTTTTCCCCCTACTACTTTCCCAATACCTTTTTCTACTGCAAACTACATTTTCCTCCTGGTGCTATAGTCCACCCTGGGACATCTCTTTGCAGGCCACTGCATTATCTCTTTTGGTTATAATTTGCTTGCCTGTACTGCTACTACATTCCGCTATCACCCGCACTTGTCCAGTATCTGTATCTTCTCAGCCAGGACTCTTATGGGTCCATATCTGGCAGATTTGGTTTCATCAAGGTGCCCACGCCCAACCCCATCCCACCACTCACTAATATACTACAGTGGGATTTATAGATGACATTTTATTTTTGTCTTCTGTATGTCTTATGTCGTTTTTTGTTCTTCTATTATTCTCTTATAGTTTTCTTTTACATTAAGTGAATATTTTCAAATATAACACCTTAATTTTTAATATTTTTCCCACTAAATTTTTTTAAAGTTATTTCCTTAGTGGTTGCTCTAGGGCTTACCATATGCATCTTACCTTATCAGAGTCTGCTTCAGATTTATACTAACAATTTCAATGAAATACAGAAATGTTATACCTATATAGCTCCACTCCCTTTCTCCTTTCAATGCTCTTATTGTTACATATATCTATATATGTTATACAGCCCACAATGCATTGTTATAATTATTACCTCATATGACTTTATATATTTTAAAGAAGTTGAGGGGAGAGCAATGATATACTTAGAGCTTTTGTTATCTAACCTTCGTATTTGGTTCTCTTCATTTCTTCCTGTGGATTCAAATCACCATTTGGAGTCATTTCCTTAGGCCAAATGCAGCTTTGCAACCTACTTCCTTTGTGTTATTACTAGCAAATATATTACATTTCCATATATTATAGGCTTAGCAATATAATTATATGTATAGTACTTTAGATAATGCTACTTAAATCAGTTAACGAAGAAAAAGAGGAAGTATACACCTACACTGTCATTTATGGTTACAAAATTACCTTCACCTGTGCTCTTGGTTTTTTCCTGTGAATTTGAATTACTATCTGGGTTCAGTTGCCCCTCACCTGAAGAACTTCCTTTAGTGTTTCTTATAAGGTGACTCTGCTAGCAGCAAATTCTCTCAGTGCTTGTTTATTTGGGTATGTCTTTATTTCACCTTCATTTTTTGAAAGAAAGCTTTGCTAGGTTCACATTTATTGGTTGACAGTTTTTTCTTTGAGAACTTTAAATATGTTATCCCACTGTCTTCTGGCTGCCATGGTTTCTGATGAGAAGTCAGTTGTTAATCTTACTGAGTTCCTTGTAAGTGAAAATTGATTTTTCACTTTCTGCTTTCAGTATTTATACTACGATCTATCTTTTCTAGAACTCCTTACATTTATCCTACTTGGAGTTTGTTGAGACTCTTGAGTTCGTGAATTAAAGTTTTCATCAAATTTGAGCAGTTTTCAAACATTATTTCTTAGAGTATTTTTTCTATTTTTTCTACTCCTTCCTCTCTCACCTCTCCTTCCAGCACTCCCATTATGTATGCTGAGTCATCTAATGGTATCCCACATTTCTCTGAGGATCTCTTCATTTTTATTTTTTTGCTGTTGTGCCTTCTAATGAAACTTTCTTTTCAGTTTTTGTACTTTCCAAATCCTGAATTTACATTTGTTTTTGTTTTTTTTTAATAATTTCTACCTCTTTATTGATATTCTCCATTTAATGAAATATTGAAGTTTTTAATCTGTTTTCACAGGCAGTTTCTTTTGCCTTGTGAAACTGGCTATTTTAGGTAATACACTGTAGTGAGTCTGGGTACTGGTTGATCTCCTTTCCCTTCCCTAGGGGTTGGTTATTGTTATTTGCTTGTTTATTTGTTTAGTGACTGGATTCTTTTGGTGAGGTCTGTTCTCTCCTCTCACCCCATAGTGTAAAGCCTCTGCTATTGCTCCTCAGATGGTGCAGCCCTGGGCATCTGCTCAGTCATCTTGGGAGGACAGTATTTTGCGGTCCCTTTAACTGTCCCTGTCCTTGACCACACCCAGCAGTTAAGTTCCATTAATTGCTGGCTGATTGCTCTGTTGTTGTCAACAGTGCCCTGGGACACAAATGTCTCCACAGATTGATCCAATTAAGCTCAGGCTCCTTTATAGAGATAGTTTTTGAGTTCAGTTTTTGAGATTTGTCTGATCCCAGGAAGGCTCTTTTTAGTTGTCCATCTCCCTGGCTCTGGCAAGTAAACTAGCTGGCCTATGACTTAGCTTATATCTTGTATGCATCTACCAGTTGACTCTGAATTGCTTTATAGCACAACCTCCATTGTTTTGAGGATGTCGTTAGGCTTGAACATCCCCACAGTCCATTGCAAATGAAGTCAGCTTCTTTGGGAAGAGATTCTAACCTCTCTGTTTTATGGCCTACTTCTTCCTCTGGGCCAATGCTCTGGAGCTGGGGGAGGGGACAGTGGCATACTTCTGAGTGACACCTATGCTTTTGGAGCTGGGTGCTTGGCAGAGTCGGGTCCTGCCATAGCCTCTGGTGTATTTGGCTTGCCTCTCCCTGAATGGAACCTCTGCTTTACACATGAGCTGGTGATTAGGGCCCCGGTATTTTTAGCATGCTGCCCCCAAGGTAAAGTCCCTATTTCTCAAGTCTGGGCTAGGCTAAAGAAGAGAATATCCGCCTCTCAGTTGCACTTGCTTGAAGCTTAGGCTCTGTAACCGGTATCTGGGGGCAGAAACTGAGATTGTAAAGTCCTGCCCCTCCCAGGAAGATATAGTAGCCCTCCAACTGGGAGCTGGGAGGACAGGCAGCTCTGTGTTCTTTTCTGCACCCACCTGAAGAAGAGTTTGCTCCAAGCTGAACTGGGAAGAGGGAGCACAGGAGTAGGCTGTGGTTCAAACACCGCAGACTCTTCCTGTTCTTACCAAGTTTTAGTTAAGTTTTCTTAAATAAGTGTTTTTTCATTTGTTGTATGCCGTTGGTACCATTTCCAGAGACTTGAGTGTTTTGGTTTTTGTTTTTTAATGATGTTCACTAATTTTACTGGGAAGCAGATCCACAGAGCACTCCATGTTGCCATGCTGGAAATGGAAACTTTATATACTTCTTGACTTAGTCAACATATCAGTTGTATTTCTCCAAGGAATAAAAGGCTTGTTATACACTGTAATGTTCCTTAATCCTGATGTCTCTTGACTCTATTATTGATCAAATGTGATGAACAAAAACAATATCCTGTTCATTTTGATGAGCAGTGAGAGTTATGTTTGAAAAGTATTAATGTGCTTTTCTATTTTTCTTTCTGAACGTAATAATCTCCAGCCTAGTCTACCTAGGGCATTCATTTGCTAGTAGAAACTTTAGAATTTGATGCAGAATGAAAATAAAGTGGCTAAGGTAACATTCAGCTCCCTTCTCAAAAAACTGGATTTTGGAACCCCACAGGACGATGAGAGTCAGGATTAACTGAGGGAGAAAAGCCATTCCAAATTTCTTTTCCTTACCATTTAGAATATCAAAAAAGAAAAACAAACAAACCCATAAAGATCACTCCTTCTGTCCACTTCTTTCCCCAATCTATGGGGGAAGTTAAACATGGGAGTTTATTTTTAGATAAGTGGCAAGAAAAGGAGCATTCAGGGAGAAGAAGAAGAGATAAGTTTTCAGATACATCTGGATTTCCACTTTCTGAGGAGAAGCATTGGGAGGGAGGAGTGTTAAGAAACCAAGAAAAAAGATGAGCACAGGAACCACTGAACCACATTCCTTATTTGGGAATCTACGGAGACCACTATGCAACAGGTCTCGTTCACCACAAGGCAACAACCCAGCTTCGTTGGGAGTGGTTGGCATAAAACAGAGAGAAGAACCAGTGAATGCTCCTAAGCCTCCCTCAGATCATCTGAAGCATGGAAACTCAATGGAGAGCCAGTCTGCCACAGGGTCTGCTGTGGTGGATAAAAGGACTACATGGCCTGGGCTGGACATGGACTTCCCGGCCAGGGGTTGAACAGAAGGCAGGGCATTGACTCAAGTTCTAGAAATAATGAAAGCCGAGAAGAGACCAAGTCATCAAGAGCAAAATGGCCCATGCTTCCTGGAGACACTGCCAAGCCAAAAGAACAGACACGGGCTTCCCTGCTGGCGCAGTGGTTGAGAGTCCGCCTGCCGATGCAGGGGAGACGGGTTCGTGCCCCGGTTCGGGAAGATCCCACATGCCGCGGAGCAGCTGGCCCGTGAGCCATGGCCGCTGAGCCTGCGCATCCGGAGCCTGTGCTCCACGGCGGGAGAGGCCACAGCAGTGAGAGGCCCGCGTACCGCAAAAAAAAAAAAAAGAAAGAACAGACACAAGTTCACCAGCACTGGGTGCCAGTGCCCAGGTGGGTAAAGGTCAGGGCAGAAAGAAGCAGATGTCAGCCAGCATACTGCCAAGGACTTGACTGAGGCCAGAGTCCCTCTCATCCCTCCCTACTCCACCAAGGCCATGAGATCATGTAACCTCATCTCTCTCCCCTCCAGTTTGGCCATGATCTCAGGGAGAAAAGCAGGTGAGAGAGAGTGAGGTTCTATGAGGGCTGGAGCACTTCCAGTCAATTTTAACTGAACATACCAACTGAGACTGCTTACAGGAAGAGACTGCACTCAGGTTTATTGCATACCTTTTTTCTATTTTCCCCTAATAGCGAATAGTATTATAGACAGCTGAAGACAAAATAAAGGAGCTGCATTGTCTTTGCACTTCTGATTTGTAATTTGAGTAAATAGCAGTAGCAACACTGCAAGAACAATAATTTTTATGAGTGCCCTGGGCACATAATACATAAAAATTTTCTCTTTACCTCCCCTTTTTGCTTCTCAACAGAGTAGGCACTTTTCAAATATATATTTTTGGCTGCCCAGCATCCAAACACCCTCTTTTAGAGCAGGGTATACCAAAATAGATCAAAGTCAAGTCATGGCCTCCCCTAATATTACGGAAGCCAGGCTGGGCAGTTATTCCCCTGCCTGACCCTCACAGCTAATTCAGCGCATGTAACCGAGGCCTGCCTAGTGGACCCCTCTAAAGCTCAAGGGAGCACCGTCAAGGTGCAGGGAGAAGTAGAGGTTTTCAAGGCGGCAGTGACAACAGAATTTAAATCCTGAGCCTAATGGCAGTGCCCAATGACAGGAAGTCCAGGATGTCCAGGTCGCCTTTATCAAGCTCATCAAGTTCAGAGCCATCACCCTGCTGGGTTAGCTGCTGTCTCGTCAGCTCAGACTGCCACAGCAAAATGCCACAGACTGAGAGGCTTAAACAACAGAAATTTACTTTCTCACAGTTCTGGAGGCTGGGAAGTCCAAGATCAAGTTACCAGCCAATTGAGTTTCTCGTGAGAGCCCTCTTCCTGGCTTGCAGAGGCCTCCTCACTGTGTCCTCACATGGCCTTTGCTTGGTGCATGCACATGGAGAGAGAGAAACAGACCTCTCTCCCTTCCTCCTCTTATAAGGCCCCAATCCTATCAAATTAGGATTCTGCCCTGATGACCTCATTTAGCCTAAATGATGACCTCATTTTAGCCTAAAAGCCCTATTTCCAAATATAATCACATTGGGGGTTAGGGCTGCCTTCTATTTCTGACCTAATTCTTTAACTCTTAAAATCCATTCTATGAAGTATCTAATATCTTTCCAACAAATCCCTTTTCTGTTTAAGTTAACCAGAGTTCGTTTCTATTGTCGGCAACCATGAACCTAGACTGATCAGAAATTAGTATCAGAAGACAGTCACTCAGGAAATTGGTGTTGGTTATTCGCCCTAATAAGGGCTAAAGAAAATGAAAACTCAGAGTTCAGGAATGGGAAGCTGTCAGCCGTAACAAATTGCTAGATAATTTTTCTTCTGCAGTGATCTTTAATGAAGTGTCCACTGAAAAGAAGGATTTAAGGGATCAAATTATCACTGCCATTGAAGAGTGTGAACGGCCTGAAGAATTTAAAGACGCTATAGGGTGAGGTGGCTGCTTCTAATGAGACTGGACAGCTTAAAGAAGAGAGGACAAGCTCAAATCTCTACATTTTAGCTCAAGGCATAGACCCAGGGCATTTCTCTGGTTGTGATAAATGTCTTCATAAATGTCTGCAAAACTCAGATGCAAATTTAAAATTCTGTGGGTGCCTGGATAAAGTCCATTGAATTTCCAGCCTTACCAAGTCACTTATGTGAAAGTGATAGTACTGATCAGGAAATAATGAAAAATTGAATATACAGGAGTATATTCAAGTACCCCACACACACACACACCAAGCCACACTCTATACCAAGCCTTGCTTCACAGCCAAAGAAGACCCACCTCATTTCTCTTTGCATCTTCAGCATCTTATATCAGGGTTGAGCCAGAGAGCTGGCTTTACCTACAGGGCTTGATCATCTCACCTTCAGCACAGGGCATCATGCTAGCAAGACCTGAACAGTAAGCTGGATTGGTACCTTCAATACCTTGTTAAGACACAAGTAGGCTACAGGATGGGAGAAAAGTACTTGAAAATATAGAGATCTGTTACTTCAGGAAAGTTGCTATGGGTCTAGTGATCATAAACTCCAAAGTACATGGCAAATATCTTGTTTCTCTAATAGTAAGAGTTGTCATGCTTGGTGGGCCATTCTGGCTTTTGCAGGTAACATATTCAACATTTGCATGTACTTATTCAACCCATTTACCAGGTGACTCAAAAGGCTTCTACTTTTAAATGGCTATATTACCTAGAAATTTTGGTCCAGCAGATCCAATGATGCGCAAAGGGTCTGTGGAAAATCAAAGAGCTCTAAAAGGGAAGCACAAAACAGGTCCCTAGATTTTAGAGCAACAGTGTAGCCCCTTTACTATGTTACTAGCCTTTTGAGGGATAGGTGTTGGTTTGCCCAACAAGCAGACCCAAGTAGAGATACCAGGTGACTATGGAAAATATGCATTATGAACTGGAGCGCTATCTGATCCATCTGGCCAGAAAGTCAGGTGGATCCACCGCTAGCTCGCTCATCAGCGAGGACTATATACTGAGTTGTGACAAGCACTCTCCCTGAGCCCGCTGCTCTCACTCTCATGTTCTTACTCCTGCGGCAATGCCACTCCTCCTGCAGCCTAAAGAGAAGTGTTGGGTGACTAGCTGTCTGAAAACATTTGAGCCTGGACTCTGGAAATTTCTAAGTGATAGGCTGGCAAAAGTCAGAAGTGGACGGCTGACAGGACACCTCCATTTAGGCGTAGGCCTAAAGTTCAGTGGAAAAGAAAAACCACTACAATTCCACTTAGATGAAAAGAGTTTTGATCAGCGTATCTCGTTGCTCACTTGAGCTGGAAGAGTAGACTGAGAAAACACTCTATCTAAAACTAAGCCATGAGCAATGACTGAAAGGTCACACGTAGAGGCTACCAATGGCAAAAGATTTAGGGAAGAGGTATATGGTGGGACCTTTCAACATAGACTTACAGTGACAGAATATTTATGTACAGTCAAAAATTATGCACTGTGTAACTAATAACGACCGACTGTATAGCACAGGGAATGCTACTCAATATGCTGTAATGGCCTAAATGGGAAAAGAATTTTAAAAAGAGTGGATATATGTATATGTATAACTGATTCATTTTGCTGTATACCTACAACTAACACAACATTGTAAATCAACTATACTCCAGTAAAATTTTTTTTAGAAAATTTATGCACTGTGAAGGAGGCTTCTAATAATCAGGTGGAAGAGTTGATACATTCTATTCTACAACGCCAGTCATTCTCCTGTGTCCAGCTGCACAAGTACTTACTCAAAGGACTCATAAGGTATCTATAGCTACAAGTATGTACAGCTAGGCCATACAAGGACACAGCTGCCCCAACTCAAGATGCCTTGGCTACTTGCCCAACCACAGATCAACTGAAACTCCCAATATTGAACCAGCCAGGTTGATCTTCTCGAAAGAAGAACCAGCCAGGTTGATCACATTTTTCTATTGTGTAGTGGGGAATCCAATTGTCTTCACTAGAATAACTGCTTATTCTGGATGTTTTCCCCCTGCTTAGCATGCTTCTCCTAGGTTCACTGGTCACAGACTTACTGAAAATATTATGTACTGTAAGTTTGGGCTATCTTCTTGACAATTAGCTTCTCTGCCTGTCTTCTGAGCCTGCCTTTTCAATCTTCAGGTTGATTCTGTGATTTACCTAATATCCTTCTACTCAAACTCTTTCCTGCTTAAGTTAAACATAGTTTATAGTGTCTGAAACTATAAATTCTGGCGCAGCTCCTCCCATGTCTTACTCTTTGACCTACTTCTCTTTCATTTCTTCCATCATCTGGCTCATAAGGCGAACAGTTGAGGCAACTCTATGACCTAAGCCAGGTCATCCATTCATTCCCACACCAAACATCAGGCACTATGCAGGCACCAGTGATACACAGAATCAATGTGTCTGTTACCAGGGATGAGGACCTATGAGACGGGATGCCTTGGAGATCAAGGAAACTGGATATGTAAATGAACTTGGGAGAAGCAATCAGTGATCTATGATTACATATTAACTTGATATTAGGTCTATAATTTGGATATTAGTTCTTTTTTTAGTAAAACGTGCTTAGATCATCTACCTGCCATGTGTGAGCCTTGGAGTCAGACAAAAATCTCACAGCCCCTTTTGTGTTAATATGAGCTTCCAGGTCCTTAGCTTCAGTTAAGCTTCTTATTCATCTTCCTGCTCTGAAGAGGTTTTTAAAGATACCTTCCAGTTGTATGAAAAATTAAAGGGATGGAGTCATCGAAACAATATTAGAAGGACTATGTTTTTATTTTATGCAAAATCTTTCACTTCTGAATGCCATGAGTTTACAAAGCACATTAACCCTTGATGGCCTAGAAATTGTGATATGTTGTTTAATTGATTCACTCATGTTTAAACAAAATTCTCAAACCATCTTCCTAAAATATAAGTTTGTTTTCTAGTACAGTACTGTAACCAAGATATAATCCTATATTGAGCCTAAAGTTCACAGGCTGCTTTAGGGCTAGTCTTCTCAATGGCCCTCCCCTCTCTATAGACCTGTAGATTACAGAGGTATAGTAAATAAGACGGTGCCCTCCGGCAGCAAGTCTTGCTCTGCATTTTATCTTTTTATTACATTTCTGGTTTCATTTTGAGTTGTCATGAAGCACCCTTTTGTTTTTTTATTGGAAGGAATATTTTGGCTAAAATGAGCTTATTTGACTGAGATTTGATTGTACCATCTCTGGCACTCTCACTAAGTACTTTTTAAAAATAAATTAACTTTTAGCCTGCGGCTTCTCCTCTGGAATATCAAGACCAGCTACAGTCTAAGCCAATATCTATTTTAGTGTCTAATATAAATCAAGAACTAAACCATGAAAGCTCTCCTGACCAATAGCTGGAAAGGTGGCTGAGAGATAGAGAAAACAGTTTTTTTTAACTGGAAAATTTTGTCTATTTGATACAAATAATACCTAAAAAGTAATGTCTGAAATGTCTATGTTCCTTAGATCGCCTCCCACCCTTTTTTTTTTTTTTTTGTCTTTCAAGAGTCTTGCCAAGATGATATGAGATTAACATTGTTAAAGAAAACTAATATCCCAGGAGAGGATCTCGAAATCCCTGATCTTGTTAACAATGGGCCTGGAGGCTCTATAGTTTGTTCTGAGAGAGGATTAACACTTTAACCAAGTGTCAAAAGGGAAATAGCAGGCATATTCTAAGGAAGCAAATTGTGGCAGATGTCACTATCTCTCTGGAATAGTGTCAGTTCTTATCTTAAAAACAGAAGCTAAAAATAAGATTAGGTGTGTCATCTTCACTAGGGAGTTTTAATTTGCATTCAGATGCCACCATGGATTGTCACAAAACACACGGTGGTTCTTTAAATAGTAAGTTCAGAGAAAGTGTGTTAAGGTCCAGGAAACTGATATCCAGTTGGAGAGTCAAGGTTATGACACCATACTCTGTTTTCTCCCAAGTCATCTCCAGGTGTTTCAGGATTGGCTTCCATTGGGAAATTATATCTCTAAGAACTGTCTGATTTCAAACTTTAGGTTCCAAACAAATATTTCCACTTAGATCCTACGGTAGATGTCTTTATTGGGCAACTTTGTATCAAAGAATTATGTTCTTGGGACCACCAAGGTGTAGGAGGCCTTAGAATTCAACCATCTGCAGCTTAGAACTCAAATCTTAATTCTGATCTCTCATCACTTCACGCAGAAGGACAGGGGAGCAGGAGAAGTGTAGATAACTAACAAGGAGGTCATACACAGTCTTTAGAAGTCCTTTCGGCAGCATGAAGACAGGGTAGAAGGAGTGAATATTCTAGTCTCTAAACTGCAGACCATGAAGGGAGAACCCAGAGGGGTTCTCACAACTGCCTCTAATATGACAGGATGAGGCTTATTGGAGGACTTATCTTGCTGGGGGTACAACTTGCATTCTGTCCAAATCATCTAACACTTGCTTGGATATGGCTGACTTCACAAAAAGGAGGAGCATCTACAAAGTCATCATTTACCTAGAGGAGTTCTCTACACGTCAGGAAGGTCTCCTCACCCAAGCCCCTCTGCCCAGCCATGGTAAAGTGGAGACCAGCCTGGCTTGTGGGTCTCGGCATCTGACCTGCATCGTGAGGGGTCATGGTAGACCTGAGCTGTCCAATTCAGGAGCCACTAACCCCCTGCAGCTATTGAGCACTTGAGATGTGGCTAATGCAACCGAAAAACTGCATTTTAAAATTTAACTTTAATTAATTTAAGTTTAAACTTAAGAACAAATATTTGATACAATTATTGAACAGCTTTCAAATATGTTTGGAACAACAGGGGTATATGAACTTACTTTTTCAATTGTCAATTTTATGAAATCTTATTACAGTTCAAGTATTTCCAAGGGAAATTTAGTGTTTGAATTGGGATATGATGTAAGTGTCAAATACAAACCAAATTTTGAAAAATTAATATAAAAAAAGAATGTACTGTATCTCATTGATAATTTTTATATTGATTATATGTTAGAATAATAATTGTTAAACATACTGGGTTAAATAAAACATTACCAAAATGAATAATGGCTCATTATGTTTTTACTGGGCAGTGCTGGACTAGTTTATCCTGGGAAACTATCTCTATATTTGCAGCATCTATACTGAATATATGCCAGAGAGGATGGGAAGCCAAGGTAGAAATTCCCCTCAAGCAGCCAAGAATTCCCCTCAACCTTCCTGCACACCTGTTCCAAACTCAAAGTGCTTTCTAAACAGTATCTCTGCACAGTACAAACTTGGTGACTGCTTTGCTCTTTCCTGGGCCAAGCCAGATGGCCTTGGTGACTTTCTCCTTCAGTTCTCATAACTGTGTCATGTTCAGAGCAGTAATGCCTGCACCAGCCTCAGGACGGAAATACAGGCCTGGTGGAAATAGAAACATTGAACTCCCCTCCTTACACACTCTCATGACTTTTCCTTAAAAACCCCATAAAACCAGTGCAGCCTTAATGCATGGATCATATTCCATCCTCCCCAGAATACAATGAACATTTTCTCTTCTTTCTTATTCGTCTAGAATCATTTCATTCTTCATTTCTTCCACTGATATCTATTGAGCCCTTTCTTTGTGCCAGGCACTGTGTTGGGCAGGGAGGTAAAGAACACACACCTTCTAAATGTCCATCGATAGAGGAATGGATAAAGAACATATGGTACATATATGTGATGGAATATTACTCAGCCATAAAAAAGAACAAAATAATGCCATTTGCAGAGACATGGATGGACCTAGAGATTGTCATACTGAGTGAAGTAAGTCAGACAGAGAAAGACAAATATCATATGATATTGCTTATATGTGGAAATCTGAAAAAAAAAGGGTACAAATGAACTTATCTACAAAACAGATACAGAGTTACAGATGTAGAAAATAAATTTACGGCTAAAAATATTTTAAACATAAAGGTAAAACGGGGAGGGATAAATTGCAAGATTGGAATTGACATATACACACTACGATATATAAAATAGATAACTAATAAAGACCTACTGTATAGCACAGGGAACTCTACTCAATATTCTGTATTGAGTAGAGAATGGCCTACATGGGAAAAGAATCTAAAAAAGACTGGATATATGTATAACAGATTCACTTTGCTGTACGCCTGAAACTAACACAACATTGTAAATCAGCTACACTCCAATAAAAGTTAAAAAACAAAACACACTGGCTTCCCTGGTGGCACAGTGGTTGAGAGTCCGCCGGCCGATGCAAGGGACACGGGTTCGTGCCCCGGTCCGGGAAGATCCCACACGCCGCAGAGCTGCTGGGCCCGTGAGCCACGGCCGCTGAACCTGCGCGTCTGGAGCCTGTGCTCCGCAACGGGAGAGGCCACAACAATGAGATGCCCACGTACTGCCAAAAAAAAAAAAAAAACACACACACACACACACCTTGCCCTCAAGGAGATCCAATCTAAAAGGAAGACATTTAAATAACAATTGAATATATTAAATAAATTAAATAAATTAAATAATAGCTTGATAAGGGGAAGATGAACTATGCCCATGGTACGAGGAGAGACGTCAACCATAAGTGGAACCGCCAAGGAGCTGTCCCTTGGTTTTGGTCTGGAAGGAAGGCAAACAGGAGAGATGGCATTCCAGGCGGGAGACAGTAAGTACAAGCCTGTGGAGGCATGAGGCTGCAGGGTGCCTTGGAAAACGTAAGTGGGTTGGTCTCTCTTGGATGTAAGAAACAAGGCATAAGAGGCAAGTCAAGGGAGGCGGGTGGCCAACACGGGGCCACTAAGTTCCCATTTATAAGATATCACGGGGGCTTCCCTGGTGGCACAGTGGTTAAGAATCCGCCTGCCAATGCAGGGGACACGGGTTCAATCCCTGGTCCGGGAAGATCCCACATACCGCGGAGCAACTAAGCCTGTGCGCCACAACTACTGAGCCTGTGCTCTAGAGCCCGTGAGCCACAACTACTGAAGCCCGCCTCCTAGAGCCCGTGCTCACAACAAGAGAAGCCACCACAATGAGAAGCCCACGCACCACAATGAAGAGGAGCCCCCCTCGCCGCAACCAGAGAAAGCCCGCGCACAGTAACGAAGACCCAACGCAGGCAAAATAAATAAATTAAAAAAAAAAAAGATATCACGAAGAGAAGAGGAAGATCAGATAACTCTTCAAATGATCAACAGGTTATGTAAGTTTCCTCCTCCTCCCTCCAGATTGGCTTACATTTTTCCAGCAAGTTAAGAAGTTCTCATTCTCCTAGGGGTCACTGCAGAACCTGGCGTTTCTAAGATGTCTGGCCTCATCCTTGTCACTCAACAGCATCTGTTGGGAGCCTAGTATGGGCCAGTCACTTTCCCACTATAATAAAGATGCAGAAGACTGGCTTTCTAACGAACCTCGGGACCTCACGGTCAGTCCAGCGAGATATTAATAACACAAAGCAGACGTAGTTTGGAAGGGAACCATTATTTTTTTCCTTTCTTATGACCTGGGAATAAGAAGCACGTGTTTAATGTGTTTTGGAGATAGAGATATCCTGCTCCCCAAATCACTGTTACCTATTCTCAGCCTTCTTTCTCTGCAACTAATGACCTAAGCAGAGAGGGAAGATCTAAACTTGTACTGAAAAACCAGTGTTTGTGCGGACCTCATTCCTAAATCTCCAGGGCTTAAATCATTCTCTGGACTGTTTCTCATACATAACAGGTCATTACGATCACAAATTAAGAGAACGTTCATTATAGTACATAGTGGAGAAGAGAAGCTTAAGCTTGGGCAAGTCCAAAGTACCTTCCCTTTCATTTTCAAGAGTAAAATGAGAACATGTCAAAAACTGAATGCATAAGAACTCCATTAGATGTACAACAGATCAATGCTCTGAGATCAACAGTTTGAATATTGTTAAATTTTCCATAGTCACATAATGACTTCAAAAATAATCAGCGTTCCTTCATACACCGTGGGCAATAATGAGCTAAAACAGATCTTATCCGCACCACAGCTTTACGTATCATCCATCCAAGAGCCTCATTGTGTCATGAAATTCAGTAGTTCATTGTTTCCTGACCCTAAACGGCTGCAGTTGTCATGAAAACACTGCCATGGCCCAAGCTCCCAAATTGGAAGCCAATCCAAACCTGCCACGTGGTAGAGCCTCCCCATGTCACTCAGCAGGTGAAAGGCAAGCGTGGGGCACCCACCCCCGTCAGCCAGGGGCTGGACGACACCGGGCAGCCAGAGGTCAAGGAATCATCTGTGCTGAGAGGACGATTTGCTGAACTCAAATCCAAAGTTCTTCCCGTCTAAACCCATCGGGGATTGCTTTACTGTCTAGAGCTACGGTAGCTCACTTTGAGTTCAAATCTGTATTGTGGAATTTGAACCATCAAAACACCCATCACCATAAAAACCCTCTGTGAGTCCTGTTAACAAAACAGAAAGAACTTCTGCCAAGAGCTGAGAAATAAATTCCTTCTTTCATGCTGCTTGGACCACAGAATAATGAGGGCTCCCAAGCTCTCTCTGCAGTAATAAAATGGAATGCCCAGGCTTCTCCTTTTGATGTGTTCCAGTATAAAAGTTTAGAGTTGATGCCTTTTCATCCTTAATTTATCTTCCCTTGTAAATATTTCTGTACCATTTCCAATATCTAAAGTCTACACATTTCCAAAAAATAATTCACTCCTTCTCCTATTTCAGTTGTATAACTTTATGTTATGGGTCAAATTTGGGGCTAAATAAACATACCTCAGGCTACAGCTCTGCAAATACCTCTGGCAGCAAATTAACTCAAACAAATGTTTTGGTTGGGTGACGAGGTTATTTTTAATGATCTTCCTGATCTGCCTAGAGGCCCAAGGATAGACTAGGTGAACTCCCAAAGGCTTTTCTAACTTTGTATTTTCTGCCACATTAATATACAGTTCTCAAGTTCATTGAAATAGTTGGTTTAAAATTTCACCACCAGAGGGTGCTACTTGTTTGCTTCTAAAATTCATTTCTCATCACGTGAAAAACAGAGGCCCTGCTACCAAAGAATCATCACCAAGCCAGACAGCATTACCCAAGAAAGGTTTTCAGAAGGCCTGTAGACGGCGCTCTACTTCAAGGAATCCAATTTCACTTGTCTTTTGATGTTATGTGTTTAAAACCAAAACTGAAAAGCTCTGTAACTTGCACAAACCAAAGTGTACTGACTTATATATGCTGTAAACCAAGCACAGAATGTGAATCATTTTTCATTTTCATGGCTTTTGTTCAGTATTTACTACACAACAACAATGAACCCAGAATGCTAACATCCTCTTCACCACACCAGACAATAAAATAACAAAGTAAAAAGAGAATTTGCTTAGCTATAAAAACAGTGCTATATTTTCTAACAATGCAACCTTCACTTATCCTATTTTAAGTGCACACATCTCCTGCTTCTGCTCTGGAGTAATTTTGCTTTGGTGTAAGTTTTGACTTCTAGGAAGCATTTTGACTGATTAGCTTCAACTTCTCTTATTAGTGTATTTTCACAATTTATTGGGATTTGCACATACATTTTCCACTTGATATTTTCGGGTATGCACGAAGGAGGCATGGAGTGAATTCCCATTCACCCACACGGAGATCGCATGGAAAGTCTTTTTAAATCGTGGTAAGAAATTCTAGCGTGTTGCCAACTGAATTGGCAAAACAAGTCGGGGTCAGCAAAGTTTTTCGGAAAAGCACCAGATTACAGTAAAGATTTCAGGCCATGTGAGTCATAAGTACTCAACCCTACCACGTAGCAAGAAAGCAGTCATATAGACACGCAGGACTGGATATGACTGCATTCCAAAACACTTTAATTTGAGGAATAGGTGGTTGGCTACAGTTTGCTGACTCCTGCAAATGCTGGATTTTAATGTACACTCTTCTTATCAATAAAATTCAGAGAAGTTTCTATTACATTATCCTTTGGTGATTTTCCCCCTCCTCACACAGTGTTGACAAACTGTGGCCTCACTAAATTAACCATTTTAAAGTTCATGGGTCCTTTGGAGGAATACCACTGGGTTTCCTCTTCAGTGTTTCCAAAACCAGAGTCAAAGGAGACTTAAGTTTTTGGTGTGTCATTATATTTGTGTCCTGTGAAGATGTCTTATGGTAAGATATGAAATCAACAAGAAGGATGTAACTCCCTGGCAATTTCTCCAGAGATCATATGGAAAGTGAACAAAAGACATAGTTTACCTTCGGACTGATGTGTAGCCAGAGGAGTCTGGGTCTCCTTGGAGTAGGACACTACCTCCCTGGGCAGGAAATCCACTTGGGTAACCTTCGACACACCCAGCTTATGCAGTCTTCGTCTAGAAGTAACAAAGGACAAACGCTTAGTGAGGGAAGGCATTCCTTGCAGAAGATCTATCAGGAATAAAACAAACAAACCCCAAATACCCACAGCTTCTCAGTACAAGGGGCAGCGTCATGAAGTTGAACTGGCCCTGGGCTGCAAGTCTGGACACTGGGGTTTGGCCCACTTTGCCCCTGTGTTGCTGGGTGGTGTCAGACAGGTCCCTCAGGCTGACCCTCACCTTTTCTATCTGCAAAACCAGGTCTTGTCCACTTCAAATGAGACCCCCTCCATTCTGAGCAACTCTGATTTTCCTTGATTAAAGGTTATAAAGGGAATTTTCATTTGTAATACAGGATTCTAGTCCCTTAGGCAAGCGGGACAAAAGAAAAGTAACGCTTCTCAAATCTGAAGAAAAAAGAGATGATTTGTTCTCTATAATAGTAATGAGAGGATGATATTCCAAGGGGGAGTATAACATCTCCCATTTCTCCAGAAAAGAAACTAATCCAGATCAGCATGTGAATTTGTTTAAAGATACGTTGACATAGCACAACTTGGGTGAAAAGGGTACTGGGCTAAGAATAATAAAGTTTTAGTTTAGAATTCCCAAATGAGCCGTGACCATGTAAAAAAAATCCTTTCTGAATAGTTATGGAGCACATCAAGAATTTTCAGATGTCTTTCACATCCATCATGTCAACTGTCTTCATGACACCGCTATGAAGCTTCTGGGCAGATTATCACCATCTCCATTTTATGGATGAGGAAAGTGAGATTCAGTGAGAGACATTCCCAAGTATATGCAACTCATAAATGGCAGAACCAGGGAGAAAATTCTGTTGGCCTGAGTCCTGGTCCAGTGCTTTTGCCACCAAGTCAAACTCCTACCTGAGGTTCTTAATGGTGAGTTCTGAGTTACCCCCCAGATCTGAAGTGCCTCCTGCGTCACCCGGGAAACATCCACTCCTGGAGGCAGTAGAGTGGTCGCTAATCACATAAGACTAGCCCACACTTACCACTATGTGTGTGATCTTGAATAAGTTACCTAATTTCTCTGTGCCTCGGTTTCCTCAACTGTAAAATGGAGATATTACTAGTTCTTAGTACTAGGATTAGTAGGGGTAATGTCTATGTACCACATACATATAATGCACATGTCACGTATATGTTATATATACATATGTACACAATTTACACACATATATATTTTAAAATAGTTTCTGAAACATTATTTTAGTATATAGATTTAGTATCAGTATCAGACATATTTTACTATATTTCTTTTTTTTTTTTTTTTTTACTATATTTCTTTAAAATTTCCAGGAAATAGAGTATGTGTGTGTCTCTCTGAGAGAGAAAGGCAACATAACCATTTAGCCACAATTCCACATTCCCTAGCTCTCTAGGACCAACAGAAGCATACCCTTTCCGTCTTACTTTTTAAATTATTACTAGCAATGGCACAGACTCACAGTATTTTTTTTCAGTAGTAGTAATAATAAAATGAAAGAAAATGCATACCACAGCTGGGAATTTCCATGTACAATTTCCTAAGCATTCTAGGAAAACAAAAATTTCTTCCTTTCTATGAATCACTAAAATTGATGTAAAACCTAAGATGAGCACAGAGTAGATACAAACAAACTAAGGCTGGTTTAGAAACAAGCCCAGCTGGCTGTCTCTGCAGCCCCACTAAGCTCCACTCAGGCCTGGGCCGTGTGGGCCTCACTCACTCAGATGTCTGGACCACAGAGCGTACACGAGGGTCAGGCTGGGGACCCAGCACTTCCTCCAAGCCTTCTCACACAGAATTAGGGGAAAACACACAAAATATACTAGAAACAAAATTACCAAACAAGGTAAAAGGCTCAAGGTTTCAAAGCAAGAAATTCAGGTATTATTTTAAGTCCTTCTTGGGTTAAAGAAGTATGTTTTTCTTCCTGAAATGGGTCTTTCTTGAAGCATCTGAAAAAGAAAACATGACTAGACACCCCAGGACTGCTTGAGACAAAGCCCCCTCTGCTGTTTAATAGCCTGGAGCATCTTTCTGAGGCCCCAAGAGGTTCATCTTCATCTTAGGCAAAGAGATGGAAAGGAAACATGGGCTGGTAATGTACCACCACCAATTCAAAATGGGGTCACACCCGGCATGGAGAGATCACCCTGGAGTTTAGACTTCCATGGGCATCTGTGTGAGGCCCAAAGATCTCCACAGTCCAATTAAGAAATACCTATACCTGCAGCCAGGGATTCCAGCGCCTCTTGCTAATGAGATGCAAGCATAAGCTGTAGGCCTATCTTGTCGGGTGACCAGCCATAGGCACTGGCCAACAGGAAGCTGATCTGTAATTTGATAATCCACAAGGCAAGTTGAAACCAACTAGTGAGGAAGCATAGCATAACGGTTAAGCTACATGCTCATACAGAAGCTGGGTTCAGACGCCCTCTTTGTCACTTACCAGCCGAATGTATGTATGTAAACGTTTTGGACAAGTGACAAACCCCTCTAAGCCTCATGTTTCTCATCTATAAAATGGGTATATATCATTAAATTGTTATGAAGATTAAATGAAGCTAATACTTGTAAAATACTTAATTTAGCGTCCGGCACATAGTAGGTGGCTCTACTTCTATCTTTTTAACTGATTATAATAATGCTTATATTTGTTTCAAAAAATCAGAGAAGGCAGATTTATGAATGCTCTAGACTGATTTTCTAAAACAGTAGATTTGAAGATTATCTCTGACAGTAAAACATAAGAATCACACTCCTAATTTCTTTGTATGGCACATGGGTAGGTTTTGGCTGCCTGCGAGAGTCCATTCGGTTTTCCTTTAACTTCTCGGTTTTCAAAACTTTGCTTAAAGTGGTGTGAGTACTACACAACTGTTCCCAGCCCTAGCTGTTCCAGAAAGTCTGGCAGAAGGTGGTGCCCTTCTATGGCAAAGACCTTCCTCTTAGGTGTGTTCTCCAACTGTGTCCCCACTTATGGGTCTCTCCCAGGCCAGCCTTAGGGTCTGCACATCTCAGTTGATCCAAGATCTATCCATTCATACAACCCTGTGATAGAGACTTTGAGCATCCCTAAGATACTTCTACAATTTTATCATCTGACAGAATCATCATATAACTATGTCTACAAGAGGAAATATATAGTAGTTATTTTCTTTAAAAGTACAAACACTGGGCTTCCCTGGTGGCGCAGTGGTTGAGAATCTGCCTGCTAATACAGGGGACACAGATTTGAGCCCTGGTCTGGGAGGATCCCACATGCCACGGAGCAACTAGGCCCATGAGCCACAACTACTGAGCCTGCGCGTCTGGAGCCTGTGCTCCGCAGCAAGAGAGGCCGCGATAGTGAGAGGCCCGCGCACCGCGATGAAGAGTGGCCCCCGCTTGCCACAACTAGAGAAAGCCCTCGCACAGAAACGAAGACCCAACACAGCAAAAATAAATTATTAATAAACTCCTACCCCCAACATCTTCTTTAAAAAAAAGAAAAAAGTACAAACACTGAGCATTGTGTTTCTAATTTTTGCTCAGTCTTACCAGCTCATAATTCTTTTATTCAAGGGTGCGAATTATACTACTTAGCAAAGGAGGGGGGATAAAACCACATTGTATTGTAGAATTAATGCTACTCTAATTCTTTTTCCTTCTAATTAGGGTCTAAATTTCATGCAGGCTCTTCTGTTCTGACTCTGGGATAACTTCCTTGCTGTCCCACCATCCCTCCTGCAAAGCTCATCCCTCGGTACTACACACACACACACACACACACACACACACACTCTCTCTCTCTCTCTCTCTCTCTCTCTCTCTCTCTCTCTCTCTCTCTCTTCCACTATAGCCCCTGTTACATGTCACTGTCCTCTTCTCATGTCTGACTTGACTGAAACTTACTTATTTATCCCTGAGTTATCTCTGTACCCTGGGGCTTAGTTCTGTGTAAGGCACAGAGCTGGCACTAAATAAATGTTTGAGGAGGAAAGGGAAGGAAGAAGAGAAGAATGCAAGGAGGAGAAAGAAGCCATGATGCAGAAATGTAAATTGAGAATTCAATTATCTACGCCATGGCGGCCATGGCATTACTATTAAATTATAGGGTCCAGCAACTTGTGTTTTAATTACCCACCCCCACCTTCCCCACCGGTGATTCGGACGCTCACTAAAGGCTAAGCACCACTGATTTAGAAATATTAGAGTGTAGACATAGAAGTTTCATTGTTTCTAGATTCACTTGGGCCTCTCCATCCTGCAGCTTAGAGGATGAGGCCTCAGTCCCACAGAGAGGAGATGATATCTCTTGACCAAGCTTATAAAGTTCTATGAGACAGGCTGGGAGCAAAGGTGAACAAAGATGAGAGGGTAAGAGGATGAGTGTCAGACTGCAGTGTGCAAAATATTAAGAGCCTGGCACAAGGGTCTATCCTAGATCTAAAACTAAAATGTCAGGCAGGGGAATCCCAGAGACACTGGGCAATGGAACCACGGATCCCTTACTCGCTGACCTGGCCTGGTCCTAAAGTGACATGGGGCCCACATCTCCCTGGGCCAGGGCTGGACTCCCCACTAAAAGTCCTGGAAGCTTCCTCTCCAACTTGTCCTGTCAACTTGGCTGAGCAAGCTGGCTGAGCAAAGCCATATTGCACCAAAGTTGAAATGTTTCTTCAGAAAAGAAAAATCAGGTCTTGATAAAGAACAAAAATGGAAGGTATCTGAAGTTTGAGAAGGTTATTTGCCGGGGCTCAGGGTGCTGAGATTTATGATCCACCACTAGCATAGTCTAATTCACTCAGGTTTGTCCACTTGCCCTCAGTTAGACATTATGCATCACAAGAAGAAAAAAACTCCCTTGCATGAGTCACTGTCTCCATTCCCTTTTCTGGTTTATTTGTAATGTGTTTGCCCATCCACCAGAAGGTTAGCGTGACTTTTCTAGCTACTTGCAGAGTTTCATTATCCAAGGAAGATGAAGCTCAAAACGCGACTTCATCATGGTCTATGATGTCTACCAACGTGGAAGAAAGTTACGGGTTATACAGACTTACTCCCAAATAAAAGGATGAGAAACATATACATAGCAGTTGGAATTCTAATAAATATAAACTCTTTGGCTCTTCTCCCATTTCAAAGATGAAGGAAATTTTAAGAGAGACCTTACTGACATTTTAAAATGCAGTTAATATTTAAACATTATTTTTAATAATACAGAGAATAAATACTCGCAAAGCATAGATTTATCAACCAAAGTGGGATACTCTGGTTTTGTCCCTATTTTTGAAAAGACCTATATTCCTTTGAAAGCGATGAGCAACAGAACTTCAGCTTCTGAAGTCACTGCATCTGTGACCTGAAAATATGCAGTCACTGTTTCATGCATACATGTGCAGTGCTAAAAAAAAAAAAACAACAAAACTAGATTTCAAAGAAACTACTGTTAAGCTGCCTTTAAGAATTAAATAGGAAAATGACTTTTTTTTTTTGCGGTACGCGGGCCTCTCACTGTTGTGGCCTCTCCCGTTGAGGAGCACAGGATCCGGACGCGCAGGCTCAGCGGCCATGGCTCACGGGCGCAGCCGCTCTGCGGCATGTGGGATCCTCCCAGACCGGGGCACGAACCCGTGTCCCTTGCATCGGCAGGCGGACTCTCAACCACTGCGCCACCAGGGAAGCCCAGGAAAATGATTTTGACACGACAAAGATATGTGTGGGGGGTTGGTTTGGGATGGCAAGGATCAAAAAGCAGAGCTCTTTGATCAGAGACTTAAGATCAAGGCTGTCTTAATTTTTTTTTATTGAAATAAAATTTACATACTGTAAAATCTCCCCTTTAAAGTATACAATTGAGTGGCTTTTAGTACATACACAAACTCATATAACCTCACATTTGTAATTACACAAACTTTTCGTTACCTCCAAAAGAAATCCTGTACTCATTGGGAGTCACTCCCTCAATTCTCCCTCCTTCAGCCTCTGGAAACCACTAACCTACTTCTGTCTACTTTCATATAAATGGAATATTACAGTATATGACCTTTTGGGTCTCACTTCTTTTCACTTAGTTTGTTTTAAGGTTCATCACTTTTATACCATGTATCAGAATGTCATTCCTTTTTATTGATAAATAATATCCCATTGTATGGATATACCACATTCTTTTTAATCCACCCATCAGTTGGTGGACACTTGGGTTGTTTCCATTTCTATTAAGAACAATGCTGCTATGAACATTTGTGTACAAGTTTTTGTGTGGGTGTATGGTTTCAATTCTCTTGGAATTGAATTCTTTTTGAATTGGTATATATCTAAGAGTGGAACTGCTGGGTTATATGGTAATTCTACGTTTAACTTGTTGAGAAACTGCCACACTGTTTTCCAAAGTAGCTGTACCATTTTACATTCTCATTAGCAGTATACAAGGATTCCAATTTCTCTACATCCTTGTCAACCCTTATTATTATCTCTTTTTGCATTATAGCCATCCTAGTCTATGTGAAGTAGTATGTCATTGGGATTTTGATTTGAACTTCCCTGATGGCTAATGATGTTGAGCATCTTTTCATGTGCTTATTGGCCATCTACATATTTTTTCAAGAAATGCCTATTTAAATTCTTTGCCCATTTTAAAATTTGGTTTTTTGTCTTTTTATTGTTGAGTTGTAAAAGATTTTTATATATTCTGGATACTAGACCCTCATCAGATATATTATTTGCAAATATTTTATCCCATTCTGTGGGTTGTCTTTTCACTTTCTTGATGGTGCCTTTTGAAGTACAAAAGTTTTAAATTTTAATGAAGTCCGATTCATCTATTTTTTCATTAGCTGCTTGTGCTTTTGGTGAAATATCTAAGAAACCACTGCCCAATCCAAGGTCACAAAGATTTACAGCTACGTTTTCTCCAAAGAGTTTTATAATTTTAGCTCTTACATTTAGGTCTCTGGTCTATTTTGAATTAATGTTCCATATATGTGTAGTAGGGGGGTTCAACTTCATTCTTTTGCATATGGATATCCAGTTGACCATGCTTAATTTTTCTTAATGTTCAGTGGCAAGATTGAGCAGGGGAGCAGAGAAAGGCTTTGTCATGAATACTGCTCCTTGGTGATGCCCATGGGCCCCAAGCAGTAGCCAAATCTGACTGTGGGAGGATAGATTCAAGAGGAGGCACCTCATCACCTGAGAGCTTCCCAGGGGTCATGAAAGCCTTCAGAGCACCTGAGCATGTCATCCATCACTGGCATTAGCATCATCAAATTCTTCCCGAACCAGTTAGACACAATACAACTCATATTCTGATGCTCTGATTTCGGACCACAGTGAATTCTATACAGCAAACTTGATGTTCCTGCATTTCATACTCAAATAAGTGAAGGAAACTGCACTAATATTGCAGTACTATCTCTATTGGACTCATAGGGAACCCAATAATATCGGAGATCTGGCTCCAGACTACTAAAGTGTTAAGCAAGGGCTGCTGTGTTAATTTCAGATGCCATCAGCTGATCCTCAAAGATGCACGTGTATCAGAGCGGACGATTCATCTTCTAACCCATCACCAATATTGGGACGTTGACTACCCTCACACTAGAATTTCTGTTTTAATGTCACAGTACAAGAGCCTATGTGAAGACAAAGAAAAGCCACAATAAGAATATACCAAGCATCTAAGAAACTCTTCCAATTTTACAAATTGTGAATCACGAAGACTCTCAGTAATGGTCTCTGAATAGCAGTCTCATAGTGTTCAGTGACTGGAAATTATAATGTTGAGGATACACCGGTTAAACCTGGTGGCAGAAGTGTGGGCCATAAGGTGGCAGAGTCAGGAGCTCGGATCAGAAGCCAGGAAACAAAAGGGGTCGTTGTACTAATGGGCAGTCTCTGGAGCAGGGAAGAAACCTGGAAGTCAAGCAGAGAACACCAGGAGCAGATGTTTCCCAGAGACAAGGAGTTATTTGGCCAGATGCCAAAGTAGGTCAAGGCCAAGGAATAAAATAATGTCTGCACTGGGTCCAGATTCAACCCTGCTGGGTTTTATTCCTGCTTATCTGCATGTGAGTATTTCATCCCCAACACACATTAATGGTGCTGCCAGTGACTTTCTTCTCCTGGTGCTGCTTATAAAATTCCTTGAGGTCTCTCAAAGAAGACCCCCTTAAGACAGTGAAAGTGATAATGGTGCCACTTTCTTCGTTGTCCAAAAATTTTATGTGGGTACCCACAAAGGACTTGACAACTGGCACAGGAACTACTTCAGCCAACATCTTTATCAGCAACCACAAACCATTTCTGAAGCACAGAACCATGCCAGATCCTTACAATAAAGAGAGGATGAGGAGATTGAACATACACAACAAAAAGCAAATAAGAATGAAGGGTAATAAGAGCCAACATGAGCAATTCACATCATCAGTGGGACAGGAGAGTATAATAGGCAGATTACTATGTGTTTGGGTAAATGAAGCAAGTTTCACTGAGAACCAAAGGCCTGGTGTAAGTCTTGAAGGATAGGCAGAACTCAGTTGTACAAAGGAATGAGGAGGGTGCTCCAGGGAGAAGGCGCTATATATGCAAAGATCTAAAGACTGAATTCACATTTTATGCCTGAAAGACCAGGTTTTCAGAATAGAAGTTTTACACTGAGTAGCAGTGGAAGATACATTTAGAGGTACACTAAGGCCAGATGATTAGAGGGCTTTAAATCTCAGGCTAAAGATTTTGCACTTTATGCTGTAGACAATGAGGAATTACTGAAAGTTACTAACAAACTGAGGGCTTCAAAGGGACATTTAAAGTGAAGCAACTATGTGAAGAATGGAGTCTCAATCTCCCCCTTTGACAAATGAGCGACCAGAGTCTATGTGTGGGGCCTCAGAAGCTGAGGTGGAGAAAAAGGGGAACTGAGAAAGGATCTACAAACAGAGGCCGGATGGGTTCAGTAACTAAACAAAGAATCCAGGCAAAGCACTAAATCAAAGTGGGAATGACTACTGGATTTGTGGAAACGTGGTCCAGGGTGATAAGACGACACTCAGTGGTGATGCCACTGGGAACAGAAAGAAAATGCTGTAGTTTGGTGATGTTGGAAAAGAATTAAGGCAGTTCATTTGGTATGGAAGGTGAAAGAAAAGGAATAAATTGAAGATTGTATCAAGGCTTCACGCCTTACGGGAAGAAAGTAAGTAGTGTAACTGGAAGACATTGGGGAATCCCGAGAAAGTTCTGCTTTGGGATAAAAATGAGTACCTCAGTGGATGAGTTTATAGTGAGGAGTTTTCCAATTGTATGAAGTTTAAGACCAAAGCTATGAAAAGAAGACAAAGCAGAAAATGTGGTCCTGGCAACCACCCACCTAGAGTCACATGAGAAAACACTGCATCCATAGAAGAAGAGCATACAGAGACCTAAGGACATAGAAACTCATGAAATATGAAAGAAGCTTTTAAAAATGACAAAAGGTCAACTTGTTTTCCCAACACTATATACTGGTGTAATTAGGTGTGAAGGTGTGACATACTGAGGACTGGCTCCTAGAGTCGAGAATGGGACACTACACAGAGGAAAGGTGGAGATGGGGTACCACACGGAGGACGTGAGCCTAGCATTGAAGCCCCTTCACACACAATTTATCCCTTCTGTTCTGTTCAGAGTGGGTGTTTTTCTCCAAGGCCTGAGAAGCAGCTTGATGGTTGACCTTTTCCAATTACCTCAAGGAGGATCAGTTTCCATTTTCTATGTTCACATTTAAAAAATCATTTGAGGAAGTATTTATCTCATTTCGATGATATTTGTCTCTTACTGTGCAGAGATATTAGTCTGGCAGCTAAACCATTTTTCCTGAACAGAAGCAAATATCAAGTCTGGCTCAGTCAACAGGCACAGTTAAAGGGTCTGCCTTAAACTTCATCACACAAGTAAATCTTGCAAACTCCCGGGATGAGAGAAGAATCAAAATAGTCATGGTTATAACAGAGCTTGGCAATATTGGTGGGAGTTCTGCTATCAAGTGCCCACTTTACAAAGGAAACTGAAAGTTCAGAATTATACGATCAAAAGGTACGGAAGTGCGTTTTCTCCAGTATTGCATATAAAGGACAACAATGATATAAAAGTTTTGTAGATTGGCCTTTTATTGACTTGATGTTTATGAAAAATCTTCTGTAGAAGTGGTAACTTCTAACTTTATAAAGCTATAAAATTACAGAAATCTTTAAGTCACTGAGTACCAAACTATAAGCATACATCCCTCCCAACTGACCATATTAATTTTTCTGAAACGGAATAATAAAAGGAATATTGTTTTATGAAAGTCCAGCTGCAAGTGTGGAACAGAAAATATCCCATAATTGCTTATTCAAGGTTCTTGAGGGTAGAGAACAAAGTCGAGCAGGTAACAGCTCTCAAGAAATGTTCGGGGACTTGATAAAGGAATATTATAAGAGGTAAACAAAGTGTTTTCTCCCTCTCTTGTAACAAAATTTTTATTGGATCTATTAAAACCAATTTATTGAAGTTTTTCATGGGTCAGAATTCATTCTATGCTTAAAGATTCCGAAATGCATTTTACCATTACCTTCTGATACACACACACACACACACACACACACACACCCCAAACTGCTGTTTCATATTTTAATTTCTGTAGAAAGTGTGATTAGGTGTTATTGAAAAGGCAGAGACTGTCAGTTTGATAAAAATACAATCCACATCATTCTCAAGAAAATTGCAGGTACTGTGTACATGGGAAACCGTAAAATTTAATTGAAACCATAGATCTAAACATAATGCATACGAATATTTGAAAAAACATGGAGAATAAGCCAAAAGAGGCCTACTTTATCAAAAGCTAATGAGATTATTACTGTTCTGCTAGGCAAATGAAAATAACCTGAAAACATGAAAAGACCTCTAGAACTGGCAGGTGAGATTTTCTCAAACACCTACCACCATCTTGAAGGATATGTGTTTTTTCTGGTGCCTTTAGAGAGTTGGTTTAACTTCTATTCTTAACAGAGTGATCACTCTGTCCTGCCACAGCAGTTTGGGATGGTGCGTGGCGGATTCAGGAGTAATACTCACCCTCTCTTTCAGCCAAAACAAGGGGCAGAAGAGAAGGCTGAGAGAAGAAGAGGTCACCACCACCTTCTAACAAAGTCTCCCAAGGACCGAAGGAACCTCTAAGTTCCTCCTTGAGGGAAGGAACGGCCAAGTCCTTCACGGCTTCAGTTTTTCCTCATTCTCGCTTTGCTTCCAAATATTTCAAAAACCCTACTGAGGGTTTAATATACTAAGACATAGAGGAAATATAACTGTGAGGCTTCAATAAAATCGGAAGCTACTAAATATTCCTATATGTTATTGAGCTTAACAATTTGATGTGAAGGACCACAAAACACTCTCATTACTCACCGGTGTCTGCTCATCATTGAGAATCTCTGTCTCCCTCCCCGACTCCCCTTTTGCTGACTCAACACATCTCCCTAAAGACCGGAAATCTCATGGTGGCATTTGCCTGTATGTTCCCTTCATAAAACAACAAAAAACATTTGAAATATAATCCTTCCCTCAAACTCGCCCATTGCAACTCCAAATTTCAATGACATTTATTCACTTCCCAGTCAATATAGACTTTCTATCCCGTGATCTTTTAACTTATTCTTTTTATCTCATTATTTCATTTTTTACTTCTACCATCTTCAATTCACTCAATTATTATAATAGCCTAAGAAATAAAAGTATTTTGGGTTCTTTCATAAGCAAGTGCCTGGTGAAAAATGAGTTACACTTAATTTCTCACTTTATTTACAATTTGCTTGAAGCTATTTTTTCACCCTGATTTCTCTATGTTGCCGCTTGTTTTGCTGATCACATAGCTAACATACAAAGCATACAAAAGTGAAACATTTGTCCTCCTGGCCAAGATGGAGTAACAGAGACCAGATTTATCCTCCACCTGAAACAACCAAAAAAAAGGACAGCAGTTTGAATGAAACAACAGTTTGCAAGACACTAAAGGTCAAGCAATGAAGGAAAGGGATACATGAGAGCAGGGAAACGTATGAGTCCTATAATTCCCCATACTCACTGCATTGAGAGTTTTAAGGCCATCTGTGATGCAGGGAGAGAACCCAAGTGAAATCCAGCAGACTCATTAAGTTGAGGAGACAGAGCTAAGAGTCCAGGGAGACCACAGCGGCTTGACTTTACAGTATAAAATAACAGAGAAAAGAAAACTCACAAAGAGAAAACCTACACCTTCAGAGGATACCCTTGAGGATTCAGCTTAGTACTGATCAACACATATATCTGAGGAAACCACCTGAGGCCAAGGGAAGAACTACCTGAAGGAATTAGAGGTAACAGTTCTGGGCACTCACACAGGAACAGGAATGTGCCTGTTCCCACCCACCTGTTCCCAGGCAGGAAAACCTCAAGATGTATGGGGCATTGCATAGAATGCACATAAGGGTCTTGCCTCAACAGCAGAATTAATTAGCCATAGACTGAGTACTGCTCCAGTCCCAACTAACAAATCATAAAAACAAGACTTGAAAGAGTTTCCAAGTGAACTGACTGTATCTCAGAACAAATCTCAAGATTTATAGGAATTCAAATATATCTAACACCTAACCAAGTAATATTCACAATGTCTGACATTAATCAAAAATCAGCAGACATGCAAAGAAGAAGGAAAACATAACTACAATGAAGAGAGAAGTCAATCAATTGAAACTGATCCAAAACTAATACAGATGATGGGATAGCAAGTGAGGATATTAGTTAATAAAACTGTATTTCATGTGTTAAAAATTTGAGTAGAAACAATGGAAGATTTTTTTTAAAGACACAAATTGAACTTTTAGAGATGAAAATTACAATGTATGAAATTATAAACTTACTGAGTAGGCTTCATGGAATATTAGAAATTGCAAAACAAAAGATTAGTGAACACAAAATATATCAATAGAAACTATCCAAAATAAAACACAGGTAGTAAAGGAAAAGTAGATGGAGCAAGTTTACTGTGGGAAAATCTCAAGTTACCTCATATATATGTCATTTGAGTCCCCAGAAGAAGAGAGAATAGAAAAAAATTTTTTTTAAATAATGGACACATTTTTCCATATTTGTTGAAAACTATAAGCCCAATGATCCAAGAATCTCAATGAACCCCAAGCATAGGAATCATGAAGAAAACTACATCTAGGTATATCATAATCAAATTGTTCAAAATCGATGAAAAAGAGAACACTGCAAAAGCACCCAGGAAAAAAAACATTATACTCAGAGAAATAAAGAAAGGGATGAGAGCATATTTCTGGTCAAAAACAATGCAAGTGAGAAGACAATGAAGCAACATTTCTGAAGTACTGGAAGAAAAAGACTGTCAACCTAGAATTCTATACTCAGTTAAAACATATGTCAAAAATAAAGATATAACAAAGACGTTTAAGACATAAAAACTAAAAGAATGCCTTAACAGAAGATCCTAACTATAAGAAGCGTTAAAGGATATCTACCAGACAGAAGGAAAATGATGCCAGATGGAAATATGGATCTACACCAAGGAAGGACATCAGGAAAGTATTGACTACATGGGTAAATACCTAAGATATTTTCCTTATTATTTAAATCTCTTTCAAAGATAACTGGCTGATCAAGATGGTGGAGTAGAGGGATGTGGAACTCACCCCACACCATATACACATCAAAAACACATCTACATGTGGAACAATTCTCACTGGAAACTAGCAGAAAGACTCCTGTACAACAAAGGCTGTAAGAAAGATGGAATTGGGTAGGAAAGGAAGAGACGCCATCAGGTCAGGACCTGTACTCCTGGGAGGGGCTCAGAGGACAAGGGAGATTACATGGGTGGAGATCCTCCCTGGGAGTGAGTTCTTCGAGCCACATGTTGGGCACCCCAGCCCTGGGGTCCAACACAGGGAAGATGAGCTCCCTTGGCTGGTTGGAGGGCCAATGGGACTGGCAGGAGGGCTGTGGGAAGCACAGACGAGTGAAGCATGAGGAGCACATGCACGAGTGCTTACTCCCAAAGCAAGGTAGAGAAGGCGTATTGGAACCGCGCAGGCAGCTGACTGTTTACTGCAACTACCCTGGGTGCCTGCCCCTGCCTGAGCCAAGCTAATGCTCCAGCCCCACTTACTTCACATTGCAGCTCCACACTGGAGCGAGGGCTGCCACAGCTGAGGAGAGAGTTCAGCCATCAGACACAGCGGTGGCTCAGACCCGAGGCAGCGTCTGAAAAGGGCAGGGGCAGCCATTACTGGCACTCGCACAGGCCGCGCATCAGAAGCAGCCCTGACCTCTGGTCATGGCCAGACCACTGTAGCCCATGCCGCAACACATGTGAAGGGCCCACACGGGCACTGCCTGCCCTGCAGCACAGCTCCACACCAGGGTGGCAGTGGTACAGACTGAGGGAAGAGAATGGACATGAAGGATAAAGAAGACTCAGACCCCAAAGCAGGGTCTGAGCAGGGTGGGGGCAGCCATTACTGGCAACTGCACAGGCAGAGCATCATAAGCAGCCCCGACCTCTGTATGGAGCCACACTGCTGCAGTCTGTGCCCCATCACACCGAAAGCCTGCACAGGTGCCTCTTGTTCCAGCACTGCTCCCCTCTGGGGCAGAAGTCCTGGTGCTGGGAGCAGGAAGAGCTCACACTGAAAGGGAACAGAACCAGCACAGACCTGACCCCTCAGAGCTTCTGCCTCAGCAAGTTGAGACCTGACCCTGCTCCCAATAGGGTGGAGACAACCACTGAGCAAATGGTAAGCCCGGGCTCACACCTGACCCCAGCCAAAGCCCCTTTCTCCAGCTCCACCTCCAACCAAGGTGATACCTGCCAGCACACCGTGAGGAAAGACATAACTTGTGTTCACATCGAATCTAGCTCCCAACCAAAGCTACCGGGCACACACAGACAGTAGAGGGACACACCCACATGAGGACACCCCTTCAAGACTACAATAGGTAACTATTTCACCTAATTTCATAGAGACAGAGAAAGTTAAGCAAAATGATAAGACAGAGGAACTGGTCTCAATTGAAAGAGCAAAAGAAAGAACCTGAAAAAAATAAATAATGAAATAGAAATAAACAATATACCAGGTAAATAATTCAAAGCAGTAGTAATAAAAATGCTAACTGAATTAGGGAAAGGAATAAACAGAGTGAGAATTTTAACAAGGAACTAGAAAGTATAAAAAAGGATCAGAACTGACGAATACAATAACTGAAATGAAAAACACACTAGAAGGAATGAATAGCAAATTAGGCAATACAGAAGAATGCACAAGTGATCTGGAAGACAGAATAATAGAAATCACCCAATTAGGACAGCAAAAAGAAAATTAAAATTAAAAAATGAGAAGAGTTTAAGAGATCTCTGCGATAAAATGAAGCATACCAACATTCACATTATAGGGGCCCCAGAAGGAGAGGAGAGAGAGAAGGGGATCAAAAACGTATTTGATGAAATCATGCCTGAAAATTTCTCAAACCTGAAGAAGGAAACGAATATCTAGGTACAGGAAGTACAGAGGGTCCCAAACAAGGTGAACCCAAACAGACACATACCAAGACATATCATAATTTAAAATGGCAAAAGTAAAAGAAAAAAAAGGAAATTCTAAAGGTAGCAAGAGAAAAACAAAGAGTCATATACAAGGGAACCCCCATAAGACTATCTGATGATTTTTCTGAAGAAATTTTGCAGGCCAAAAGAGAGTGGGGCATGATATATTCAAAGTCCCGAAAAGGAAAAACCTGCAATCTAGAATAGTCAACCCAGCAAAATTATCATTTAGAATTGAAGGAGAGACAAAGAACTTCTCAGACAAGTAAAAACTAAAAGAATTCATCAATACTAAACCTACCCTATAAGAAATGTTAAAGGGTATTCTCTAAGTGGTAAAGAAAAGGCTATAACAAGAAGAATCTATAGGAAAGAAAAAAAATCTCACTAGTAAAGGCAAACATATAGTAAATGCTAAAGATCAAACACTTAAATAAGCTAAGATAAAGATTTTTAAAAATCATTAAGTATAACTACAATAAACAGTTAAGGGATAAACATGAAAATGTAAAATATGACATCAAAAACACAAAATGTGGAAGAGAGGAGTAAAAAAAAAATGTAGATCCTTTAAAATGTGTTTCAACTTAAATGACTACCAGATTAAAACAAGTACATATAGTTAAAGGTCAGCATATATGAACTCCATAGTAATCACAAATCAAAAACTTACGATACACAAAAACAGAGAGAAAGGAACACAAGCATACAACTAGTGAAAAGTATCAAACCTCAAGGGAAGAAACAAAAAGAAGAACACAGAAGAACTACAAAGCAAACAAGAAAGCAAGTAATAAAATGGAAATAAGTACATACCTATTAATAATTACCTAAATGCTCTAATCAAAAGACAAAAGGTGGCTGACTGAATAAAAAACACCACCTATCTATATACTGCTTACAAAAGACTCACTTCAGAGCTAAAGACAAACACAGACTGAAAGGGAGAGGATGGTAAAAGATATTTCATGCCAACAAAACTTGCAAGAAAGCAGGAGTAGCAATACCCATATCAGACAAAATAGACTTTAAACAAAGTCCATAAAAAAAGACAAAGAAGGACGTTATATAATGATAAAGGGATCAATACAATAAGGATATTACACCTGTTAACATATATGCCCTCAGGCTTCCCTGGTGGGGCAGTGGTTAAGAATCCGCCTGCCAATGCAGGGGACACGGGTTCAAGCCCTGGTCCGAGAAGATCCCACATGCTGTGGAGCATCTAAGCCCGTGAGCCACAACTACTGAGCCCACGTGCCACATCTACTGAAGCCCATGCGCTCTACAGCCTGTGCTCCACCACAAGAGAAGCCACTGCAATGAGAAGCCCGTGCACTGCAACAAAGAGTAGCCCCCCCTGCTCGCTGCAACTAGAGAAAGCCCGTGCAGAGCAACAAAGATCCAACACAGCCAAAAATAATAAATAAAATTTTTTTTAAAAACATATATGCCCTCAATATAGGAGCACCTAAATATACAAAACAAATACTAACAGTCATAAAGAAAAAAACTGCCAGGAATACAATAATAGTAGGAGACTTTAACACCCCACAGACATCAATGGACAGATTTTCCAGACAGAAAATCAACAGGGAAACATAGTCTTAAATGACACACGAGACAAGTTGAACTTAATGGAATCTATAGGACATTCCATCCAATAACAGCAGAATACACATTCTTTTCAAGTGCACATGGAATGTTTTCCAAGATAGATCACATCCTAGGCCACAAAACTAGTGTCAACAAATTTAAGAGAATATAATTATATCAAGCATTTTTTTCTGACCACAATATGAAACTAGAAATCAATTACAGAAAGAAAATGGGAAAAAAACAAACACAGGGGACTAAATAACATGCTACTAAAAAAAATGGCGGGCTTCCCTGGTGGCACAGTGGTTGAGACTCCACCTGCCGATGCAGGGGACACGGGTTCGTGCCCCGGTCCAGGAAGATCCCACATGCTGCGGAGCGGCTAGGCCCATGAGCCATGGCCACTGAGCCTGCACGTCTGGAGCCTGTGCTCCGCAACGGGAGAGGCCACAACAGTGAGAGGCCCGCGTACCACAAAAGAAAAAAAAAAAAAAAGGCTCAATGAAGAAATCAAAGAGAAAATCAGAAAATACCTTGAGACAAATGGAAATGGAAACACATGTTCCAAAATGTATGGGATGCAGCAAAATCACTTTTATGAGGAAAGCTTATAGTGATACAGACCTTCCTCAAGAAACAAGAAAAATCTCAAATAAACAACATAACTTACCATCTAAAGGACTCAGAAAAAGAAAAAAGAAAGCCCAAAGCCAGCGGAGGGAAGGAAATAATAAAGATCAGACAGGAAATAAATAAAATAGAGACAAAGAAACAATAGAGAAAATCAATGAAACCACAAGTTGGTTTTCTGAAAAGATAAACAAAATTGATAAACTTTTAGCCAGACTCATCAAGAACAAAAGAGAGAGAACCCAAATAAACAAAATAAGAAATTAAAGAGGTGAAATAACAACCAACCACAGAGATAACAAAAAACTCGTAAGATATACTATGAACAGTTATATGCCAACAAACCAAGTGTTGTCAAGAACGTGGAGGAACTGAGGCTCACATACACTACTAGTGAGAATGTATATAATGGTAAAGCCACTTTGAAAACAGTTTGACATTTTAAGTTAAATATACATTCTCTATACAATTCAGCCATTATACTTTGTGATATTTACCCAAAAGAAATGAAAGCATACTGCATAAAAATATTTCTACATGAATGCTCATAGCATTTTTATTTGTAATGCGGAAAATTGGAAACAACCCAAATGTACACCAAAAAGTGACTGGATAAGTGGAACCAGAGAGTTGGCACCGCACGCAATACCTTTGTGGACTGTGTGCTCCTCGAGCACAAGGAAATCAAAGCAGAGCAAAGTGCCTGGAACATAAGGTCTGTGCTGTTTCTCATTCGAGTCTGGATTTCTACCCACCAGAGTTATACAAACCTTAAAATATAAGATTGAGGTATTTATGCCTTGTGTCTTTTTTGCACCTTAATTCACTGGCAAGCATCCCTCGTACCAAGTTGAGAGCCGTGTGGCTGACAGGGTCTTGGTGCTCCGGCCGGGTGTCAGGCCTGAGGCTCTGAGGTGGGAGAGCCAAGTTCAGGACATTGGACCACCACAGACCTCCTGGCCCTATGTAATATCAATCAGTGAGAGCTCTCCCAGAGATCTCTGTCTCAACCCTAAGACCCAGCTCCACTCAACGACCAGCAAGCTCCAGTACTGGACACCCCATGTCAGACAACTAGCAAGACAGGAATACAACCCCACCCATTACCAGAGTGGCTGCCTAAAATCGTACTAAGTTCACAGACACCCCAAAACACACTACCAGATGCGGTCCTGCCCACCAGAAAGACAAGATCCAGCCTCATCCACCAGAACACAGGCACCAGTCCTCTCTACCAGGAAGCCTACACAACTCACTGAACCAACCCGACCCACTAAGGGCAGAAGCCAAAAGCAACAGAACTATGAACCTGCAGCCTGCAAAAAGGAGACCCCAAACACAATAAGCTGGGCAAAATGAGAAGACAGAGAAATAGGCAGCAGATGAAGGAGCAAGACAAAAACCCACCAGACCAAACAAATGAAGAGGAAATGGGAAGTCTACCTGAAAAAGAATTCAGAGTAATGATAGTAAAGATGATCCAAAATCCTGGAAATAGAATGGAGAAAACACAAGAAACATTTAACAAGGACCTAGAAAAACTAAAGAGCAAAGGAACAATGATGAACAGCAAAATAAATGAAATAAAAAATTCTCTAGAAGAAATCAATAGCAGAATGACTAAGGAAGAAGAATGGATAAGTGACCTGGAAGATAAAATAGTGGAAATAACTACCACAGAGCAGAATAAAGAAAAAAGAATGAAAAGAATTGAGGACAGGGCTTCCCTGGTGGCGCAGTGGTTGAGAGTCCGGCTGCCGATGCAGGGGACATGGGTTCGTGCCCCGGTCCAGGAAGATCCCACATGCTGCAGAGCGTTTGGGCCCGTGAGCCATGACCTCTGAGCCTGCACGTCTGGAGCCTGTGCTCTGCGGGGGGAGAGACCACAATAGTGAGAGGCCCACGTACCGCAAAAAAAAAAAAAAAAGAATTGAGGACAGTCTCAGAGACCTCTGGGGCAACAATAAATGCAACAACATTCAAATTATAGGGGTCCTAGAAGAAGAAGAGAAAAAGAAAGGGACTGAGACAATATTTGAAGAGATTATAGTTGAAAACTTCCCTAATATGGGAAAGGAAATAGTCAAGTCCAGAAAGCACAGAGAGTCCCATACAGGATAAATCCAAGGAGAAACATGCCAAGACACATATTAATCAAACTATCAAAAATTAAATACAAAGAAAAATATTAAAAGCAGCAAGGGAAAAGCAACAAATAACATACAAGGGAATCCCCATAAGGTTAACAGCTGATCTTTCAGCAGAAACTCTGCAAGCCAGAAGGGAGTGGCAGGACATATTTAAAGTGATGAAAAGGAAAAAGCTATAACCAAGATTACTCTACCCAGCAAGGATCTCATTCAGATTCAATGGAGAAATTAAAACCTTTACAGACAAGCAAAAGCTGAGAGAATTCAGCACCACCAAACCAGCCTTACAACAAATACTAAAGGAACTTCTCTAGGCAGGAGACACAAGAGAAGGAAAAGACCTACAAAATCAAACCCAAAGCAATTAAGAAAAAGGTAATAGGAACATACACATCAATAATTACCTTAAATGTAAATCGATTAGATGCTCCATCCAAAAGACACAGACTGGATGAATGGATACAAAAACAAGACACATATATATGCTGTCTACAAGAGACCCACTTCAGACCTAGGGACACATGCAGACTGAAAGTAAGAGGATGGAAAAAGGTATTCCATGAAAATGGAAATCAAAAGAAAGCTGGAGTAGCAATTCTCATATCAGATAAAATAGACTTTAAAATAAAGAATGTTACAAGAGACAAAGAAGGACACTACATAATGATCAATCCAAGAAGAGGATATAACAATTGTAAATATTTATGCACCCAACATAGAAGTACCTCAATACATAAGGCAAATGCTAACAGCCATTAAAGGGGAAATCGACAGTAACACAATCATAGTAGGGGACTTGAACACCCCACTTTCACCAATGCACAGATCAACCAAAATGAAAATAAATAAGGAAATACAAGCTTTAAATGATACATTAAACAAGATGGACTTAATTGATATTTACAGGACATTCCATCCAAAAACAACAAAATACACTTTCTTCTCAAGTGCTCAGGGAACATTCTCCAGGATAGGTCATATCTTGGGTCACAAATGAAGCCTTGGTAAATTTAAGAAAATTGAAATTGGACTTCCCTTGTGGCACAATGGCTAAGAATCCACCTGCCAATGCAGGGGACATGCATTCGAGCCCTGGTTCAGGAAGATTCCACATGCTGCAGAACAACTAAGTCCGTGTGCCACAACTACTGAGCCTGCGCTACAGAGTCCGCGAGCTACAACTACTGAGCCTGCACGTCACAACTACTGAAGCCTGCACGCCTAGAGCCCATGCTCTGCAACAAGAGAAGCCACTGCAATGAGAAGCCCACGCACTGCAACAAAGAGTAGCCCCTGCTCTCCACAACTAGAGAAAGCTCACACACAGCAATGAAGACCCAACACAGCCAAAAATAAATTAATTAATTATTTTAAAAAAGAAAAGAAAATTGAAATTGTATCAAGTATCTTTTCCAACCACAACACTATGAGACTAGATATCAATTACAGGAAAAAAACTGTAAGAAATACAAACATATGGAGGCTAAACAACATGCTACTAAATAACCAAGAGATCACTGGAGAAATCAAAGAGGAAGTTAAAAAATACCTAGAAACAAATGACAATGAAAACATGACAACCCCAAACCTATGGAATGCAGCAAAAGCAGTTCTAAGACAGAAGTTTTTAGCAATAAAATCCCACCTCAAGAAGCACAAAAAATCTCAAATAAACAACCTAACCTTACACCTAAAGCAATTAGAGAAAGAAGAACAAAAAACCCCCAAAGTTAGCAGAAGGAAAGAAATCATAAAGATCAGATCAGAAATAAATGAAAAAGAAATGTAGGAAAGATCCATAAAACTAAAAGCTGGCTCTTTGAGAAGATAAACAAAATTGATAAACCATTAGCCAGACTCCTCAAGAAAAAAAAGGAGAAGACTCAGATCAACAGAATTAGAAATGAAAAAGGAGAAGTAACAACTGACACTGCAGAAATACAAAGGATCATGAGAGATTACTACAAGCAACTCCATGCCAAGAAAATGGACAACCTGGAAGAAATGGACAAATTCTTAGAAAAGCACAACCTCCCAAGACTGAACCAGGAAGAAACAGAAAATACAAACAGACCAATCACAAGCACTGAAATTGAAACTGTGATTAAAAATCTTCCAACAAACAAAAGCCCAGGACCAGATGGATTCACAGGTGAATTCTATCAAACATTTAGAGAAGAGCTAACACCTATCCTTCTCAAACTCTTCCAAAATATAGCAGAGGGAGGAACACTCCCAAACTCATTCTACAAGGTCACCATCACCCTGATACCAAAACCAGACAAAGATGTTACAAAAAAAGAAAACTATAGGCCAATATCACTGACGAACATAGGTGCAAAAATCCTCAACAAAATACTAGCAAACAGAATCCAACAGCACATTAAAAGGGTTACACACCATGATCAAGTGGGATACGCAAATCACTCAATGTGATAAACCATATTAACAAATTGAAGGATAAAAACCATATGATCATCTCAATAGATGCAGAAAGAGCTTTTGACAAAATTCAACACCCATTTATGGTAAGAACTCTACAGAAAGTAGGCACAGACGAACTTACCTCAACATAATGAAAGCCATATATGACAAACCCAGAGCCAACATCATTCTCAATGGTGAAAAACTGAAACCATTTCCACTAAGAGCAGGATCAAGACAAGGTTTCCCACTCTCACCACTATTATTCAACAAAGTTTTGGAAGTTTTAGCCACAGCAATGAAAGATGAAAAAGAAATAAAAGGAATCCAAATCAGAAAAGAAGAAGTAAAACTGTCACTGTCTGCAGATGACATGATACTATACATAGAGAATTGTAAAGATGCTACCAGAAAACTACTAGAGCTAATCAATGAATTTGGTAAAGTAGCAGGATACAAAATTAATGCACAGAAATTTCTTGCATTCCTTTATACTAATGATGAAAAATCTGAAAGCAAAATTTAGGAAACACTCCCATTCACTATTGCAACAAAAAGAATAAAATATGTAGGAATAAACCTACCTAAGGAGACAAAAAACCTGTGTGCAGAAAACTATAAGACACTGGTGAAAGAAATTAAAGATGATACAAACACATGGAGAGATATACCATGTTCTTGGATTGGAAGAATCAACATTGTGAAAATGACTATACTACTCAAAGCAATCTACAGATTCAATGCAATCCCTATCAAACTATCACTGGCATTTTTCACAGAATTAGAACAAAAAATTTCACAATTTGTATGGAAATGCAAAAGACCCCAAAGAGCCAAAGCAAGCTTGAGAAACAAAAACGGAGCTGAAGGAATCAGGCTCCCTGACTTCAGACTATACTACAAAGCTACAGTAATCAAGACATTATGGTACTGACACAAAAACAGAAATATAGATCAATGGAACAGGATAGAAAGCCCAGAGATAAACCCACACACATATGGTCACCTTATCTTACCTTTGATAAAGGAGGCAAGAATATACAGTGGAGAAAAGACAGTCTCTTCAATAACTGGTGCTGGGAAAACTGGACAGCTACATGGAAAAGAATGAAGCTAGAACACTCCCTAACACCATACACAAAAGTAAACTCAAAATGGATTAAAGACCTAAATGTAAGACCAGACACTATAAAACTCTTATAGGAAAACATAGGCAGAACACCCTATGACATAAATCACAGCAAGATCCTTTTTGACCCACCTCCTAGAGTAATGGAAATAAAAACAAAAATAAACAAATGGGACCTAATGAAACTTAAAAGCTTTTGCACAGCAAAGGAAACCATAAACAAGACCAAAAGACAACCCTAAGAATGGGAGAAAATATTTGCAAATGAAGCAACTGACAAAGGATTAATCTCCAAAATATACAAGCAGCTCATGCAGCTCAATATCAAAAACACAAACAACCCAATCCAAAAATGGGCAGAAGACCTAAATAGACATTTCTCCAAAGACAACATGCAGATTTCCAACAAACACATGAAAGAGTACTCAACATCACTAATCATTAGAGAAATGCAAATCAAAACTACAATGAGGTATCACCTCACACCGGTCAGAATGGCCATCACCAAAAAATCTAGAAACAATAAATGCTGGAGAGGGTGTGAAGAAAAGGGAACCCTCTTGCACTGTTGGTGGGAATGTAAATTGGTACAGCCACTGTGGAGAACAGTATGGAGGTTCCTTAAAAAACTACAAATAGAACTACCATATGACCCAGCAATCCCACTACTGGGCATATACCCTGAGAAAACCATAATTCAAAAAGAGTCATGTACCACAATGTTCACTGCAGCACCATTTACAGTAGCCAGCACATGGAAGCAACCTAAGTGTCCACCAACAGATGAATATATAAAGAAAATGTGGCACATATATACAATGGAATATTACTCAGCCATAAAGAGAAACAAAATTGAGTTATTTGTAGTGAGGTGGATGGACCTAGAGTCTGTCACACAGAGTGAAGTCAGTCAGAAAGAGAAAAACAAATACCGTATGGTAACACGTATATATGGAATCTTAAAAAAAAAAAAGGCTCTGAAGAACCTAGGGGCAGGACAGGAATAAAGATGCAGACATAGAGAATGGACTTGAGGACATGGGTAGGGGGAAGAGTAAGCTGGGACGAAGTGAGAGAGTGGCATGGACTTATATACACTACCATATGTAAAACAGATAGCTAGTGGGAAGCAGCTGCATAGCAAAGAGAGATCAGCCTGTGCTTTGTGACTACCTGGAGAGGTGGGATAGGGAGGGTGGGAGGGAGACGCAAGAGGGAGGGGATATGGGGACATATGTATACGTATAGCTGATTCACTTTTTTATACAGCAGCAACTAACACAACAATGTAAAGCAACTATACTCCAATAAAGATGTTAAGAAAAGAAAAAAAAGGGACCGGATAAACGAACTGTGGTATGTCCATACAATGAACTAGTCAACAAAAATAAGGAATCAATTGCTGATACACACCTACATGAATGAGTCTTGACATAATTATTCTGAGTAAAAGAAGTCAGTCAAAAGAGCACCTACTGCATGATTTCATTTATATAACATTCTAGGAAATGTAAAGTAATGGACAGTGACAGAAAGCAGATCAGTTGTTTGGGGGGTGGAGAGAAGCAGGAGTGAGGATGAAAAAGGCACAGGAGAAAACTTTTGGGGGATGATGAATATGCTTATTATCGTGATTGTGGTGATGATTTTATGAATGTGTATACATTAAAATTTATTAATTTGAATACTTTAAATGTGTGTCATTTCTTTAATATTAATCATACTTCAATAAAGCTGTTAAAAAAAATCAAATGACAGAGCCCGTTAACCCCATGCCAAAGAGCAAGGAGAGGAAATAAAACTGTCACTAGAAAACTCTTGTCGCCTGAGGTAAACTTCATTAAAAAACTTCATAGAAAAAAAACTTCACAAAAAAAAAAACTGAGTTTTTGCCGGGAAAACAGATATAAATAGGAAAATTCCTAACTGTTCCACACAAGCAAGTGTAATTTACCAGTGTCACAATCTGTCTAAAAAATCTGTTAATTTAAGTGCATAAGGTAAAGTCTCTGCCAGTTCTAGCCCTTTTTTTTTAGAAAAAAACACAATGAAATATTGAAGAACTACAGTCTGAAATTCTCCTGAATAGTAACATACTATGTATTCAGGGTTTTTCACCTTGATTTAAGCCATATTTCTTGGTTATTTAAATAATACAAATGGAAATAAAACATACAATGAACTACATAACTAAATAGCCAGAAATTTAGTAGTGTTAAAAAAAAGTGTGTCAGTTACCTGAAGTGTCAGGATATTACCTTGGCTTAGCGGTGTTGTGAGTCTGCAGAGAACTTTTGCATACATAGAAGGACACAGGCAGATGGCATTTAACCTAACATACAGAGACCCTTCAACCTTAAACGCCTACAGTAGGCACCGAAATTGATAGAAACCCACAGATACATGCCCAGGAATCTCAGAAATTCAAAATAAATAATAAATAAATAAACACCCACTTCAGGATTCATTAGGTTGTATTTAGAAAGAAAAAGTAAAAGCTTCACAAAATACTGTAATAAAATTTTTCACATACTGAGGTACCCAGTGGCGTGTTGGTAAATGTTCAATAACTGGCTTGAGGGAAAGGGAGCAAGCCCTGGTTTGCAGCATTTGCCACTTTTTGTGGTGTAAATACCCTCACCGTGGCTGGTTTCGGGCTGCTCTGAATTCACCAGAGCAAGCTGAAAGGAGAAGCACACAGTCGGTGCTCCTGAGCTTCAGCACAGCTAGGACAAGCACCCCACTGGAAATATCTCAAGTGTGAATATAAGCTAACTCCAACCCTATAAGACAAATAAACTACGTTTCTAGGAAATGCCTGTGTGTTTTATTCTTTGTGGATGACTTTTCAATTCTGAAGCTACCTTTTAACACAATTTCCACTTGAAAACAAATGATCTTTAGGATGCAGGAGACATTACCCATCATCAAATATTTGACATTTCTTAATACTGAGGCATTGAACAAATCTGCTTTTTCTTTAACAGGAATCTTTATACATTCAAACTTGATTCAAATTAAATGCTAACTGTGAGTCCCCGAAAAGTGAAAAGGAAACAAACAAGATACAACATTTTCATACTGATTTTAGACAAGGATTAACTTAAGGTAACTTGTTAGTCAAGGGGAGGATGTTTAGGATTAAGTTAATCATCTCTGCCGTCACAGAACTTGCGTGCCCCACCTTGCAGCAGAGGTGTGGGGATATGTTTGTAATTTTTGTTTTGGGGGAGGGCTGTTTTGCAATCATAGGAATCAGAAGGGGAGATCAAAAGCCATCTTTTTGTGGTGTTTTCCACAAAGAGACTTTCTTCAAAGCATAACTTCATAAGGAAAACTAACAGAAGGAAATAAACTTATCAAACTGGAAATTCAACAAAGAGGGAAAAAGCAAGAGCAACAACAGCTCCAGCATTTCAACACAACTGTAGCAAAGAAATAATAAAAGGAGTAACAAAAGAGCAGACATATACCCAAGTTCTGAGTCTGACTGCAGCTGGAGCACTGAGGGGTCTGTGTCCCACTGCAGGGTCCTAATCGCGCAGCACAAAGGAAAAAAAGAACACAGAGAATTAACAAAAGGGGAGGGAAACAAACCAAACCAAACCACGTCATTCATCAAGGCAATGGCATATACAATGTATACACAGAACATCTCCCCACTTTGTCACCCTGGCAACCCCCAGGAGCCAGGAAGACCCCGTGAATATCAATTGACAAGAGAAAGTGAGGGGCTGTCCTTTCCTTTGAACAACTGTTTGATATTGGAAGCTATGGTTGTTTTCCTGGAAGGAAGCCCAGAGCTAAATATTCAAATATTCATCCACTCACACACACCCTTTTTGCTTTTGTTTCATTCTACACTGGAGCCTGATTGATTTCAGCATGTAAACTGCTTCATGTATACCCCAGAGCCCAGTCACACCTGGGAGCAACAAGCATCTCCCATGCAATGATGAGAATCAAATGCAAGGGTTCGAATGGGCCACAGCAGGAGCATCTGGGGAAGTCTGGCCGGGTAGAACACGACTGCAGAACCAGGAGAATAACTGGCTTCCTCGGGTCAGTTACTGCAAATACAACGCATTAGATTTCGAGGCTCATGGGTATTTTGTTGTTTTTTATTTATATATTACACCAAGATGGTGACCAACAATAATATCATTTGTCTCTAAAGATGCCAGGGATATCTTACACCTTCTAAATATTTCACAAGAGATAGCACAAAGTATCAACAGTTACCAAGGTTACCAATAATTATCAATTTCCCTTGTTATTTCTCCATCACATAAAAGGAGATAAGTAGCTCTTCCATGAACAGAGTGCACACAAGGACCTTTCTCAGGCAGGACCTTTAAATTCCCTGCACGTTAAGTAGTTACAGGTGAGTCAGGCATAAAGTTACCTGGTAGACAACCGATGGACGGTAGGGACTTCTGGGTCAGGCATCTGAGACTCAAATTGTGCCTCCGGGACTTACCAGCTGTGTGACACTGGACATGTTGCTTAAGTTCTCAACCCCTGCACCCTTTTACTTGCTCTGAGTGTGGCCCACCGACCAGGAGCATGAGCGTCTCAGGGAGTTTGTTGGAAATGCCAAGACTCGGGTCTCACCCAGACTCACTGACTCCACGCTACAGTGTAATAAGGCCCCAGGTGATGTGATTTGTGGGCACCTTGAAGTCTGAGAAGCCCTGCTCAGTTTCCTTGTCTGTGAGGATTTCCCATGACTTATGAGACAATTCATGACCTGGCTTGTAGCTATCTCCCCAGTTTATCTCTAAGTGCTGCCCCCTCCCTCACTGTGTCTTCCCTGATGTTCTTCCCCCAAAGAGCTGTGTGGCTCATGCCTTTGCTTGTTTCTGTCTTTTGGCTCAAATGTCACCTGCCCAGAGAGGCTTTCCTTCTCTCACCACCCTACCCCAAGGAACACTTCCCTTGTCACTCTTCATCCCGTTCTCTTATCCTGCTTTACTTTCTTCATAAAAGTGTCTTCACCTATGATTTTATTATACATCAGTTTATGACTGTTGTTTAACTCTGGACTTAAGCCTCATAATGACAGGAGCAGCTATATCTCTACATTATAGGGATATATGCCTAGACCCATGCGTGGCATACATGTTTATATAATACAATATTAGTTGAATGAATGGATGGATGGATGGACTCTCTCTGGATTTCTATAGGGACTACATGCAATTATACCTATAAAATACAAAGTAATTATTTGATAAACCGTAGCTGCTCTTACTATACCACATCCACTATAATTACTCCCAATGTTTCTTTGAGTCAGTGCCCCACGTATGTAAAGATCCCACCTAAGCTCCTCCTGTAGAAGTATCGGAATGCAGTTTCACAGCTTCCCTTATTAGTTCTGGTCATGCTCTTGTCCTCTTACCTAAATGCACTGAAAGATGACAGCTGAAGTGAGAACACAAATTGGCCATTGTTTCTTAGACCAATGCTTCTCAAACTTTAATGCACAGATAGCTGGGAACATTGTTAAAAATGCAGATTCTGATTTAGTAGGTCTGGGGTGGCCTGAGATTCTACATTTCTGACAGCTCCAAGGGATGCAGATGCTGCTGGTCTGTGGACCACACTTCGAGTAGCAAGGTCTGGACTTAGATCAGTAGTTTTCAAATTCTAACATGGATCAGAATAACCTGGAGGGATTGTTAAAATACAGATGCTGATCCTCTAGCCCAGGAATTTTGATTTCAGTAGTTCTGGGGTGGGGCCTGAGAATTTGTATTTCTAACAAGTTCCCAGGTAATGCTAACAGCTGACCCTGGAACCACCTTTAGAGAATGACGGGGCTAGACTATTGCCTCCATTAGTCAGCAGGCAGAAAGCATCACTAATCCTCAAATACATCAGTGTCTAAACCAGTGATTAACTCAAGACTGGCCTAAGGCCCAGGCCATTTTCAAACCAATTAAATCAGAAGGTCTCTGGTGGGACCCAGGCATCTGGATTTTTTTAAACTCTCCAGGTGATTCTCCTGTGCAGCCAGCGGTGAAAACTACTGCTCTGCACTCATTCTCTGTCCAAGGAAAGCAACTCTCCCTGGCTCTGCACGCTGATTCCATCACCTCCTTTCAAATCGGGGAAGTAACCGAATCCATTACAGTGATTCATCCTTGCTGTTCACGTATCACTGGGGATCAAACCTTTTATCTTTATGGATATTTCTTCGGCTATAGACAGAGGAGCAGCCTCTGGCTCTGGATCACTGTGAGAAACACTCCCTCATAAGGAATGGGATCAGCTCCTTTGCCCTCAGGTTTCTGATGGGACGACTTTTATTTGCCTTTTTTCGTTCCTCCTAGGCAGGTGAAGAATGTGGCAGCTCCCAGGCGGTCACAGCTGTTCTGTTATTTATCCGACGGCTCACCTGAACTCACTGTATCCTTAAAGAAGTGAAAACGATGATTCTCTCAGAATCACTCACCTCACAAGCCCACAGATGAGCAGTGTGGAGTTTGCATTTTACTCAGCCAGAACAACAAAGGAGGCCTCTGGCACTAACCCACAACAGTCCTGCCCTCACCCCTGTCACGCATGTGTTCCCCAGTAAAAGAAATCATAGTCATTGCCATTAACGAGCAGTGTGGTAAGGAGTCAAGCCGAGGATGCTATCAAGTGTGCTAATTTTTTCTTCTCATTTTTCCCATTATTATCTGTGGAGTGGTCAGACTTACACAGAGTGCACTTTTTCTTTGAAAAGGAACTTAAAGTCAGTACACTGAATAAACAATGTGTTTCCGAGGGTAGCCTAGGAATGTGTATTAAACGTTTGCTGAATTCCTTCTGTGCAAACTTGCAGAAAAACTTCCCTGTAGATAGCAGCACCTTGGAGAGGGCCTCACCTCAGCCTAGGGGTCTTGGCTTGTGTTCTGGGCTCGGCTCCACTGTGTGTCATCAGGAAAGCCTGCTGTCCTTAGCAAAAGGAGGGTGCAGGCCTAGAGGCCCTGTAGGGTTCTTTTCTGCCTGATATGTTAAAACGTCAGATGACTATTAAACTGCCTTTCTGCTTTCTCTTCTCCAGCTGGAATACTTTTCTTTAACCAACTGACATAGTTCTTACTTTTTAACCGTCTTATCATCAAATTACTGTATCATTGAAAGTAAAATGATGGTTTCCCCACAGCTTCTTGGACAGTTTGAAATCTTGCCAGGTAGTTTATTTTTTAAATGAAAGAAGTAGTAAAACTGTAAGTAAATATATGTGAACTTAATATATTATCACAAAGTATTTTCATACATAAATCACCCTGTTTACTATAGTAATTAGTTCTAGTTATCAGTCCTCTCTGGAATGGACCAATCAATGCATGCAGGGACAGAATATTTTTATAAAAATATTCATTTAATTGTTCAATAAATTCCTATTAAGAGCCTAATATGTAAACTACTGTGCTAGAGGATTAAAAGAACTCCTAAGGAAACTGCAACTCTTATGGGGAGATAAAACATATAAATAGTTTCTCAGAACAAGGAAGAAAGTAAAACAAGCCCTGTAAGCACCACATTTATGCTGTGGGACATGGGACTTGCACTTAAGAATCTTACATTTTAGTAAAGGAATGAGACCTATGAATATTTATACCTAATGATATGCATACTGATAATATATACAAGGAAAAAAGTAGTTCCAATCACTTGCCCAGGGCCTGGCAAAGTTTAAAGTTTCAATCAATGTTAGCTGAAAAAAGTAAGTAAATGCCATAAGAAAGATTAATACTAATGATAGCTATGATTTCCTTTCAGTGAGTGTTTATTCTGTGCCAGCCACCCAGGCACTGGACTATACTTTCATTATCCTTTGGAGGCCAGAGCAGGGAGACACCTTCCCTCTTGAAAAGATCAGAGATTCCATTCGACCCGGTTTTTTTTTTTTTTTTTTTTTTTTTTTGCGGTACACAGGCCTCTCACTGTTGTGGCCTCTCCCGTTGCGGAGCACAGGCTCCAGACGCGCAGGCTCAGCAGCCATGGCTCACGGGCCCAGCCGCTATGTGGCATGTGGGATCTTCCCGGACCGGGGCACGAACCTGCGTCCCCTGCATCGGCAGGCGGACTCTCAACCACTGCGCCACCAGGGAAGCCCTCGACCCGGTTTTTGAAAGATGGAGCAGGACTGGGACATAAACTCATTTTTCATCAGTGCCTTGTTTATTTTAGGCAGCTGAGTTAGTCTACTAGTTCTAATAAGACTTCTAGATCTAGTAAGTTGTATTTTAGATGCCAATTTACCAATCTGTCATGAGAACAATAACTGACTGCCAGGCTGAGCAATTATACAAGCCTGACAAAGTCTTCTTCCCTTGAAGACCAGCTTCCTGGGAAGCCAGGCAACTTTAGCAGCATCTTTAGAATTAGAACACGTGAAGCTGAACGTTTAACTATTACGGCTTCTCCCTGTCCTACGCCCATGTCCACATTCTTCAGCAACACTAGACATACCTCCCTCACTTCTGCCAGAGCCTCCATTTCCCCCAATTTCTTGGGATGACCAACAGAACCTGTTTTGATGAATGTAATCTTTCTTGAACTCTGTCAATCAGATTTTGTTCGGTGTTCCTGTCTGGGAAACCATCTTGGTTTTGTTTGCTTATTTTTAAGAGTTGTGTTTGTCTGCTCTGATCAATTGTAGGTTGATTTCTTAGGTTAGCTCTCTGAGGGCCCAAGGGAGGATCTCTTTCCTATGGAACCTGCAATTTGCCCAGATCCTGAATAACCCAATAATTCCTTACCTAGTCTGGCATCATCATGGCTCTATGGTCCCATGGTTGGATCGGCAGTTCTGGACACACCGTTTAAGGTCACGTTTCCTAACTTTGTTTCAAAATTCTAGGTACAGGAGCTTCCCACACCATGGAAAATAATCATTCACCTATTTGATCCTAAACATGCCAAACAATGTAGGCTCTGGCATCTCATCTAAAAAGGCCTACCATGTAACAGTTAGTTTATAATTTGGGGAAAATTTGTTTTTCAATATTTCTTTAAAAAAAAAGAAGCAAAACGCCAAAATTTTTCAAACTCGCAGTGACCTATGAAAAGACTAACAGAACTTTATATTTTAAACCTTTTAACAATTCGTCACTATCCAGCTTCTTAATAAAATTCTCCCTACACTGGCCCAATATTATTTGCTCAGTTTCGGTTTATTAGATAGAGGGAAGTGAAAATTCAAACGAATTCAAACGAAACAAACAAAAGAAAACAATCCCTGGCCCTCTGCTGAAAGTATAACAGGAGTAAAAGACATGATGTCTGTTTTGTGTAACCTTGTTCTCTGATGAGTCGTTAATTTCTTCCTGTTCAGCGGCAAGTTAGTGGTTTCTTCTTCCCATCTTTTTTAGACTCCAGAGTAGACAGCCTTAATATTCTTCCCTTAAAGAATATCTTTGCTCTTACATTTTTTTTTTGGTTTTGGTTATAAGAAAGAGATGTCTGATAAATACTTGGAAGGCAGTAGTAAAGAACTGTCATTTGTCATGATAGTATTCAATGCGGCTGAGGCACGCTCATATATGCTGGTGGCATTTTAAATTAGTTCTTTGGGAAAGCAATATGGAGCAAGAATCATAAACACAGAATTACTCCAGGACTCGTTTCACTTCCAGGAACTCAGCCTACGGAAATAAAATAACACAAGCAATAATAACAAAAATGATGACGATGATGGTAACAATGACCTCCAAATTATCAAATCCCAAGGCTAATTCTTCTTTCTCAGCCTTGATCTCTATGATTCTGGTGACTATTTTCTCTTTCATAGCATGCTATTTCTTTTAGTTTTCCTGACCCTAAAAATCTTGTTTCTTTTCCTCCTCTCTCACTGTAACTTTGGAAGGGTCCTTATTCTGTCCATCCCCGTAAAGACAGACATTCCCCAACCAGGGTTATTTCTTCTCCCCTCACCTTTATGCTCTGACTGTAGGTGATCCCAAAGATGTCCATATATCTTCAGCAAAAAATAACCCCAACATCCTCATCAGCCTTGAACTCCAAGTCCCACCTTTTTACATGCTTTTTGGACATATCCATCTGTAACACCAAAGCCATTTCACCCTTCCTTGTCTCATCTGTCTTTCCTTTCCTTCTCTATTGCCACAGTCCTCATTCAGACCTTCGGTCCTTTTTATCAGACCAATGGTTCCCCCAAACTCGTCTGCAAATCTTGAAAGCATTATTAAAATGCAGTGGCCCAGATCTCACCTTAGACCTGTGCCCTAGGTATCTGTGTTTTTAATAAGCTGCCAAGTAAATTCAATAGATAGCCACTAGATATGGAAGCCAGGAATCTGAACTATCTCTAAGGCCATACTTGCCCCCCAGACTTTGATCTCTTTTCATACTGCCTCCTTCACATTCATTCTACATCCCATACTCTTCCTTCCCCCACCATTTTCCTTTGTTTTTGCCTCTCCCATTATCTAGAATGTCCTTTCTCCCACCTCTACTTGTCCAAAGCATAGGCACTATTTAAGGCCCAGCTCAAACGCCTTGCTCTCTAAATATATTTGTCCTCAATAACCTCATTCATAAGTAACTTGTCACTCTATGGGACAAGAACGGAGAAATACCAGCACCTCTTATTTCAGTTCTCTTTGCCAACCTACAACCCACTTGACCTCAATAGCCCTGTATCATGCCTTAAGGCCAAGTCTGAAGATGGTCTAAAGGATGTAATAAGCACTGTTACAAAGCCCAGGGGCCTAAACATGAAGACAAACACACTGTTAGTCCTACCCTACCTTTTTGCCCTGATCCCAGTAATTGGGTTTCTGCCTTGTTTCTGTGAGAAATCCTCGCCTTGTACCTCAGTCCTCTAACCACTGCCAATGGTTCCCCTTGAGTAAAGTCCGCCCTCTGGCAACTATAGCCCAGCAATCTTGAACTACCTTGCTATTACCCGGGTCCTCATCTCTCCACTCATCCTGCACCCATCCTATTCAGTTTTTTGTAAGCTGTGCAAGCGTGCACACAAACACACACATCAATAAACACTTACCTAGTACCTAATATGTGTCAAGACTCTAGGTAGGGTAGTAATGAGTCAAAAGCACTTGTCCCACAAGAATATACAAGTTAATTATAGATGATCTGGGAATAATGCTTTATGACATTATTGCTCATCTCTATGAGTACAAATATTGAAGAGCTGTAACTACATAGAAACATTTCCTTAGATGGCTTCAAATTAAATATGTCAATTTACTGGAAGTGGGATCTTTAGAAGTAAGAAAATTCCTCCATCTTTGTATTCCTTGCAGGACTAGCATTTATTGTGTGTCATACAATAAATTCTCAACTATCTATTGAATGAATGTGACGAATGAATGAACAAATGAAGTCTTTACTCGCCTTTTCTGCAGATGGGTGTGAATTGTGAGGGCAAGCTGATTCCCAAAGAAATAGATTTTATTTTCTTTATTAAAAAATGAGAGAATAAATCAGGGCATGTCTGCCTAACTCCCTTCATCTCTGCCAAGCCACTTACACAGAACTCAGTCTTGTATGGCATAATGTCACCACATGGTGCCAGGAGAATTTTCAGGCTCACTTCCACACTGAAGAAGGACAGCCTATCTTGAAAATGCTGACCTCAAGGCATGAATGGATAAAGAAGCTGTGGTATGCACACACATATATATAATGAAATATTATTCAACCATAAAAAATGAGGAAATCCTACTGTTTGTGACAACATGGATGGACCTTGAAGACATTATGGTAATTGAAATAAGTCAGACAGAAAAAGACAAAACTGTATAATCTCAATGATAGGTGGAATCCAAACAAACCAAACAAACTCATAGAAAAAGAGATCACACTTGTGGTTACTAGAGGCAAAGCGTGGGGGAGCGGGAATTAGATGAAGGGGGTCAAAAGGTACAAACTTCCAGTTATAAGATAAATAAGTACTAGGGCTGTAACATACAACGTGATGATTAAAGCTAACACTGCTGTATGATATATAGGAAAGTTGCTAAGATAGTAAATCCTAAGAGTTCTCACTGCAAGGTGAAAATGTTTTTTCTTTTTTTCTTTTTCTTTTTATTGTACCCATATGAGAAGATGGGTGTTAGCTGAACCTATCGTGCTAATCATTACACAATACATGTAGATCAAACCATCATGCTGTGCGCCTTAAATAGTGATGTATGTCAATCATTTCTCCATAAAACTGAAAAGAATGCTGACCATAATGCTAGTTTGTGCTGAGAATGAAAAAAAGTCCAGCTACCTTCTCTACCAATTGAACTTAGCAACTTTTGTTAGTCCCTGAAGCAACCACCTTGGAGCTCAAATTGTCATCTTCTTCTTTTCTCTTTAAGGTGGAGAGACCTCTCGAGGGCAGAATACCGAGCTCCCCTGAGTCCCACAGTTTTTCTGGACTCTTGTTCACATGTCTTCTCTTTCAAACAAATCACTCGTCACTAATCAGATAAAGAAAACAGTTTGGGCCAATGTGAGCATAGTGCCAAACAGAAAATCTCCAGTCAATGTCATCCCCTAATTTTTTTTCTAAGTGCCATTTCCAAAAGTAATACAGTGAACAATAAGGACATTTTAAAATCCATCACATCACTCAACCTGTCAGAATCATTACCGTGATGTCAATTAATTAAGAATGACATTTAAATAATGAGTTAATGTTTTACCTCCCAGCCTCAATGATTTCCTTACTTTGGTCTGGCAATGACAATGATAAAGATTTTTTCCAGTGTCAGCAGTAAAATTGGAACAGTGCAATACACACTCATACCAGGCTCTTTTTAAAAAGCCTCTTTCTTCATTTACTGTGTGAGAAACCTCCCTCTGTTGGCTAAAGCTCTAACATGGAGCTCTGATACAGGCCACACTAAGCCATACAGGGAGTCCATCTGAGCTGGATTCAAAAAGAAATGCAAGACTTCCCATCACAGAGCAAGGATGTGTTTTCCCCAAATCTTACACAGAGGACCTGCTGTCAAGCAGGCAGTCTCTCTAGAAGAAATCTCAGCAACCCCTTGATAAAAATAGATGTTTACCCTATAACTATAACCAGATGGGTATATACAGCACTCTGCCTGAGACAGAGTGACAGGATATCAACAATTTTTAACTAATCAGTCTATGTGCTACATAAAGAGAAAACCCTAGAGTGTACACTTTGATTTCCAAAGAGACTGACTTTTAATCAGCCTCGAATCAGTGATTTCAGTCTCCCTTAAGTCCAACTAGCTGGTAGCATCCTGTCAGCTTCTCTTTACATAATGATCATTTGAAGAATTTTGGATGCACAAAATCTTACTCGCCTTATTAAACTACCCCCAAGGTTTTGCATTATTGAATTGTACTTTTCTACCTTTACTAAAACCTCCTTACAGTCTTCCCTTTAGCTTCCGATTCACCAGAGCACCCTAAAAGATAGTGATGTTTTCACCAAAAAGAGTTAAAAATCCTTTGAGGTTCAGGTAGTGCCAGGGAATCCTATGGAGTTCAATTGTGGATGAAGTTAAAAGTCCTGAGGATTGGGCTTCCCTGATGGCGTGGTGGTTGAGAGTCCGCCTGCCGATGCAGGAGACACGGGTTCGTGCCCCTGTCCGGGAGGATCCCACATGCCGCGGAGCGGCTGGGCCCGTGAGCCATGGCCGCTGAGCCTGCATGTCCGGAGCCTGCGCTCCGCAACGGGAGAGGCCACAACAGTGAGAGGCCCGCGTACAGCAAAAAAAAAAAAAAAAAAAAGTCCTGAGGATTTTCTGTCAGGCATTAAGCCCACGTGGTCCCTGAGCACATTTTCCTCTCCTCAAATTACAAGAGAAAAGTGGTGACCAGGTGCAGCCAGCACAAGCTGACCATGAATAAATTATTCTAATTTCCTTATTTGTGAGTTCAGAGTTCACTAGGCAGTAAGTAGATGGGGGAAAGGCAGAGTTTATCAAATATCTGAATTTTACCCAAAGTATTTTGTCAACATCATACTTAATATTAACTATATAGAGACCTAATGTTCGAAGTGAACAGGAGAGGATCTGCAGACATCTGTCCCAGTTCTGATCTGGAGTCCACATGAAGCTGGAAGCCTGAAAGACCTCTAATCCACTTTGTACCTTTGTTCTCCTGTTAAGTGTTTCAGAAGACATTTCTTCTGTTGCTGCATCTAAGGTCCCCTTGGAAGGGGCTTCACCTCTCTAGAGAAAATCTATGGATATAAGCGTTTTGGTTAATAGGTGCTGATAGCTGGGAAGACAGGCATCAATTTTAAATATAATGGGATTATGCTGGGAGCAACTGGGGAAATTTGAAGATGGTATAGATACTAGATAAGATGAAAATGTACTGAAATGGAAAAATAGAGATACCTGAATAGAAAAGTAAGTTCAACAGTTTGCACAGTATGATATCATTTATCATATATATGATGACATATATATTGTGTGAAAGAATATACACTAAGGTATTAAGAGTGCTAATGCATATTCTCTGTAGGAATATGATTTTTTTCTATTTTTGTTGTCTATATTTTCTAATTGTATAAAATGAACTGATATTGTTTCTATAATAATCAGAGATTGTTAAAAATAAAAGGCAGTGGTACTTGAGTGTCCTTGATTGACTGGAAAGTAGAACTTAGTGATGGTGTTAAGGCTACAGAGGGTCCAAAAGGAAGATAGAAATCAACTGTATTACTATCCGTCCACCCCATGTCACTTGTCACAAAAGACAAGCATGAATAATCTCCCCTATGACTGTTTTTTTAAGGATGTTACGGGATGGGTGTTACTGTAACAAGAGATTGCACAATACGTTATCACATTGAGACATATTTTACCTTTGAAATCCTTTTGAAAGTCTTCCTCTTGAATCAGGTTTGGGACAGTGTGTAGCCTATGCTCTGGTATACAGTAAACTTTATGATGTCAATACTCTCCTAGTTTCCACAGGCCAGTGCAGCCTCTAATTTAGTTTTGTCACTGAGACACCTAAGGAATCTCAGCCAAACATGAGAAGAGCCCTAGTGCAAAGTCCCTTGTGAGCCATCCATGTGAATAAGAATAAATGTGGGCTGAATGATTCTCACTTAGATTCATTTCTGGTTGAATACCTGAAGGTTAGGGATTAAGGGCCGGGCTAAATCAAAGTACGAAAAAAAATAACAGTAATAGCTAAAACTCACATATACTTAATATATGCCAGCCTCCTTTCCAAGTGCTTAACAGATATTTATTTGTTTAATCATAGTAACCTAACAGAGTAGGTTGTGTATCACTTTTATCGACTGTCGTTAGAGCTGATGTAGGGTTGAGGTATAGATTGTGGAAACTTGTATCATCCTGCCCAGGTTCAAACATAGCACTGTAGCTATGTCCTGTGTGAGCTTGAGAAAATTACTTATTCTCTCTGTGTCTCAGTGCCCTGATCTGTAAAAAGCAGGAGGATACTTGATTCATTCAACGAACATTTAATGAATACCTACTATATGGATACAACCACAAATATCACCTACTCCCTGCTCAAGGACCTGACATTCCCTGAGGAAGAGAGACATGTATTCAACTAACCATAAGTCATTCTTGTTTGAGAGCTATAAAGTGCTACTGCTTCACACTCTCATGTATAAAGGATGTAAGCTGTTGGTTTGAAATTAATATTCTTTATCATACTGAGAAAAAACATTTCTATTCCTAGTTTACTAAGTTTTAAAATATGGGACTAGATGTTTAAGTTTTGCAAGTACCATTTCAGAATATACTGCAATATTTACTTTTCCCTCTTTGACCTTTTCCTAGGCTGAATTATGGTAACATATTTTCCTATACTAAAATATCCTTGAATTATTTAATCAATCCCAATTTTTGAGTCAATATCCCAAGCATAACATTGTATCCTTTTAATATTGTGTTGGATTCCAGTTGCAAATAGTATGTTTAGGATTTTTTTCATCTACATTTATTTGTAAAACTAGTCTTTAAAATTTTTTATTAATAAATTGATTTTTTTGAAACCCAAGAGCTTCTTCTTTTGTCCAGTATATTTAATGAGCAATGATTAATTGGTTCTATAAAAACTGATTAAGAGAAAGAGAAAAGTACCACAAATGTAAGTGGTAAATGAGAAGCAGGCCATAATAACAGAAGCAGAAATTGGAACACAAATAATGACACTGTAAGTTTAAAAATTAAATCACACTAGTATAATTGAAAAATTATTAGATATATCTACTCTATTCACTCAATTTAGAAAATTTACTAAATCAATAAAAGAAAATTTTGTTATACCTGATTTTTTAAAGCACTATTTTAACCTTCTCTTTATAATAGGGTACATTAAGTATGCCCATTTCCAAATTAACCACTTACAGGGCTTATATAAGAAATGTTTCCCAATTTTGGCTCTGAAAAGAAAATTGTAGTTTTGGTTTGAAATGTTGGCAAATGAATGACAGAATTTATGTGCCCCTTTAGGTAGGAACAGATATGTTGATTTGACTCCTAAGTTATCTTCTGAAAGATTTTCCATTTTCAAAAGGTCCAAATTCTACACAAATATGCAAATTTATGACTATAGAGTTACATTCTTAGGAATTACCAAGTTTTTTCTCAGCCTCATGTTTTATGAAGTGTTAGAGTTAATAGTAACTGTTTTCAAAAGATGTTTCTTCTACAGAAAAAGACATTCCAAGTGGAATTTTAAAAACTGAAATATAACATTCTTCTGAAATGTAACTCTCATATATATTTCATGGAAGCAAAAACATAAATTTGGGCGGAATGTTCCTAAGTTCAAAACAAGAGCGAGGGGCTTCCCGGGTGGCGCAGTGGTTGAGAGTCCGCCTGCCAATGCAGGGGATACGGGTTCGTGCCCCGGTCCGGGAGGATCCCACATGCCGCGGAGCGGCTGGGCCCGTGAGCCATGGCCGCTGGCCTGCGCGTCCGGAGCCTGTGCTCCGCAACGGGAGAGGCCACAACAGTGAGAGGCCCGCGTACCGGGGGGGAAAAAAAAAAAAAAAAAAAAAAAAAAAAACAAGGGCAAGATTTATTAAGTTATTCCTAATGACATCTCAAGCCAATTTTATCCTTAGTTTTTCTGAAAATCATCATTTCCTCAAAGCCAGTTTCCTTGCATTTCTAGGAAACCTGCACTTAGCAAGGGAGATACTCATTGACTTCTAGTTGCCTACGCTTGCCAGAATGTTCCTATAAAGAATTGAAGCTAGTTGGAGTTTGTGTGGGGTAGGAGTAGACAGCGCCTCTTCCAAAGTGATTAAGTTAAAAACTCATGTAAGGGGAAAGAAATGAAATGATGTTCTCTCAGAAGGAATAACTGCTGCTGTCCCCAGAGTGCTAACAGCATAGGTCAGCTTTCTCTAGAAGTTTTCAAAAGGGCTCATCAACTATGAAGTCAGTAACAGTATTTAATGCTGCCAACTGCACCCTTGACACTAAGCATCACTGACACAACACCATCGTTGTACAGAAACTGGCAAATATATTAACTTAATGACAGGCCAATGACCCCCTAAGGAATGTGATTACATTGTGCCTGCTCTTGTATAAATGTTAGATGGTACATGCTGTGTTATTATTACTTTTTTTCCCCCTCAAAGACCTTTTGAAGTGTTCAAAGCAAAAGATGAGAGAAGACGTGTGCTACCCCAAATCACAAAGGCTAACATAAACTAACATAAACCAGCCTGGTGCCCACAAAAGTCTCTACTTTCACTTTTCTCAAATTGAAAGCAGTGTCCACTAGTTTCAAAAGGCCCTATCAAAACAAAACACTCAAGTCTGAAACACACCAACAGGCAGATATTGGTGAGATCTATTCAGTCTTACACGTTGGTTTCAGAAAGCAAAAAACAGGCCTACAGCACAGGCTAATACTACTCTCATTTCCATAGTTTTCTCTACCCAAATTGCCTACGCTTTTCTGGAAACAATGGACTTTCAGAACATAATGCTTGTGATAATGTGTTAACAGAGAAAAATGCAGAATTGTATACCTCTCCTCCAGGAACATAATATGGTAGCAAGAAATGTACACAGGTAGACAAGGATTGAAAGGTACATTGACAAGGCAAAGGCTGATTTCTCAGAATGGTGGTGTTGTGGATGACTGTTTCTTTTATTTGAAATTTTATTAAAATATTTCATGAGTTTTAAAAAATTAAGAGCCAAAGAGAGAGGTCACAAACTGTCAACAAGATCTAGCCCACAACTACTTTTAACAAAGTCATTAACAGTTAACATTTAGGAGACTGTTGCACAAACACTTGAATTTTTAGCTTCTCATGAAAAATTGAAAGATGTGGAAGCACTGGGTCCATGTTCCCACCTGAGCTCAACCAGCCTGAGCTGTGAGGAGACATCTGACCTTTATAAAGGGAGTGCCTGCTAACCAGCTGCCACGGGCCCCCTCCCCACTCATCTCTATCACCTGCCTATAGGCACCCTCATGTGGGAATCCTGCTGAAGGCACCTGGATTAAGAAAGTTTCCATGACTCCATGCATATTAATGAGCCTTCTCCTTTCTCTCGTTACATCTTTACATTTTGGATGTCCCCTCAGTGGTCAAATTAGAGAATGTCTATATCTGCTTTGAGAAGCTAATTACATAATCTTGGAATATACCTAGTGTAATAAAAATTTGGCAATTGACAAAAACAGAGCAGTCAATCCTGATGATTATAATAATTAGTAATGATAATAAAAACACTTTGGGGACCCAGTTCTCAAGTTAATCAACTCTATTAAGCAAATAAACAAGACTTTTGAAAAATTAAATTTAGGGTTAGAACATCTCAGCATTCTAGTCGTAAAGATTCTCATGGAAACCAAAACCAAAGTGGAATAAGAAGAAGCTGGATATATATTCCATTTGTCTTTGGTCCCTCCCTGCTTTCTTTTAGGCCTAAGCTAATGGATATGTCTGTGTTTGTGAAACAAGGTTCGTGGTGCTAAATTAGCCCATTCACGGAAGGATAATATATAAGTTTATCATTTCTAGGGTTCAAATTCAATGCTATGCCACCAAAAATAGTAAGCCACCATAAATGTAAACATAAAATGACTGATACGTTGAAGATGCATGCACGTTTAACAATGTACAACAGAATGATGTGGTTTTCAGGCCTTTTTCTTGGCGGGGGGGGGGGGCCTTGTATGGTGGGCTTGACACCCCACCATGGCCTTTGTAAAGGGAAAATTCTTACCTTGTCAATGGTCCCAGGTCGCCTGAGTCTTGGCTTCCAGCTTCACTGGGAGTGCTCACTGATTTCGAGGAGGGAGACATAGGGGTTGGGACTAAATAATGAAAATAACAGGTATCCCATGTTAAAAAATGCAGCGACTGCACTGGGGAAGAGCAGCGTCAGACAAATCAAAACAAATGGGCCCAAATTAAAGTGGTTGTATGGCCAGGAGAGATTGAGATGGGATAAGGGAAAAAAAAAAAAAAAGGAAAGAAAAGAAAAGGAAGAAAGTCAAGTGAATTTTTCATATTTTGGAAATTAAAATTTGAAATGAATTTAGACAGAATTAACTTAGGGATTCTAAGGCCATGTCCACCTTAACAAAGTAACATGGAGAATCAAAACAGTTACCCAGATAATTCAAGTCAAATCTCTCTCTAGCATGAACTATCCAGATACTTCTAATTCTCCACTTTATTTTGTTAGTATAGATGTGACCTATTAGAAAATAAAATGAGGTGTCTATAAAACTTTAAAAGATTATAAAATAAGTGATTCTGAATCATTTTAAATGGTCACAGGGAGTCAGAAAAGGCTGTTGTATGTCTGCATTTGGAGGGAAATCTATTGTCCATGGAGTATAAACTGCATTTGCTGTGAGAGACTAAGTGACAGATAGAGAAAGGGTAAATGTTGAACCTGGTAATTTAAAAATCTCTTTCAAAACAAAGCAAAATGCCAGGCTGCTTTATTTTTACACTTAATTAACAGTTTCATCCCGTTGTAATGTTTACTGTGTTTGTGAATTGTGTTCCTTTGCTTCTGGCAGCTCTAGAAAGCACTGCCATGTGCACATAAGCAAACTGCCGTTCTGCAGACAGGAGAAGCAAGTTCAAAGATCAAGGTCAGTGAAAGCTGAAAGTCTGAGAGCAAGGATAATAAAAGAAAAAAACTAAAGGAAATGCAAATGTATTTTTTTCTCTATCCTTCAGGTATAAGCCAAATGTCCTTCAGATAGAAGCTGCACCAAATAGCCAAGGTGGCTCCAGGCCAGATGAGAACGGGTTCTCAATATCACACATGCCAAAGAAGCCATATGGGCAGAAAGAAACTTCAATACGTAGTGTAGATTCCCATTTGGTTTCAATCATGTGCAATTTCCTTTTATTTATTTAATAAGGTAAAGAGTTTAACTATTTTGTTCAAATCCTATAACACAATGGCAGATCTGTCAAGTAACTAGGAATTTTCACGTGGTTCTACAATTAATTCACTGATTACCCTCTGCAATAAGTCAGAGGGTCAGTCGGAGACATGGATGAAAATTGAAAATGGGGTCCACCCTTGCCAGGGCCCTTTGGCAGGGATGCAGGGATAGTTCAGAATTTGGTCATGGTTTAGGGATGTTTAAACTGTTCTGCTCTTAAGGTTTAATTGCTGGCTTTATGCAGGTTAGGGGAGAATAGATATTCTACTATTGGGTTTAACCACTGTTCACATTGCAGCAGAACTTCAAAGGCTATTTTGAGGCAAAAATATAATTGCAAAGTGTCTAATATATATCACTTGTCAACTAAGTAATTAAAAAATTTGTCAGCTCCTCAAAGAAGGTCCATCACTCAAATATCCCATAGTTTACCTCTTTCATACCACAAAGAAGCTAACAAAATAATCAACGTCTTATTTGGGTTTATTATATCATTGTTAGACATATGATTTTACCTGCTACAAACTGAAGTTGAGTATAAAATGCCTTTTCATGGTGTTTTAGTTTTGTGTGTATTAAATTATATTCAGCAATACTTAATAATTTGTATGCTTATGATATATTGCTCTTTTTCTTATTTATAGTGATATAAACACTTGCCATTTTGTTGTACATGGGATAATTTTTATTGTTAAGTAATTATGGAAATACATGAAAATTTATTTTAATATAAAAGCCAATGACGGAAATAAAAGAAGACAAACCACTGATAAAAGGAGACCTGTACTGCATTTATTTATATGTATTACTTTTAAAGGTTTTGTTTTACTATACTGGATATCACGTAGTTTTACAGACACCCTAGGATTACTCTAAAATGTATGGAAAGCAAATGGATAAAGAAAAATAAAATAACTTATCACATGAGTGATATATAGTTAAGTGACAGAGTAAACACATTATGTACAAGTTACCTTCAACACAAATAAAACAAATAGTTGAATATCCAAACCCTGGATAAAATGAGGTCATGGATAATTAACTAGGAGTGAATGAGTTGGAGGAAGGGTGCTACAGTAAAAATGCCGATGAGCAATGAAACCAAGATATACAACAGAGTCAAAGAAATTTAAACTTGTTAATTAGCTGCTAATCTGTCACCCTTCTAAGTTTTCCTTCAAATTTACCATCGAGCATTCTATTTTCATCATGGAATAACTATGTCTGTGGTGGTTATGAAATTCATAACCAGATTCACAGTATTTAGGTTGGCAGAGAGAGGCAGGGATTCAGCAATGAAAATGAAGAACAATTTTTTTTTCTTAATTTCGAGATTTCTTGTATTTACCATGTGGCAACTCATTTAACAAATAACACAGTGGAGAAGGTTGACTGCAGAATCAGCCAATAAGCAGCAAACTGCTAACAACTCTACAACCTGTCCTCCTATTTCCTTCCAGCCCCCTCAATTCCAAAAATAAATACATCTGACCCATAAGCCAAAGCGTTTCTTACAAAATAAAAACAAAAATAGACGTAAAAGAATAGTAAATGCTGGACATGGTATATCCCACACAAGTCAAATCTGAGGAAATAGTGACACAAAGCACTTTTAAGTACCTAGAGGGGGCTCCGGCGATATCCCAATGCTTTGCAGCAAAGCCTCTGTCTCTCGGCGTTTGCGATCCAGGTCAGAGTCATCCTGAACTGGTTCTTTCTTCTGCTGCATATCAGCCTACAAAAAGTAGATGCCAGTAAGAAAAGTGAATAACAGAGTTAAAGGTATGCTTTTCCTGGCTGAAACTGGTAAATGCATGGCAGCAAACACCAGGCAAAAGCCCTAAATAGATATAATCATGTGTATAAAGGACGAAAAAACACTGTAACTGCTCCATTTAATAATCACTAACCCAGTACTTTCTCCTTTGGTTGAAGGCTTTTTCCTGTCTCTATCACAGGGTATAAGGGTTTTACTCACTCAGTTTCAGAAGAAACCATCACGGCAAAATATTTCTAACTGGGATGTGATTTAAAAAAAAATTCTGTCTGGTTTTTTAAACCCTTGTCCCTTCTGGGAAGATATATGATCAGTTCTTGATGAGTGTGTTTGTAATATTCATGGGTCATGTTTGGAATTATGCAAACAACGAATTATTGGGATCTGACTAAAAAGTAAAGCTAGTTATGAAAATCTGTTACTGTACAATACACTATTATATCAGTAATCTAAGTTTACCGTGGTTTAAATAAACCAGGCTAAAATGTTTATTAAAGCACGCGAACAATACTGATGTAAGTATTGTTGCTTAATTCTGATTTTCTTTTTTTTTTCTAAATATTGACATATGTCGTGAATTTTAAAATTTATTTATTTATTTATTTATGGCTGTGTTGGGTCTTTGTTTCTGTGTGAGGGCTTTCTCTACTTGTGGCAAGCGGGGGCCACTCTTCTTCGCGGTGCGCGGGCCTCTCACTATCGTGGCCTCTCTTGTTGTGGAGCACAGGCTCCAAACGCGCAGGCTCAGTAATTGTGGCTCACAGGTCCAGCTGCTCCGCGGCATGTGGGATCTTCCCAGACCAGGGCTCAAACCTGTGTCCCCTGCATTGGCAGGCAGATTCACAACCATTGCGCCACCAGGGAAGCCCAATTCTGATTTTCACAGGCTTCCATTATACATATTAACTCAAAGGAGAAAATTATCGTGTAGAAAAATACAAGACAAAAAATCATTTAGGAGAGAGACATTCTTTCCCCAAGTTCTATCTTAAAAACACATCTTGTCTGAGTCTCTTACAGTCAGATCCAGTTTGTCTTTTTATAGGATAGCAACAAGTCAAAATACAGGTTAAAGAAGGTTAGTGGTGGAATTCTGGGGGGAATTCTTGGGTCTCTTCTTTTTCATAACACAATTACTACTTAAGACAAGGCATTTGCCCCACATCTGAAACATGATAACATCCTATTTGATGTGCAGCTACCTCACGACAAGGCTTTGTGAGTTTACAGGCATGAAGTTGTCTTAGAGCTTGTCAAAAGCCAATTATCCAGTTATCAGACACACCTTTCTCCCCAGGGGCAAGCTGGGCTCCCTAACAGAAACATTACCTCTTTCAGGAGTGCAAAGTACATTTCAAAGCAGTGAAGCATAATTTCTGTTGTGGCATCTAAAGCAGAAAGAGTCCATGCAACCTTGACTTACTCCCAGATGGTAACCTACACCCCAATTATAAGTAAAATGCATCTTTGCACATAGTGCTAGGCTCAAGGCTTCTATTATTATTCGCCTCAGGCTTAAAATGCAGTCATATGTTTGAAGTTTACCTGTCATCAGAGGGAAAACTGCCATTATGGGGATCGATAAGGGCTAATGAGGATACTAGAAGATTCAGGCACTCTCATATAACCCAAAATTCTGAAGCGGCAGTTTAATCTTGGAAGATATCAAAGTTCACGTTCTTTCCCAATTTTAACATTTAAACTAGCAAGTTCCAAAGCTTATGCATACAACAGAGGCAAAGACAGAACTAAGATAAGAAAAAGGACCTTGCAGAGTGAGGATCTATATTATTCACATACCATAAAGTTAAAAAAAAGGACTGAAGGAAAAGGGGGAAATGAAAGAAAAGGGAATTACCACTGCCACTGCTAAAATACAAATGAAGAAACGAAGATAAGCAAAATTCATCTCAGGAAGCCAATACAGAATAGCATGGTTTTACAGTGAAGAGTTAAGCCAAAACTGGACTGTCAGCTTCACTGAGAGCAGACAACGTGTTTATTTTGTTCACCACTGTATCCACACATCCAGATCAAGGCTTGACACAGCTGATGCACAATTAGCAATAAAAAAATGTGTTGAATGAATGAATATTCTGCCTTTGGTAATTGCTCTTCTATAGCTATAGAATCTAAGAATTACACACCATTCAGAGCAGTTTCTACCAGCTATATTCCATTCAGTAAGCCCCTTTACACCACCACTGTGAGGAGGAGTCATCTAAGTTTCCAGTGACCCAGTGCTCATAACAAAGCCACTTTTCCTCATCCTTTCAACAAAAACTTATTTAAGGACAACGGAGTGCCGGTGGTAATGAACGCGAGAGATTCTAATGGAGCTTATGTACAGTGAACAGAAAAAGATCCATCTAATCTTCCTTTGAATAAACTTAGGGCATAAAATCTATAACCTTCTGTCATGTATGTCCTATGCAGAAAGGCACAGAATCTGGTTTTTTTTTTAATTTATTCTAACTTTAATCATTTAAAAAAATAAATTTATCTATTTATTTTTTTATATTTATTTTTGGCTGCGTTGGGTCTTCGTTGCTGCACGCAGGCTTTCTCTAGTTGCAGCGAGAGGTGGCTACTCTTCATTGCGGTGCACGGGTTTCTCATTGCAGTGGCTTCTCTTATTGCAGAGCACAGGCTCTAGGCGCGCGGGCTTCAGTAGTTGTGGCGCATGGGCTCAGTAGTTGTGGCTCACGGGCTTAGTTGCTCCGTGGCATGTGGGATCTTCTCAGACCAGGGATCGAACCTGTGTCCCCTGCATTGGCAGGCAGATTCTTAACCACTGCACCACCAGGGAACTCCTAACTTTAATCATTAATCATTCAAAAAACATATTAGAACATAAACTGCGTGTCAACATGCATGGCCAGACACTGTGCAAAAATAGCACACCCAAACTCCACCTCCAATGTGTCACTCCCACGGTACAAGGTGTCTCTACAACTCATTCTCTGCCTTCCACCTTTTTTAATTCTTAAGGAAACAGACAATATAATAACAAATATTAGTAAGGATAAATGTCCATCTAGACGTAACAGAAGCTTAGGAAAGCTATCAAACTCAAAGTTGACCAGGAAAAATGCAAAGTTAGGTAACTGGGACTTATTGGAAATAAAGGCAGTTCCTAACTGTTACCAACTAGCACCTTAAACTGAACAATGTGTTACTTCATCCAAGGCAGTTATACCAAGCCCTAATCATGAAACCTCTAGTTTTTTCCAAGTAAATACTACAGAGTCCTAATACATTTTAATGACTCAACAAGGAGTTTTTGCATACTAGTAATTTAAAATATGCTCGGTGTCTCTCCCAGCAAATGGTATTTCTGTTTGTGAAGAGGCATCACAGCTGAGACCCAGAGAGGGTATGTGAAGAAAGAAAATTTGTCAGCTGAGAATTGTCAGTCATTTTTCCAAAGACAGCTGCACAGCTGTTAGACGAACAAGTGAGGAAAGGTCGGGAAGCCTCTGTCCATCTTACCTTGCAGCAATTTGGCAGACGGCCAAGGACAGGACGAAATTTCAGGGTGGCCTCATTAAGCACACCTCATTGCTTTAAAGCCAATTTTTCATGACATTGGCTCTGTGTCATAAATGGTGACCACTATATTTATTTTAAAATCAGATTTCATCCGTAATACCACAACCAAGAAAGCAGTTGACATCCAAAGACGCAGAGTGTAATGTTATACATGTACACAGTTTTCTGGATTCTGCAGAGACAACCAACCTGGGTGGTCCCAATTCACACTAGTTTTCAGTCATGGCAAAAAACTGTCACTCAGATTAGCATTAAAGAGCATTTCGTTTCCTTTTATTCTAAACTTGTTTTATTTAAAATATAAGCCTAAATAAAGTTTGAAAATATCAAACTTATAAGCTTAAGGCTATTTCTAACTCTCTACAAACAACACAAAAACTAGAAAATCTTAAACTTAGGAGTCAATGACCGTGGCCAGTTAACTAGAGCATTCCACAGACTCGGGATCTGAAGCTTCCAAGGATATTTGCAGAAAAAAAATCCCGGTCTTTGGAAAGAATGTCTGTGACCAGCATCTCAGACCTGCCCTAACTAGTTTAGGTGTTCATTCATTCATTCACTCGTTAATTCTATAACCCTTTATTGAAGGCCGACTATGTGGCAGGATCTGTGCTGGACATTGACTCAGTAATGAAAAAATACAACCCTGTCCCCAAAAGCTTGTGCTCTATTAGGAGAAAAAGACAAACGAACAAGCAAATGGTGCTAAATAATTTGATAAGGTCAAGGATAGGGTACAGGACTAACTCAGTCATGTGTTAAGAGAAAGGTATTAGAGAAGGCTTTCCAGAGGAAGAGACATCTGAGATGAGAACTGAAAGACATACGGTTAACAGAACAGCAAAAGCCAAGGGAAGAGAATGTTCATAAACTTCCTGTCAACAGAGAGCATTGGCCCATAAGGTGTAATGTAAGAAGCTGCGTCTGCCTGTAATGTGGATTTAGGGAAAAAGGAGATGGAATGGAAAGGGGAGAGCTACTGTGCCTGTCTAGGACCCATGATCAGTGTGAGCTGGAGAAGAGGTGGTGAAAGAATGACCCCAGGTTTCTGATTTGGACAACTGGCTTGGCTGGAAGAGGGGGTCATTCCTGAGACTGGAGATAAAGGGGGACCACTTCTGAGGCTTAGCCCCCAGGGGCATAAGAGCATTTGAAAAAGAAGGATCAGAAGGGATTATTTCCAGGTTTCTTTCAGCTACAAAATGCCATCATCCCAGGAAACTAGGGGCCTTGAATTATAAGACCCTTCTAATATGGGGCATTTTTGAATAATGGCCTCCCTAGCACTGATCCTGACGAATGTATGCGGCCGTTCTACGGGCCCCATTTAGGGCCCATCTCAGGAGCAGAGTAACAGCTGTTTCTCACCAACCAGATCCTCTGCATCTTTCACTGCTCTACATCACCTCCTCGGATCCTCACACAACTCCATGAGGAAGGACCCACTCTTCTCTCCATTTTACAGAAGGGAAACCAGGTTCAGAGAAGTCCCAGAGTCACTCAAGGCCATTCTGTGAAGGGCAGACCCAGGTTTCCTAGCCACATTCAACTTGAAAGCCTCTGTATAACCACTGAGTTCTACTGCCTTTGCCTGACAACACTGGCTTCTCAGAACAAGCCAAGTCATCATAGTCTGACCCAAGGAAAGATCTTTTGTGGGGGAGATGTGGCTGTATAGGGACAGGACTGAAAGCCAGGACACACCTTCAGGATGCTGCAGTGCAGTGGATCCCAAAATCTGGTCCTATTTAGATATTTCAAATCAAGAGACTCTGGGGAGGAGAGGCTGGGATTCTACATTGCCATGGGACTCCAAAGAGCAGAGTCAGGCCTCAACCACCCTGTCAATTTAGAAATGAGGAAACTAAGACTATGTAAAACTTTAATTCCAGAACTAGGTAGAGGCCCAGGAAGGCCCAGAGTCCAGGTGTTCCACACTCTCCACCACCTGCCGTCCCCAGTCTGCCAGGGCTCTGTCTGTTGCGTAACAAGCTAAATCCCCATCAAAGCTGCGTGGTATAGGAACAAAAAGGGTGGCCTGTTTCTACCAGTCTTGTTTGCCTGTAATTTCCCCCCCAAATGTGTAAAATGATGAGGATGAAGCAGACAGCATAATCTGGAACCAGATTTCCCATATCACTTCACATTTTGTGGTAATTCTTTGGAATTCAAGTTGGATATTAGAATGTCAGTTTAAAAGGAAACCGGTTATTAGTAAAGGATAACAGGTGCTTTAAAACTACAGTAAGTGTTGACATCTGAAGGAAAGGGAGCATAATAACTTAATGCTTTTTTTGGCTTTGCATGGAAATGAATAGCCATTCCTTGTCAATTCTCACCTCTACTTCACTCAAGACTGCATATGTAACAGCAAAGATCTGTGAAGGAAAAACATTACGCTCGCTGTCAAGGACAAATAAACTATGACATCAATCAAAGTGTAATGGTACCAAGAGAAGCAAGATACCAGAAGTCTAGAGAACAACTTCAATTATGTTTTACTTTGTTGGAAAATAATTGTTAGAAACCTTTTTACCTTGTTCTCCCAGCCTTATAGTGTGAAATAGCACTTAGCTTGTAAGGCATCAAAACACATTCTTCTTTTCGCTTAAAGAAAAACTCTGGGGCTTCCCTCGTGGCGTAGTGGTTGAGAGTCCGCCTGCCGATGCAGGGGACATGGGTTCGTGCCCCGGTCCGGGAAGATCCCACATGCCGCAGAGCGGCTAGGCCTGTGAGCCATGGCCAAGGAGCCTGCGCGTCCGGAGCCTGTGCTCCGCAGCGGGAGAGACCACAACAGTGAGAGGCCCGTGTACCGCAAAAAAAAAAAAAAAGAGAGAAAAACTCTGAGTAGGGAAGCAGCTCTGGTTTGTATACACACAAGCATATCACTCTGTATGTAGTTTCCTTCTTAGAAAACTACTCAAAAATATCTGTGGCATCTGGCTTTTGTACAAGATGTGGGCTATTTCTACACCACCACAACGAACTGGAGAATTAAAAATAAACTATTTGTTGGATTCTGACAGTAGAAAAAAACATGATATGGCAGCAAGGCATTGAACTGGGAAGCAAGGGTTCTGGATTCGGGTCTAGCAGGCAGAAAAGCCACATTTCACCTCTGGGTTTCTGCTGCTTTGTTGGCATAAAGAAGGGCCTTAATGGAAGGGCTCTAAAATCTCTTCTAGATTTAACATCTCACACAGCAGGGTCTACTATACTATCCACCCCCTTACCAAAGGAGAAAAATGCAGCTTTCCCTTTACCGGACCTAGGATTCTTATTTACCCTGAAAAAAGTATACATTTAAGAAATCATGGTAGTGGGATGAATTGGGAGACTGGGATTGACATATATACACTAATACATATAAAATAGATAACTAATAACCTGCTTCATAGCACAGGGAACTCCACTTTGCTGTACAATAGAAACTAACACAACACTGTAAAACAACTGTACTCCAATAAAAAAAAATTTTTAATAAAAATAAATAAATTGATGGAAAATACTTTTAACTTTAAAAAAAAAAGAAAAGAAATCATGGTAATCCACTGGCATCATTGTCTATTTTTCTCCTAAAATGTTCTGGCCAGTAGTTTTTTTAAAACCTTCCCTTGACATTAACACTTATTAAGTAGTAACTATATCCTAGGTATTGCTAAGTGCTTTTATAAGATTAACTTTTTTAGTCCTCATGATCAGACAAAATAAACACACTGCTATTCCCATGTTAAGCACAGGGAACTGAGACACAGAAAGGTTAAGGAAATTTCTAACAATAGCGATATCACAGGCCACTTTCAGGGTTCTATTCAAGTCTGGGGTAAACCAGGGGTTCGGGACCTCTGGACCAAATGCTATCTACCATTTATGTGGTGCCTGGCCACTACATGGCAGATGTCAATGACTTTACTACTCTTGAGTATGTATGTAGACATCACTCATGTTATTCAGGTATTGTAAAAGCATTCTTTTACAGGGTCCTCTTTATCCGTTTGACCAGCCTCTCGGAATCAAGTGATTCTCCTTTCCCCCTACCCCCCAACACCCCAGCACCCAGTACTTACCTCTTTCTTTTTCCTCTCCTCTTCCTTCCGTTTCTTCTCTTCTCTTATCTGTGCTAAGCGCTGTTTTTTGCGCTCTAGCTCAGCTTTTAAGTCACTTTTGTCAGACATGTTGGTTTCCTTGGAGCAAAAGAGGAAAAAAAGTGAATATACACAACTTCTCTATTATCATCGCAAAAATCATTCAAAAGGAAATCAAGCTTGAAAATAGAACTTTCTGGCAATAACAGATTGTATACCTTAGCCTCTGTTGATGAATCAAATAAGTCAGATCTGGTCTCCCTCTATATAAAATCTTCCCTTTTCATGTATACATAAATATTTGAAAAAATACAGTGTTATAGTCTATTCTGGTCTGAAGAATAATAGCAACTTACTTCAGAATAAGTAACACATTTTCTGTACAAGTTTCTTAACAACTAAACAAAAAGTTAATAAGAGAATCAAAAAAGAACCATCACCATGACTTCCAATTTAGACGACAATGGACCAATTCATCCCCACACTGAGAAAAGAAAATAGGCTGTCATAAACTCTTAAACACATGCCCTGCTCAAATTTCTATGGGCTCAACAAACATTCCTCCACTGAGACTGGGCACATGGAGATTTCATTTTGCCTAATATTATATGCATCAGGGAAGACAGCCACTGAAGACCTAACATGTTAATCTTCTTTTCCTGTAAAACTCTTCCTGAACTGTCACAATTAATTTCATCTCCAGTACAAACCTATTTCTATAAAACTTTCATTTGCATACTGAATGCAATATTGCTTATCCTGGCACTTCCCCTTTTCAAAGCAAAAGATATTTGTGAACACATGAATGAGGAGACAACACCATGGCAAGTTCTTGGGACCATTTATCTGAACAAGATTTTTAATGTTAATGGTGATGATGATCCTAGTGGTGATGGTGCCAGAAATTTCAAATAAAATGAGTTTGGAGAAGATTCTCACCAATCACAATGATTATATTTGCCTCTTTTCTGCTGCCAACTGGAAACTAAGAAAATGGAGACACTGAGACATGAAGAACTCCTCTCTGACCCAAATTCCTAAAATAAAGTAAAAAAAAAAACAAAAACTAACCATAAATGTCACGAGTATTCATTTGCATATTACTTGTATGCAACTATGATGAATATATAATGTGTCCCTGAGTAGATGACAAAACGAGGGAAGGCAAAAAAAAAAAGCATACAAAGCAATGAAATGAAAAATCCTCAAACTTACTGTCACTGTCTTTACAAGGTAATCAAGAACCTGCAGTCACCCTAAGACACTTTAAGATGAATACACACACAAAAAAAAAAAGATGAATACACACAGTTGGGAAGTGTACTGTGTTCCTACTGTCCTACCATACACATTCTTGCTCATAATGTGATCGCAAAGATTTGTGAAATAATAGCAATAATGCTCATGATAATCCATCTCTGCTATTCGTGATCACGCTCTTCATTTTTCAACAAACATGTGTTGAATGTTTAATCTGTGCTAGGCATTCTCTAAGGTATCGAGTACAAAGATGAGCAGAGCCAGATTCTTTCCTTCAAGGAGTACGTAACTCAACTTTGTGAGCATGTGTGGCTGGAAATGCTCCTTGAGAGATCAGCTTACTGAGTGCCAGATACTTTACATTTATTAGCACATTTAAGTACAACAATCCGAGGAGACCAATATTATTATGAACGCCTTTTTCACAATTCAGATAAAGGAGACTCAGGAAGACCTAAGACTGCATAGTCCATACATGGAAGCACGTCAATTCAAGCATGTCTGTGCTCTGCACCACTACACTCCACTGATCGCCAACGTACAAGTTCAGAGGGGATGCAGAACAAGAGAATAATCAAGATCTGGTGGAGTGGGCGAGGGTGAGCTTTAAGGAAGAAGTGGAATTTGAACTGGATATGGAAGGAGGTCAGGAACTAGCACAGGAAAGGGAGATAGAGACACACAAAGGTCTGCAGAAGAGAGAACCAGCAGGCTGTGTACGAGAGACACAGATGAATCCAAGTCAAGAAATACACACTTTAGTTGGTAAGAATGGACCTGTGGAGGCAAGTGGCAAAGACTTGAAAATACAGAAAAGTGAGTTCCATTGGGTGTAAAGAGGGTTGGGAAATCAGCAGCTCTTTAAAAGAGAAAGTGACAAAACAAACACAGAATATAAATTTGCTTAAGCCTATTCTTGTCCCTGCCTGGGAAACAGATAGGAGCAGAAACTAGAAATACGCAAGCTGCGGGGAGGCTGGTGCCAACATCTATCTGGGTCGATTGCACCTGCACCGGGATGGTAGGTGAATGTAGAGACAGAATGTGCTGGGAATGTGGACTGAAGAGAGCCCAGCCAAGAAGGAAGACGTGACTCTTGGTAGCCTACAGATGTGGAAGCAAATGAGAAAGATTAACAATTCAACTTCGAGACTGTCAAGAGGATGTCAGTGAAACTGGGAAGAGAAGGTAAATAAGGAAGTGATGAAAAAACTTTCAGTGTGTCATAATTTAAGTGTCAACAGCACTTCTGAGCAGAAAGGACGCAGAGATACAACACTGCAGGTGGGTTGAGAAGCTAGATGGGGACTGGGGCTGTGGAATGGAGCATGAACTCTCCTGCCAAGGCCTATTTAAACCTGAGTCACAAATTCATTGTCCTACAGGTGCCAAGTAGATAACTGAGGAAACAAAGCAGTGACTGAGGCCAGCCAGAGAGGAAACATTCTGCCTGCAGGAAGCAGCTCTATCCGGTTCCAATTTGATGGCTGCCATGGAAGAACATGGACCCAAGCAGATCTGATTTTTTTCCCCAAGAGAAGCCACAGAACTGATAAAAGTAACATTTACCACTAAAACACTGTTAGCCAGTAATTTTCAACACCAAAAAACCTGACAGGAGAAAACTAGAACCTAATTCCAGAAGGCATCTGAGAAGTTACATATACTCTTCCCCAATGGGGGCCAATCTTATCTATGCTTTCAATATTTTTCTGCTGTCAAAAACGAAATGTCTGATCAGAAAAATTACTGTTAAACAATAGCTGTGTCATCCTATGTTGAAAGCAGCCAGTGGAAACTTCTTAGAAAAACTTTAGAATTCTCTAAGAAGTTTCCCTCTCCTCCACATTCCCTTTCATCTCCCTTTCCCAGTCCATCAAAAGTATCTGGCATGACTTCAGTTACATATTATGGTTGTTCAAGAGCAAACCATGTAATAGAACATCCTGTATTTGTTGTGATTTTCTTGCGAAGGACTTCATTCAACAGTGGGAAGTAAGGTGTATTCTCAGTACATTTTTGCAAAGGGCAAAGGTCTTCTTAAAACTGATAAATTTGTCTGACAATGTTGGTCATTCAAGTTGGTGTTACCAGCCATAGAGCCAGTATTTTAAAAATAAACAACAATAACACCAAGGGAACTTAAAAAAAAGTTATGTTATATAGTGACGTTTCAAATAACACTTCACTTTTTAAAGGCAGTAGGAGCACAACGTTAAAAGACAGCTATAGAGAGTACCTTCCACTTACTGATTTTTGGATCTATTCCAAACTGGACACTTTGCATCAACACCTGGGAGAATAAGAAATCTCAAGAGAACACCTTGTAAAGGGTTTGGAAAGTACACATTAGAGTAAATGAATGGGCCTTTACACACAGTGAAATGGCTTAAATAGTGGCACTAAATGCAGTGTCAGCACTGAACTCCACAGGCTTTCCCGGGGGGGCTTGCCAGTCTGACCCACTAAATCTCCCTGCACATTGAACAAAGCAAATCGAGGAGCAAAGAATGGAGGACATGAGTTATAGAGCTTCCTGGGGCTAATGTAGGTCATTGCAAAGGCAATTTTGGTGCTCGCGGTTTAAGAAAATAAGAGTCAAAGGTACCTGCTGTTAATTATCGCTCACTTGCTACACACACATAAAAAGCTGGTCTCTTTCATTTACAAATGGCAAGGGGTCAAGTAGATACATCAAACCCACCTCTAGGTGTATGTCGCCTCCCTGTCTGATCATCCACCTACTCTCCCAGCCACCAGCCAACTACAGCTCAACTCTACCCTGGCTTAGGAACACTTACAGCTGTCTCGCCCCAGCTCCCTCCATGCCGGGGTCAGTTGATGCACTGTTTATGATGCCTGCCCAGCTCTCCTCCTAGCAGAGTCCCATGTTCTGAATTTGCTTTCCAGGGTGACATTCCTTTTGCCCACATTCTCTCACAACCTACCCGCACTTGCCCGATTCATGCTCCTATTCCCTCCCACGTCTGCATCTCAGCTCTCGCCCTCCTGCAAGTTCTCCAGCTATCACTGAGTACAATCCAATGTCACCTCTTTTTTTTTCCTTTTCTCATCCTGCAAATTACCCCTACCTGACAACAGAAATCTCAACACCTACTAATCTCAATTAGGGTATGGACTCCATATCCTAATTCCCAACTGTAACTTTTTTCAAATTTAAACTCCCTACTTCTGATTTCCCTCTTTTCCCCTGCTTCACCTTATATCCCCTTGTTCACTATGACTCATCTCCACCCATCCTCCCAAGTGCTTCAGTTCTCACATCTTTTGTTTCAGCCCATCTTTGAGTTCAGTAAACTGCCATTGTTATCATCCGAGTAAATGAATCAGTATAAGTCAAGAGCTTAATACTGTGCCTGGCAAATATTAAACACCTAAGAAAAGTTGTTTGTCCTCTTCTTCCTTCTCTTTCTGCCCCTCTTCCCTTCCGCCTCCTCCTCTTTTTCTACCATTATTATTAGTATTACTATTTTTTTACCCAGCAAACTCTTTCCCCCAACTCCACCCTAATTCGATATCCAAAACCATCACTAGAAATTCACTGCAAAGGATCTATACCTTAAAAAAACTTTAACAAGAAACAAACAAAACAAATCAAGCTCATAGACACAGAGAACATATTGATGGTTCTCAGAGCTGGGGGTAAGGGAATGAGTGAAATGGGCGAAGGTACAAACTTCCAGTGAGAAAACAAATAAATCATGGGGATGTAACATACAGCATTGTGACTATAGTTAATAACACTCTACTGCATATTTGAAAGTTGTTAAGAGAGCATATCTTAAAAGTTCTCAACCCAAGAAAAAAAATTATATGTATGGTGACAGATGTTAAACTAGACTTATTGTGATCATTTCACAATATGTACAAATATCAAATGATTATGTTGTACACCTGAAACTAATATAATGTTTTATGTCAATCGTACAATAAAAATAAATTAAATATTAAAAAGTTACAGTGAGAAATACATTAAAGGTATAGCGTGCTTCTCAATCTAAATGGGTTATAAAATGGAATGCACGTGGTTAAAGAGATGTGACTCGAAGAAAAAAATATTTTTAAACAATTAAATGTAGTCATTTAATAGTAGTAAAATTCTTCTCCATTTTTCCGTTGAACATAGGGATTACGTATCAAGCTGTCCCAGGCAGGCATCCTCCCCTATCTTACCCACTTCCCCCAGAGGATGGAGAGGCACATGGAGAAATGGTTTCTTCTCTAGTTAAGAAGTTAGTTACAGGGAGGGTCACTCCTGCTGTTCCATCATAAAAACATCTCACGGTCCTAAGTCTCAAAGAGGAAAGAACGTAGAGAGGAAGGAAGGAAGGAGGAAAACACAAGAGAACAACATGGACACTCAGGAAGTTAAAAACAGAAGTCATCTCACACCTGCCCTTTTCTTCTCAATTCACCCTGTATCTCCTTCACATTTCTTACTCCACACACATCCATAAAGAAAGGAAAATGCTCAACTTTTCTTGAACCCAACAATGAGACCCATCACCTTCATTTCCATTTCCGCACATATGGTCATGGGATGGTTTGATCCTGTTTAGAACCAAGCGTCTAACAGAGGAGAAGCAAAGGGTTTAGCTCTGTTTACACAGCTGCCAAGCAACAGAACCTCCTGAGGCTTAGCTTTTCAACCGTCTAGATCTCTATTTCCTTTCAGTTGTCTAAGTTGGCAGCAGTTTGAGATTCCATTTCTAATGCTGGCATATGCAAATGTATTTTTAAGCTTAAAGTCAGAATCCTAGGAGGTTTAAGTCATTGCCCAGCTGTTTCCAGACGCATTGAAAAAACTACCTAGAAACAAGTTCTCTTTTCCTGCCTAAAAACAGTTGTTCCCGTCAGCTCTTCACTATCAGCTATTGAACTTTTCATCTGCCACTAGGTACATGTAAGAAATTTGATCTTTCACAACCTCCTTCCACCTGCCTGGCTTCTTATACAATATAGCTGCCTCCTTCCACTTGGATGGGAGGCCAAGGGATGAATGGGACCACAACCATTTTTACAGCTATATCACACTGTCAATAAAAAGAGGGTGAGAGAAATCTCAGAAGGAGTTGGCTGGTGAAAGATGTGGGAGGGTTATATGCTAAATTTGTACAGCCATCAGTATACTGGGAAAACAAACATTTTGATAAAATCCATCTCATGGGGGGTGCCCAGGCCTCGTCTACTCATATTGTAGATGAGTTCTCAAACGTTTGGTCTCAGCATCCCTTGGGACTCTTAAAAATTATTAGTGAGGGCTTCCCTGGTGGCGCAGTGGTTGAGAGTCCGCCTGCCGATGCAGGGGACGCGGGTTCGTGCCCCGGTCCGGGAGGATCCCACATGCCGCGGAGCGGCTGGGCCCATGAGCCATGGCCACTGAGCCATGGCCGCTGAGCCTGCGCGTCCGGAGCCTGTGCTCCGCAACGGGAGAGGCCACAGCAGTGAGAGGCCCGCGTACCACAAAAAAAAAAAAAAAAAAAAAAATTATTAGTGACCTCAAAGAGCTTTTGTTTATGTGGGTTACATCTATTAACATCAGCCACGTTAAAAATTAAAACTGATAAAACTTTAAATACCTAATAATTCTATAATAACAACACTAACCTTTTACTTAACATAAAACTTTTATGAAAAAATAGGCACACTTTCCAAGACCAAAAAAAAATCATAAGAGGGTATTTCTTTTATATTTTCACTTCTCTTTTTAATATCTAGCTTAAAAGAAGTCAACTGGATTCTTACAGGTGTTTGTGCATTCAATCTGCTGTGATGTGCTATTTTAGTTGGAAAGAAAATCTGGTCTCACATGAATGTGTATTCTGAAAAACAATGAGTATCTGAATAGCCTCTCAAAGTAACTGTGGATATTCTTTGATATTACACCAAAAATCAACAAATGGCAGTTTCCAAAAGTTCAGCTGCAATCTGAACATGAAACCACACCAGTCAATGAACTTTTTTGTACTCTGTTACATTAAAATCCATTGGTCTGTTTTAAACTTTGAATGAATCTTTTATTCATGTACGATTTTATAACATTATGCATTGGTTATTTAGAAAATTATGCAGACTTCTCAAATATTGACACATTCCATTGTACAACATCCAAAAATCACATTTGGTACTATCATTACCAAACTCTTCAGAAGGGTCTTTAGGTATGGTAAAGCTGTACAGCTCATGGTGGCAGATGTAAGTTTCCCAAAACTCTAATTTTTGCTTGAAGCTCAAATTTTATCATTAGCAACAAATATTGTCAATTGTGTTCTTGAAGTGGCAAGCTCACATCGTTGATTTTTGAGAAAATTTCTGCCAAATAACCAAGCCTAAATAACCATGGTTTGTCTATGAATTGTAGTTTCAAGTAAAAAATAGTGTTTCTTGAAAAAAGGCAGCTAATTTAGCTCACAACTCAAACACTGCATAATTGCTTTTCCTTAGACAAACACTGGACTTTGGTAAGCAGCAGAAGTGCCTTATATGCCCCCATTTGTCACACAGAAAAGACGTGTGCTCAAGGTTAGAGATTTAATGTAACTAGTATTTTTTTCCGCTTCATGAAGGATACTCTTCAGTGAAACTATTTGTCTTTTTAGCTGCAAGTGTGTGGCAGTGAGGTGCAACACCACTACTAGGAGTTTGGTGCCCTGTCTCAATTCATGCTAAAGTACTAGCAGTTTGACCTACCATCACTTTCACACAGTCCTTGCAAATGTCAATACAGTGGAAAAGACAAAAAACATTTTAGCATTATTATGACAATAATTTTGACCTTTACAGACCCCTGAACACATCTTGGGATTCACAGGGATCCTCAAACCACACTTTGTCTTAATCTACTTCTGATAAGATGGAGTTGATTCTAAAGTCTATAGAGACATTTACTTAACAAAATTTTGCTAAGAGTTTATATTGGCAACCTAAACAGAGGGGGTTAGAGCTCTTTCTTTTGCAGAAAAGAAAAAGTAAAAGATAACAGGAATAAAATCACTGAGCATAGAAAATTCAGATTAGAGTCAAGAAACTACAATGATTTAGAAATATATTTATAATGATTTAAAAATACCAGGAAGATCTAAGACGTCTGGATACATCATTAGAAAGACTGGATTTAGGGAGATGAGGCCTTGAAGAAAAGGTTCCATAGAACTTTGTGTGAAGGATTTCTTATTCCTCACTTGCCTACACCAGGTAATTGGTAAGGAAGACAAACTAAGAAGCCTTCTCTCACTCCCCATTCTCCTCCCCCCATAACACACACACACACACACACACACACACACACACACAATTAATGGGTCTTCTTCGCCTTGCGAAGTAAGTGGACTATGATGGTTGTTAATAAAGTGAAGGCTTCTCTGTTATATGAAAAGTTTTTATTCTTTTAATTTTGCTGCTTTTACAATTACAATTACACATGTTTGTTTCAAGATAAGAAACTTTAAAGATTTCATAATCCAGTACCAGTATTTTACCCATAAACAGGGAAACTGAGCTGCATTTATCTAAAGTGTACAACTATTAAGTGGTCAAGTCAGAAATGGAAACACCAAAACCCTTTATTTCTTGAATATTTTTCATTAAACAATGCTTCCTTTTCAGGGTTTACTTATTCAAGATTTCACTCCCTTTAGTCACAAGAAAGCTCTTCTTAAACAAAAGGCACTTAACGGCGGATCCTGATCAGTCTACTTTCAATCACTCTCTATCACCACCTGGTGGCAGCAAATGTAAATTGCATGGGAGAGCTGACAGGAGAAAAGACTTTGCCTCTGAAATTCCCAGCCACACCTCTAAGCCAATACTGGATAGTCCCAAGCACCACAAGAGTTTCATCTACATAGGAAGGATCTATTTATGTTAACAGAGAACAGGTTTGGAGGGGAAAAAATCTTCGTATATACATATAGTTAAATATTGATGTTGAGTTTTCGAGGCTCCTTTTAATTTTATTCATATTGGGTTGGTTCTTGACTAGGAAATCAGGCAATATTTGCACAGTAAGCTGTTAGTATCTCTCTTCTTGGGTTTGTGAGCTATATTTAAGATTGTGTTTGCATCGTGTCTCTAGCCCTACTTTCATCACTTCAAGATTCTAAGCTACCCAAATTGTACTGCCTCAGCTGTAACCTGAGGACGGGCAACTGCAGCGCACTGAACAGGAGGGCCTCTCCAGCACTCAGCACAGAGGCCCATTATGCTAGAGAAAAATCAATCCATAGGGTATCTGCCGTCTCATCTAGTTAACAGAATAGAGACGAGAGCTCTTAAATTTTAAAGGACTCAAAACCCATTGTCAGCTTTGCCAAAAGCTCTGGAAAATTTTGAGTCATTTCTGACCCCTACAGTGCATTCCATCCATTTCAAGACTCAACGTGCTTCTCTTTGGAAAAGGAATTGTTCCTCAATTAAGAGATTCATTCATTCATTTCTTAGAGCATCTTCCCTTGGGAAACACTCAGATGATTTATCAAGAGTCCTTAGGAAATGAGCATTTCAAGGACCATCCTTGAAAGAATATAAAACTAAAGATGGAACAGTTAGGATACTGGAAGAGCAATATTTTGGCATTGGGTCCCAAAGAATCAGGGCAGAAAAGGGACTGGAAAATAGAATCAGAAGAAAGGAGATGGGAGCCTTCTGGACAATATCACAAGGAAAACTAGAGTGAAGAAAGAAGTGAGGCCTTACACAAAGGATCCTGTAAAACACCTAACCTCAGGTTAAAATAGATGGGAAAGATGTATCATCTGCCTAGGCCAGGTACCAGTAAAGAAGCCAAACAAAGAAGGCTACCACCACTACTACGCTTTATATGAGGTTATGTATCTGTGCTCCTCGGGGTTCGAAAGCACTTCAAAGCAAACAAAAACGAACACTCTCAGGGAGCACGTGCAAAGTGGCAGCTTCTCCACAGACCTGATGTGAGCTTCCTTCGGCACCTGCACAGTGGCTCCTCAGCCTGCAACTGAGCTCACAGTAGACTTCCAATAAACACTTGCAGCTAGCTGTATAAATGGGTTAAAGATGGCCCCTGTGTACTGGCCCCTATGTTGTTTACTTCTTATCAGGCTAGGACCACTAGATTTGAGCACCCACCAGCATTAATCACAAATTCTTACACGTCCAATCGCTTTAAATATAGCTCAAACAAGCACATTTTTAGCCACTTAGAGATCTTCTGCTTTGCATACCCTGCAAAGTTGCACCCACTATCTGCCAGTCATAGACAGGACAATGCTGTGGCTATCAGAGACCTTTAGCAGCCCTTCGGCGCTCTCTGATCCACAGGCTCCCCCGCTTGCTCCAAGCAGCACCACCAAAACACATGGCCTCCCTCTGATTCCCTCTTCCCTTTGTGGGTGGTGGCCCCATGCTGCTGTCCCTGGAGGGTGTCCCTCTATCAGGGACAATCCCCTCTCATGCAGTCCCATCCAAGTGCTGCCCATGTTGTGCCACAATGCCACCTCGTGATCCTGTTTTTCCCTCGATCAGCCCTGAAATCCTTGAACTCACCATACCCCACCCCCAGCCAATTTTCACCAGTCCTCCCAATTTTACACCTAGTATTTCCAAGCCTGCCCTCACCTATCCATGCCAATCCACACAGCCCAATGCCAGGCTTCACATCACTCATCTGACAACTGCAACCCTGTCTCCGTGCAAACCTTGCTCCCCATGACCCTCCCCACCCTCCACTGGGAGTCAGAATGAGCTTTCTGTCATTCAAATCTGATGAGTACACTCCCTTGCCTAAAACATGTCCATGACTCCCTTTTAGTTGCAAAATGTGTCCCAGCTCCCCATCACGGCCCTTAAGATGCTCTTATTGCCCACCTCTCGATCCACAGAGGCCTCCTCTCCCTATTTCACATTCTACTGGCAGGTACCAAGCTGCTTCCTTCCTTTGTACCTTTGCAAATTCCAGCAATGCTCTTCTCACCATTCATTACGCGATGATGCCTATTCATCTTTCTCTCGTGGCTCAATCACATCCCCTCTAGAAAGACCTCCTACGGTCTCAAGACTGGGCCGAGCACTCTCCCTGGCGGCCCTAGAGCACCTGAGGCTGGCCTGCTGAGACATGAACCACATGTTCCACCTAGGCATGCCTCTGTTCTGTTCGTACGATGCTCTCCTCCTGTTACACCAACAGCTCCTCTAAAGGAGGGGCCACATCTAATTTATCTCTGTACTTCTAGTGCCCAGCAGTAAGTGCTCAAGAATATTCCTTGAACTGCTAAATTACCATTAGACAGAAGTGTGAAATTTTCCACAATTTCACTATTGGGATTTTTCTAATCATCAGTACGATGGGTGAGTGCACTAAGGTTTTCAATGATCCAACTCAGAAAAGTTCTTCCTTATTCTGCAACAAATCTTTATTTCCATGGGCGTGGGGGTGGGAATTGATTTTTTTCATCCATTAGGACACGTGCATCAAACCCACAATCCTAGCATTGCCTCATCTATTGTACCATCTTTTCCTAAATCAGTACATCATATACCCATTGATATAATGTTCTCCTGCCTGGCTTACATTTTTAATCTCTGTTTTTTGACTCTAAAAGGATTATTTAGCAAAATCCATTCAATTTATAATTGACACCCTCCATTATCTCAGCCAAAAACTCAGCAATCTAGAAGCCCAAAATGCCTCGAGGATAAATCATCATGCTGATAGTTGGGCTTTCTCCTTAAAAGTGATGTAAAAATATCAGTGCTTTAGAACAGAGCCATCCATTGCACTTGAAGCTGTTTTCTCTGAGTTGCCAAGATGATAAATGAACGTGTCTAAAAATAAACGACTCCCGGGTAACCTGTGGGGCTGATCTTTCGAATAACTGATAACAAGCAAATCTTCAGACATGACTAACTTTAGCTTTGACTCCGAGTCCTTGCCTACCATCCCTATAAAGGGGCCAGATGTTCTGCACAGCAAAGTTAAATCAAGACAGCCCTGGCTGCAGAAGACCTAAATAGACAGTTCTCCGAAGAGATATACAGATTTCCAACAAACACATGAAAGAATGCTCAACACCACTAATCATTAGAGAAATGCAAATCAAAACTACAATGAGGTATCACCTCACACCAGTTAGAATGGGCATCATCAAAAAATCTACAAAACCACCCTCAAATGCTGGAGAGGGTGTGGAGAAAAGGGAACACTCTTGCACTGTTGGTGGGAATGTAAATTGATACAGCCACTATGGAGAACAGTATGGAGGTTCCTTAAAAAACTACAAATAGAACTACCATATGACCCACCAATCCCACTACTGGGCATATACCCTGAGAAAACCATAATTCAAAAAGAGTCATGTACCACAATGTTCATTGCAGCTCTATTTACAATAGCCAGGACATGGAAGCAACCTAAGTGTCCATTGACAGATGAATGGATAAAGAAGATGTGGCACATATATACAATGGAATATTACTCAGCCATAAAAAGAAACAAAATTGAGTTATTTGTAGTGAGGTGGATGGACCTAGAATCTGTCATACAGAGAGTGAAGTAAGTCAGAAAGAGAAAAACAAATACCGTATGCTAACACATATATATGGAATCTAAAAAAAAAAAAAATGGTTCTGATGAACCTAGGGACAGGACAGGAATAAAGATGCAGACGTAGAGAATGGACTTGAGGACACGGGGAGAGGGACGGGTAAGCTGGGACGAAGTGAGAGAGTGGCATGGACTTATATACACTGCCAAATGTAACATAGTTAGCTAGTGGGAAGCAGCCGCATAGCACAGGGAGATCAGCTCGGTGCTTTGTGACCACCTAGAGGGGTGGGAGAGGGAGGGTGGGAGGGAGATGCAAGAGGGAGGAGATATGAGGATATATGTATATGTACAGTCGATTCACTTTGTTATAAAGCAGAAACTAACACACCATTGTAAAGCAATTATACTCCACTAAAGATGTTTTAAAAATGTTATATAAATAGAAAAAAAACCCATTAGTCTATATGTAAAGGTCACTACTTTAGGTATCACTTGTCCTACATACTAAAAGGTCACTGTGAATTTCATCACCACGCATGTTGTTGTCTCTAAAGATTGTGCACTCATATCTTTACCTGTTAAAATGAAATGACATCTATTTGTTTCAGATACATATATTATCATTTTTCAAATATTCATGGATGTAGTAAATTCATAAAATTCATATTTGTTTTAAAAAAAAAAAAGACAGCCCTGGCCAATAGGGCTGCCTATTGAGGGTACTCTATCCTGATAGAGGATACAGGCAAATTCAAGCTGCCCAGAGGTTCTTGCAACTCACAAATGAGAACGAATTTAAACTATCACACTAAAGGAAATAAAATAAAGACACATTGATAAAAATAAGGGAAGGAAAATTTTAATGCTTAAATAATAAAGCCAAAATAGATTTTTCTCAATATATATGTTCACAAAGTCAATTTGTTTTTAATCTTCTAAAAATATAAGTTATTAAGATATCTCTACATTTTCAACCACTTCATTCAATACCCTCCCAAATTAACTACAAAATACAAATTTGTAATTAAGCCTACCTAATTTTAAGGACGACTGATCTTGGTTGAAGTTATGATGAGTGGAGAAACTCACATAGAGAGGGACCTGCTAAGTAACACTCTACCCTCCCACCAAAGCAAACAACTTGACACGTGAAAAGCCAAGATTCAAAGCAAAGTCTCCAGTGGCTCTTTTTTTTTTTTTTTAAACATCTTTATTGGGGTATAATTGCTTTACAATGGTGTGTTAGTTTCTGCTTTATAACAAAGTGAATCAGCTATACATATACATATGTTCCCATATGTCTTCCCTCTTGCGTCTCCCTCCTTCCCACTCTCCCTATCCCACCCCTCCAGGCTGTCACAAAGCACCGAGCTAATCCAGTGGCTCTTAACTACTGCATATGCCCACGTCTTTATGTTTTTCTCATCTTCCGTCACCCCACGCTATTATTGGCTTTAACATCTGTACTGGTTTATTCTATTTCCCTTGTATTCTTTCTCTGCCGTTGTCACCCACTTTATGTCAGCAGTTTCCCTTCTCATGTTTGTTCTACAGGTGATACAGAATAAGACAGCTGAGAAAAACAAAGGACTACTAAAGATCTTATAAGTCAACATAGTCTGTAGCACTACTGTGCTCACAAGAAGGCAATAAGAAGGCTCCATAGAGTTGGTGACTTAACAAACCATCCCAGAGGAAAACCAGACCTGCAGACAGCAGAAGGTGAGGGGTGCATCCCAGGCAGAGGGAAGCATGGACAAAAGCAGGGAGATAGGAAAGAGAATGGCCAGTCTGTGGGACAAGTAACTGGATATAAATGGGACACTCAGCGCAAAAGAAGATGGAGGAAGATGAGGATGGATGTGGATCTCATCTCTCAGAGATGAGATCCCAAAGGCTGAGTGACCAACTGTCCCAGTCTGCACAGAGATAAAGGAGTTCCCTGGATGCAGGACTTTCAGCACTTCAACCAGGAAAGCCCCAGGCAAACCTGGACAAGCTGGTCACCCTACAGCCAAAGACCCGCTATGCCATACTTTAAAGAGGTCTGAACTTCTCTGTAGGCAGCAAGGAATTACCAAGGATTCAACCAAGTACAAGACTAGATCATTTATCCCTGGCATGTAATACACACAGCCTTTTTAAACATGGGTTGCAACCCACTGATATGTTACAAAATCAAATTCATTAGTAGTCACAGGGAGCAGTGTTTGTGATTAACATATTAGAACTACTAGAATGCACACTGCACATAGTAAGGACAACTATTGTTTCATGGAACTTGGTTTTGGACACACAAACATGCATTGTGACATATACATAGTATTTTTTTATTGTCAATTGGGGTTAAAAGAGATTGAAATATATTGGGCTACATCAATTGTAAAATCAATAAACTTTCAATTATAAACTTGTCTCTACCTTTGTCTTTTCTCAGCCAATATTTTGCAATGGCATGACACCCACAAATCATGGTGATGTTTGCACAGTACGCTGAGGTGAACAGAGAAAGCTGTTCACTACCACAGGAGCCTGGCCTGGGCTCTGACTATGAGGGCCAAGAGGTTAATATCTGGGTGCACATGCAACCTGCAATCCATTTGCAGGGCACTGGAGAGGAAGCACTTCCACAGAAGGACCAAAGCAAGCTCAGTAATATTTGAGTCTACCAGAGGAAGAAAGTGAAAAAGATACCAAATAAATTCCTGCGTGCTTCAAGGCACAAACACATCAAGGTGGATGTACTTAGAAAGATTAACCCGCTTTTCCAGCTACCCTAGTATGCCCATAAGAATGCAGAAAATCAATACCGTGGGGAATGCAGGATCAGGACCTATTTCCTGCAGGCCATGTCAGCACAAATGCTGACTGACCCTAGGATTTGGATGTCTGCCATTTGTCTCATCAGCACAACCTTTATATTCCTTTTAGAAAGCAAATACCCATCTGAAAAGCTTGGCTGCAGAGTCCCCGGCCTGGTCTCCACACAGCATTCTGCACATGAATGGATAACTCAGTGGAATGAGGCAGTATTCAGAACAGATTTCTCAACTAGTCCTTAAAGGCTTAAACCCTTCTGATACTCATGTGCATTTTTTAAATTCAAGACTTCTTTTTTTTTTTAATTTAGCTAGAGTCAGTTTCAACCATCTGTCTCTTTGAGTGAAAATAGGAGTCAGGCTTGTATATATGAGCTGTTGAAGAAAACCAATTTTGGCAAAAAAAATTAAAGTGGAAGAAGAATTATATCTCCATTTTCGAGACCATGCTAAGGAGTAACAAAATATCCAAAGTAAGGAGGAATTTACATGAACACATCTGTCTCCTTTTCTGCCTGTTAGGCTGCCCCCATTCCTGACCGCTCCTTGACTGAACTTCACTGCAAGTAGACCTCTGCCCCCCAGTCATCGCCTTGAGAAGTAGCAGAGTGGAGACATAAAAGGGATTTCCTGGATTTGAGTGACAACATTTAGGGGTGTGGGAGACGATAATGGTAGGTAGTCCCCAAGAATTTGGAAATAATGGGACTAGAGCATGATCACTTTCTGAAAGTTAAACTACACCTTATCTTTTTTTTTAACTTTTAATTTTATATTGGCGTATAGTTGATTAACAATGTTGTGATAGTTTCAGGCATACAGCAAAGTGATTCAGTTATACGTTTTCCCATTTAGGTTGTTACGTAATATTGAGCAGAGGGCTTCCCTGGTGGTGCAGTGGTTAAGAATCCGCCTGCCAATGCAGGGGACACGGGTTCGAGCCCTGGTCTGGGAAGATCCCACATGCCGCAGAGCAACTAAGCCCGTGCGCCACAAGTACTGAGCCTGCACTCTAGAGCCTGTGAGCCACAACTACTGAGCCCGCACGCCACAACTACTGAAGCCCACACACGGAGAGCCCATGCTCCGCAACAAGAGAAGCCACTGCAATGAGAAGCCCACGCACACTGCAACAGAGAGTAGCCCCTGCTCGCTGCAACTAGAGAAAGCCTGTGCGTAGCAAAGAAGACCCAATGCAGCCAAAACTAATTTAAAAAATAAAATTTTAAAAATATATATATATTGAGCAGAGTTCCCAGTGCTACACAGAAGGTCCTTGTTGGTTATTCATTTTAAATATAGCAGTGTGTACATGTCAATAAACTAGTCCTTATCTTAAAAGACACGACATCTCCCAAGTCGAAACGTCACACAGTGCCAGAACATCAAAGCTAGGATTGACCAAAGATAATGCAAAACCACCACATAAATTAGCAGTGAACAATTGTAAATCTGTTACAGTTAAAGGAGAATGAAGTCTTAAATGACAGGAAAAGGGGGTGTGAATTTATCAGGTTTTCTCTAGTGCATCCAGGGAAACAGATGCTCTGACCAGTCAGTTGACATCATCATTCCCGTGCATCTGTTAGGAGAGTCACCACGATGGCACCAGGCTGCTACACTGCAGCATCAGCTGTGACAACTGCTCCCCGTGCTCTGGCTCCATGTACATCCAACCTTCGGTCTTCCACACTCCAGTTAAAGGCAACTCCAGCCTTCCAGTTAACTCAGACCAAAAATCTTGGAGTCATCCCTGTTTTCCCTTTCTGTCAAATCCCACATGCAGTTCAGTAGCAAATTATTTGGGCTCTACTTTCCAAGCATTTCCAGAATCTGTCTACCTTTTGCCACCTCCTCTGCCACCACCCTATCCCAGCCACCATCATCTCCCATCATATTATTGCAAAAGCCTCCTAAACGGTCTCTTTGCTTCTACCCTGGGCCTGTCCCCCCGCCGCTTTACAGTCTATTCTCAGCTGCAATGGTAATTCATTAAAACACAAGTCAAATTATGTCACTTCTCTGCATAAAGCTCTCCAACGGCTCCCATCTCAGAGTAGAAGCCCAAGTCCTGCCATGGCCTCCGTGGCCCTACCCAATCCAGCCCCATCAATTTTCTGATCTCATATCCAGGCACGCTTCCCTGCTGTTCTTCAAGCATATCAAGTACACGCCTGCCTCAAGGACTTTGCATCTACTATTCCTTCTGCCTGATGTACTTTTCTTCTCTAAAAATCCAAAAGATTTGCTTCTTCAAAACTTAGCTCAAATTTCATCTCATGGAGGTCTTACTTCGTCACTCTCTTTAAAAGGGCAAACCCCTCCCCCCACTGCACACGCATCTCCAAGTCTTTCCCATTGCCTTATTTTTTTCATTATGTGTTATTACCACCTAACATGTCCTATAACATATTTAAATATTTTTCATTGTTTTCCCCTTCTCCTAGCTCCAATGAAGGCAGAGATTTTGTCTGTATTGCTCACCAATGTGTTGCCAATACTAGAATAGTGACCAGTACAGAGTAGACAACAAACATCTGTTGGACGAATGAACAAATTTGGCTCCAAAAATTGCCTGAGTGAGCTCCTTCCTCGCCTCCCAGCCTTGTTCTCCATAAAAAGGGTCAAGGTTCCACTGACTCTGAGATTCTCCTATGTCTGCTCCCTGACCCTCCCTCTCAACCCTTTTGCTGTGATCTGGTGTCCTCAACGGCTGTATCATTGCCACACCTAGACCCTACCTCCCTTCCTGGTCCTTTTGAATGTATTACATAATTATACCATCTGCTTGATTTTTCAATGCCCATATTACCTCTGGACTTAGCCTTCAGGATAACCCTTAATGTCCGCAGGCTAGTACTGTCCCAACCATACCCAGCTTGGACCTCTGAGTCCAAGAGCCTAAGAACCCAAGTTCTCAGGAGACTGCAGAATACTAACCTATAAGCAAGGACACAGCGATCCCATGGGAAGACGTTAGGTTTCTCCTGGCAAGTCAGTAAGTTGGCATTTATGTTTGTAGCCTAATACGTAACCTACACTTGCATTGGGTTGTGTGAATTCGTCACTAAGTTGCTGGAGAATTCTGGCTACATAAGAACAATCTAATATCTGTACCCTCAAAACTAAGATTCAGACCTTAATCCTGCCTCTCCGTCTGTCTAGCTGATTGCTGGCTGGCCCTGATCACACCTCTGTCCCCACAGCTGCAACATGACAGGTGACTACAGATAAGAATGTTGATGCCCGCGAGTGCTGCCTGCTCACGTTCTCAGCACGTGAGCACGCACCCACACATACGCACACACAGTCATCTGACCCCAAGTTCCTTCAGCAGATCAGAGCGTGCTTCTCCCCACCGCTGCAGTCCATGTTGCATAGTGACCATTTGCAGGAAAGAAGTAGGGGGCGGAGGGGAAGGAAGGGGGATGATTTACCTGATCCAAGGGGATGTGAGAATACCTTGGGTATCTGAGCAAGATCCCCAAACATTTGTAAAGGAGGGAGAAGCACACTAATCAACGAAATTTTCTAATTTGCTAATACGAGCCAGGAAACCCAAGTAGTTGGCTCCACGAAATGTATCCTTACGTTAATGCAACTTAATGGGTACTTACTGAGTCCCTATGAAGTGCAAAGTGCTGTTCTGCCTGCTGTGGGACTTACACAAATGATTAAGAGGAAAGTGACCAAAAGGTACAGACTCACAGTTATAAGATAAATAAGTACTAGACTACCGTTAACACTGCTATACAGGAAGGTTGTTAAGAGAGTAGATCCTAAGAGCTCTCATCACAAGGAGAAATTTTTTTTCTTTTCTTTTTATTGCACCTGTGAGATGATGTATGTTAACTAAACGTATTATAATCATTTTACAATGTATGTAAATCGAACCATCATGCTGTACACCTTAAACTTATATAGTGATGGATGTCAATTATTTCTCAATAAAATTGGGGGAAAAAAATCCCAGAGGGGAACACTGGGCTAAGTTGTCAGGCTAAGACACCCTCCCTGCTGGGAGTGTTTGGATAGGTAATACCAACATTTACCACGTACCTCTCCCTTCTTTACACTTTCAAGGCTAACAAAGGGCACGTCTGATTTTTTAGCTATATTAATCTATGCAAAAAGTTATAATACAGCCTTTTGCCCTGGAAAACTACCCTTTGCTTTTGAGACAACACGTTATCAGTAAAAACAGTCTTATTTCCAGGTTCTCAGAGGATTTATTAATGTAGTGCCCTTGTCAGGTAATAATAAAAGTAACATATTCCTAATTGAGCTCTTACTATATGCCGGGCACTGCTGTAAGTCTTTTCCATGTGTTAACTCATTTAATCTTTTTATTAGTATTCCAGTTGGAAGAAGCAGGACTCAAACCCAGGAAGTTTGGGTTTTAGACTTCCTTAACCACCAGTAGTCAACTTTCCTTAACTGCCATTATACTAATATATAAAAGAAGAAAACAACAACAAGAAGAGCCTATGAATTTATTTTTTTCTATAATAAATATGTCTAATTTCTATAAGCAAAGGAAATCTGCTTTTAAAGGTTAACTTTTTGACTGCTTGTTTATGACCTGTCCCTCTTTACTCCAAATCAAAGTCCCTTGAGAGCCGAGACTTGGGCTGTCTTGGTCACAGCTGTATCTCTGGTGTCTGGAACAGACTTAGGAAGCGCTCATTAAATACATTAGCCATCCTTCTGTTTCTTCCTATTTTCCATTTTATTTCTTTTCAGAAAAAAAGGGCAGGGTCATGATTTGTACAGTGAATTATATGATCAACCTAACCATAAATATTTGTTGAATGAATAAATTATCTGAAAAAAAAAAAAGAGTCTGTCTCAAAAAGCTTATAATATGGTAGGGTCTGAAAACACTAGCTCCACCGCAAGGGAGAATGGAGCAAGTACAGGATAAAGGTTTAAAGCACAAAGGACAGCTTGCAGGAACCAAAGCACACAGTGGGCTTCAAGAAGGAGGGGCCACGAGAGCTGGATATGGAAATGTGGGTCAGATGGGAACTGGGAAAGCATTTCCTGTGGAAGGAGAGTGAGCGTGAATGAAATGACAGGGGCAAGAAGCAGCAGCCGTGTTTGGGGAATGGCAAACAGTTCAACTGGACTGTGGTGTGTGGTCAAATGGGCCCGAGGCAGCAGGGGTGCTACGGGAAACAAGCTGGAAAGATGTGTGTTTGGTGCAAAACTCTCAGGTCTTAACTGACCCAGGTCAACCGTTTCTGCCCTTTGGTCTTTCCTCACTTTAGAAGAAAAATATTTACTTTTAAAATATGTAAGGGTCTTGAAAAAATCAAACATTTCCATGCTAAACCGAGCCAATCTATTCAAACGTGTTAAGTAATGCAAACAACGGGAATTAACACTTTCCTTGCGCATCACACCTTTGCTGTATATAATGAAAAAGTGAGAAATTAAGCGCTCAAAATAGGTACCTTAGCATTTGTAATACATTCTTTGCGTAAGATAAACGTTCAGGGTGGAAACTATTCCCCAAGTAAACTCGTAGTTTTCTGTTCTTCACACTCCAAAAGGAATATGGTAGTTGGGTATTCTGGCAAATGCCTTTGAATGGACACATTTATCTAGGCTCTGCTGGCAGGATGGCTCAGACTTGGAACATCATCAGGGTACATTAAGAGATTACTGAAAGAACAAATAAATGAACAAATGAAAGACTGAGCCCTCAAATGCATGATGATGTGGCCAACTTGTGTAAGCATTTTTTGTTTGTTTGTTTGTTTGTCTTTAATGGTTGTCACAAGCTGTTAAATTTTCTTCAACCTGGCCTCACACTGCTACAGCATTCCCAATGTCTGGCAGGATTTTAAGGAATATCTGTTAAATGAAGGAATGAATGAACGAATGTTACAATTGGAACAGTTATGTGGGAAAGGAAGTAGACAGAGATTGTCATATTTATTTTTCCAGTCTGGCACCTGCCGTCTTATTTATGCAGGCCCCAAGGGAATGGCAGAACCTGGCCGGAGATGAGAGTGGTGCAAGGCTCTATCTAGTATACAAAATCAGAGCTTCTTAAATTTGGAGAAAAAATAATGTAGCGCTTACCAGAGGAATCTCTGGTCTGACCTCTCATTGGTGCAATAATCCCGTCACAGAAAATCTGCACTGGAGGTGGCACGTTTGAATTCTCCTGGGCATTGGGAACTCACTACCTTATAGGCAGCCCAGTTCTTTTTTGAACAGTTTGAATCAATCAACGGTTCTCTCCATTATGCTGATATGAACTCTCCTTTGGGGCTGCAACAGATAGGTGTCCTCATACCTACTTACCAAAGACAGGGTCCCCACGCCCATCCCTTCACCTGCTCACAGCCCAGAAGCTCTCAGCAGCACCACCTCAAATTCATCCACTTTGCATTCAAGGAGTAGTGGGGGAAGAGGAGAGCCAGAACAGAAGAGACAGAGGGTGTGAACTGGCCAAAATGAGCCGCACAGTCTCCCGCCCACCACACCCAGCCTCCAGCTCATCAAGCTTTTACCTGTGGTGCTGGCCTCAAGCACATGGACCTTTTAACTTCCTGGACTCAAACAAGCAGAAGGCCTCCAGGATTTAGCCACAGTGGATTTGTATCACATTCGCATTTAATGTAACATGACTTTGGAGTGGTGGAGGTAATCATGGGGTGGGGGGGAGTTTAGAAATGTGTCCTCGGCAGACCTGAATTCCAAGATCAGAATAGAGGTCAACTTCTCTCAAGCTGCTTCCAGTGGGTAGAATAGGAGAGCATCTTTCCTTCGTGAATATATGTCATCTGGTGAAGAGAAATGGGTGTGTTTCTTGTACTTGAATAAGGCCTGTTGTCTTCGTTGGTGAACTCACAGGTGCAGGAGTCACGTCTCTGTTTATGAGGCAACAACCACTCTCGGCTCTGCAATTCAGAGCAAACACTGTCATAACCCATGTGCAAGTAGGTGCTCGATAGCAGCTCTTAGAGAAGAGGCTGAGTCAGAGGACCTCAGGGCTGAAAGGACCGTCAAGGTCAGCTGGTACCTCTTCCTCTCTCATCATGCTGTGACCCATGGAGGGTGACTTTCGTTAAAGTTCATTTGAATAGAGAATTAAAATAGGCACGTGAGAGTACTTAATTAAAAATTCGCATGAACATAGTAGCCCCAAACAGAAAACAAGGCAAATATCCATCAATAGGAGAATGGATAAACAAAATGTGGTATGTTCGTACTTGGAATACTAACCAGAAATAAAAAGAACAAATTACTGATTAAAAAAAAAAAAAAGAATAGAGGCCAACTTGATACTCTACAGGTCTCTGGACTAAGGTTGCCTCACAGGCCAGGAAAATGCTAACTGACCATCTGGCCCTTACAACGTACTCACCCTGATCTATCGAGCACAGAAAGAAATGCTCAACGTGATCCGGACTCAGGAAGGTAAGACTTCCAGAATCCTAGGAATTATCAAGCACACATTCATTCTGGGCCCAGACACTCAACAAGTGACACATTTCAGGAAGTCAGTGTTTGTACTAAATACACCAAAATGATCCAGGGGGAAATATTTAAACCCTATAAGAAGTGTAAAATTAAGTAGGATTTATTCTTTCCAATCTCACCACAACACTAGGAAGTGGGCACTGTTATTATCAGTCCTACTGCACAAATGAAGAAAACGAGGAACAGGGAGGCAAAGTAACTTGTCAAGGTCACGCAGCTAGTAAGTAGTGACGCCGGGATTCGAACCTTGGCCCCAGAGGTCACGCTCTCGTACTAGCTCTTAATCACTGTTACAATTAGTTTGGGATCAAACCAGGCCCAAGAACAAAAGAGGAAGAATGAAGATAACACATTAATACTAATGGTTTTGCCTGGTTAACACTGATGTCTGGTCAGCCTACACATTCAAAGAAGTGATTCTTCACTTAATTATTAACAACTTCCCTTGTCTGAACCTCCATTACACTGTTAGACTTCTATTAGGTATTTATCACATTTTACCTTATCCAATAACCATGTGATATATGTGATAACATAAAACCCTATGTTACGGATATTAAACTTTCCTACTTTTCTCTGATTAGACATCAGCCCCTTAGGTCTATACCTTGCTCATCTTCATGTGCCTACGGAAGCACCAAGTCTGGCTCGTGGTTGCCACTCCCTAAGGACTACAGAATGTTCCGGACTAGAACTGAAAAACTACTGAAGGAAGATACATCACCCCTACACATATTTATTTTATTCGTTATCATAAAATCTAGACTTCTAAGCCCACTGATTCCAGGACCTTGATGCACCTTATATTCTCAATGGGCATTCTTTCAGGCGCTACTAAAGTTGGGTGTTGAAACCACTACACATGTGGTTGGATCTCAGTGAGCTGCCTAGGGATGTGGTCAGCAGCCCGAGTAGGCAGAACTCGGGCAAGCCCCTCCCTTCCAGTCATGTGGATTAATTACAAACATTCCTATTCCCCTCCTCCAGGACCAGGCTTAACAACCCCCCTGCAGTCAAGGCCAGCCGTCTGATCTGCTCTGGCTAATGAAATGTCAGGGACTAGGGCACACTTACCAAGATGAAACCTCTCTCAGCATAAGTCTCTGAGTGAACATGGTAACCCGGGCCCCTTACTGACCCACACTAGACATGTAACACGAGTGAGAAAAACCTTTCATCGTGCTCCTCCGCTCAGGTTTGGGAGTTGTTTTTTATTGAAACATGATGCAGCCTAACCCTATCAGTACACTCCCATGGCCCCAGCACACTCCAATGATCCAGCATTCTGGTTACTTTTCACCTTTCTTGATTTGGTGTTGGCAGCTTCCAGTACCCTCCTTTACCACCCCCCACCCAAGCCTGCTGGGGACTGCCCTCTGAAAAGGGTGTCACGAAGACTAGACTCTGTCCTTGACCAAACCCTAGACAGGTTCCTCCGAGTGGTTTTCAACTAGGCCCAGTCTGTGGGCGTGTTCTCAAGAGCCCAATTTTAGCAAGAGTCCTGAGAAGTCAGTTTAGCCAGAATCCCTCACCCGCGGTATCTGAACTCCAGCACCTGATTGATATCTGATGGGATTCCTCACACCCCACCACCTCCCAAGTGATAGCTGGTTACCTTGGCCTGCCTTTATCAAGAATCTTATTAGGTTCGTTTAGCCTGAATCCCTGCCCTTATCCCTGATGTTTCCTCTTAATAATTTTCCATCCACTGATCCCCACCCGGCTACTTGGCTATAAATTCCCAACTGTCCTTGTATTCAGAGTTGAGCACAATCTTTCTCCCCGTTGCAAAACCCCATCGCAGTGGTCCTAATATCTATCACGACACATAGTCACCCTGAATAAAGCCTGCCTTACCATTTCTTTAACAAGTATTATGAATAAATTTTTCTTTAACAGGTGTAAAGACTAAGAAAGCACTGTCATTATTAAACATATGGTTGTCAGAACACGTGTCCTGGTTAAAGTAACTTTCATTCTGAATTTTCCCCAAAGAGTTTACAAAATATTCTTTTCCACTTGCTGCCCAGATCTACCTTCCCAGTGTTTAGGAAGGCAATGATGGGGTTGACATTGTCAAGGGGTGTTAAAAAAAAAAGAGACAACAAGCCCAAAATGGAGTCACCTGTGCTAAGTCTATGTCACCAAACCAAAACTTGATACCTAACTTAATTAAAGTTTCAATCCCTCCCAGGAGCAGAATCTTAAACTAGTCAATCTGGAATTACCTTCTCGGCACTAGTGAGGTAAATGGGATGCAGCCTGATGCATGAAGTGTTGAATAAAGCCAATAAGATCTTTAAAATTTACTCAGTTGAATTTTGTTTTTTAACAGACTTGGTGGCGGCAGTGGGATTCAAAAGAAACTTTTCACAGCTTCAGGGATGATGAGAAACACAGGCATGGTACCCACAAATCCTCTGAATTCTCTTGTTTCTCATCATCTCTGAGGGCTGTAAGTTCCTCTCAGTTCTCAGCTCTGCTGTCTTTGTGTAGAGGTCCCAATCTAACTGACTTTCCAGTCCAGGGCTTAGCCGGTCACCTTCAGCTGGCAGACAGTTCCATCTGGAACCCAAGTCCCTACTACCCTTGCTTCAATCCACATTTCCCTATTTGACTAAAATCCCTAGTTCCATGTTGGGAGCTGCTGGTGATTCAGTCTGCAATTCCTCATTTATTTGGAATCCTAGTCCGCAGTCACTATCTGTTGGGGTCCTGCTGATTCAGTCCTTTCCCCAGTCCCCAGTATCACACTGAGAATTGCTGGTGGTACACACAAGGCCAGTCCACAGGAACATGTCTTTGGTGCTGCTGGTGTCTTAATGCGCACATTGTTTGTTTATCTCGTTTATACAGATACAGGCTATCGCTAATGGAATCTCAGAAGCCAAAAGGTGCAAAACTGGTGGGCCTGGATTGAGAACTTAAAAGCTGTCAGAGTGCTACCTTACTCTAAGACTCCTGTGCTAGATAAGTTGGTCACAGAATGGCTAGACTGACACTAGGTCACCCACTAAACCCAAGAAAATTTTCATCCAACAAGGTATATTGTAAAACACCACACAATCCCCGGTCTACCAGCACATCCCTCTTAGGTATTAATTTGGCTCAGAGAGACCCAAGACCTCCCTAGCTTAAAAAAAAAAAAGGGGGGGGGGGGAATCTTTAAGTGCCAGAGTTGAGCATGCCACCTTGTGGCACACCTGCTCACTTTCTCTAAGAACTATAGTCCTGGAAACTGTATATATCTACAAAAATTGCAAAATCTTACTAAAAACAACCTAGAATTACAATGGCCATGATAGGAAATGTTCCAATTAGATTGACTGTTCATTTAAGAAGTACATTTGAAAGCAAGAGTTCCCAAATCAACAAACAGAATGGGATACCTATTTCAAGTGGTATGCAGAAGCTTCCAAAAAGCTTCAAGATTCCAAAACAGCATCATTAAAAAATTCATTGCAAAAGGCTAATTAAAACTTTAAAAAGATGCAAGAGGTACCTAAAAGACAGTAAGACACGCAACTCCCACCGCTCCCCTCTATCCACCTTTACCTGAGCGCTCATGCTCTCTAATTCTCTGTCTAAACTGCCTTTCCACCCTGGACAGTCACCTTTTAAAATAAACCACCCATCCAAGGCTGCAGGAGATCCTCCCCAGGTATCTTTCACTCCTCGGACAAAGACCAAGCTAAGGACCATAATTAAAGAATTTCCTAAACCCACGGAGGATCCCCAAAAGTTTTCTGAAGTATTTAGAGTCCTCATTGGAGCCTATGATCTGGGGCTGCCATATGCGAGAAGCAGGATGGCGTAACCCTACTGATGATATTTGAGATCCTCGATCTTCATCACGGTCCCCTTACGGAGCAGAAAAAGCTTGCAAAATGCAGCTGATCTTCTAATAGCCATTCCTAGAGTCTTCCTTGCCCACGATGATTGGTCTGTTATTCAAACATGCAAACAAAAAATGAATCTGTGGCCGACTTCAAAACCCAACTGGAAGCTCTCTTCCTAAGGCATCCTGGGTTCCATACAATATATGATGTCACCCAACCTGCTCTAGTTGCCCAACTTGTAAATGGATTATCTCCTGAGATTAGCAGATTGATAAAAAGGCAGAAAATAGGACAGGAGGCCACTGGTTTGACTGAACTCATGACCACTGCTGAGCACTTTGAAAGGACTTTGGAATAAGACCGTAAACAAAAATCTGCCAAACTATTAGCCTTTACAACTACAGTAGTTCCAAGGCCAGAGACCTAAAATAATACCTGGGCCTCCCACACTGCACCCTCCAAGAGGGTCCATCATCAAAACATTGGCCCAGGGATCCATGTCTCAATTGTAATCAACTGGGGTACTGGAAAAAAGATTGCTCTCATTGATCCCGTAAAAATTCTTCAACATCAACTTAAATTCTCTCATATCTTCCCCCCAAAGCAGGGCCCTCATATGGGCCCCTCCAAGAGTTGACAGGACTCCGACAGATTCTCTGGTAAACTGCCACCAGTAATTCCTTTACATAGCCAAGGGGAAATTAAAATTTAATGGGAAACCCTGCCAAATTGTGATAGATACCAGAGCTACACTCTACTCTAAACCCCAGAGGACAACAAATGCTTTGGAGTGAAAAAGAAGTTTCCACAGTGGGTATCTAATAAAATTCTATCTCAATCAGTACAAATGACTCTGGGACCTTTCACTGAAAAACATTCCTTTTTGCTATGTGATACAGTTGTAGTCAATCTATTAGGTAGCAATCTCCTTTCTAAATTAAAAGGGCTAGTAAATTTTGCTTCTCACGGAGACCTCACCTTAGAATGTCCTGACCAACCGGAACCTGATCTTTTATGTTCTTTACAATCTGTCCTTGATACAGAAGAGGAAGAATTCCAGCAAAAGACCTCTAACTTAATCGAGGTGCCTGAAAATCTGTGGGCTACCTCTAACACTGACACTGGGAGAATAAGAAGTGCACAGCCTATAAAAATTCGGAGAAACATATCTAAACCTCTTCCTAAACTGACTCAATAGCCATTAAAACCTAAGACCACACAAGGCTTCGTACCAATAACAGAAGACCAATTCACACAGGGGCTAACCATGCCCTGTACCAGCCCCTGTAACACCTGGTCTTATCAGTCCCAAAACCTAATGGGTGGGGATGGCGATTTGTCCAGGACTCGAAAGCTATTAACGAGACTCCCCATTTTCCAGCTGTTCCATTCCCCAAAATCCTTTGTCACAAGTTCCATCAGACTCAAGATGGTTCACCGTTGTGGAGCTTTGTCTTCTTCAGCATCCTCGGGGACCCCAACAGCCACTATCTATGTATCTTTACTTGGAACAGTCAACAATATACCTGGACAGGCATGCCTCAAGGGTTCACTGAGGCCCCTTCTGATGTTTCCCAAGTGCTCCACCAAAATTTATGTACCCTCCAGGTTCCTAGGAAATCGACCCTTCTACAGTAAGAATATAAATGACCTTTTGCTATATTCAGTTACCAAAGAGGCATCCATAAAGAATTCCACTTACTTGCTACAACAGTTAGCTAAAAAAGGACATAAAGTCTCCAAGGAAAAATTACAATTATCTCCAGACACTACTCATTACCTAGGTCATAATCTAAGCGCTGAAGGAATCCAGCTGTCTCCAAAATGAATTAAGCTAATCCAAGAATTCCCTAGGCCAACACCTAAGTGACAACTTTGTGGATTCCTAGGCCTGGCTGGTTATTGCAGACTATGGGCTCCTAATTTTTCTCTCGTGGCTTTCCTGCTCTATGAACTCACTAAAAACTCAGTCCCTGAACCATTTCCTGGGGAAGATAAAAATGAGCAGGCCTTTATCAAACTAAAACAAGTGCTGCAAGAACCGCCTGCCCCAGGGCCACCCAACTTCAAAACCTTTCCCCTTATTTGTACAAGAGAGAGATAACCAACCCCTGGAGAATGCTCACACAAGAACACGGTAAGCATAGGCCTAGTGTTTATTACGGGACACAATTCGATACAGTTGCTCGTACCTATCCCAACTGCCTTAAGGCTGTAGCTGCAAAGTTAGCAGAAGCCTCAGCAGATTTAACCCTAGGAAATGACATTTATTTACAAATTCCTCATATTGTCCGAGGTCTTCTTAATTCTGAATTGACTCAACATTTCTCTGCAAACAGACTAACCTCCTATGAGATCCTTCTGCTTTCACCACCTAAATTGCATCTAAACATTATAAGGTCCTTAATCCTGCTACGTTACTACCCCCACCTGAAGAAGGTCAGCCCCAAGACCTCGAGGTAATAACATCCCATTTCGTGACACCATGTCCTGTCAACAAGAAGCCATCACAATGAGAAGCCCACACGCCGCAACAAAGAGTAGCCCCAGTTCACCACAACTAGAGAAAGCCTGCGCACAGCAACGAAGACACAATGCAGCCAAAATAAATAGATAAATTAAAAAAAAAAAAAAAAGAGCCCTTGTTCCAGACTTTTGCCACCCCGATGTCCTTGCAACAGGCAACAGCCTGCTTCTGAGTCAGAGGAATCACGATGGACAAACAATGGTTGTAAATTCAATGACCGGTCAGGGCTACAGGAAACCCAGATGGTGCCTGGCTCTTCCTGACTCCCTGGCAAACCCCATTTTTCGGTTTTTGCATTCCTTCACCCACCATGGTGCAAGTAAAATGACTGAAATCAGGAATAAACACTGGTGGAGGGCCTTCTATAAAATTATGAAAACAGTTTACCACCAGTGTCTGACCTGTCAGGTCCATAATCCTGAAAAAACTATGTCTGTTCCCAGAGGCCACAAACCTCCTCCCTCTGGACCCTCTGAACACCTGCAGCTGGACTTCATTCAACTGCCACCTAGCATGAGTTATCAATATGTTCTTCTTACCATGTGTGTGTTTTCTGGATGGATTGAAGCTTTCCCCTGCTGCAAGGCCGATGCCTTCACAGTGGCAAAGAAACTGTTAGAAACCGTGTTTCCCACGTGAGGTGTACCTTCCACAATCTTCAACTGGGGTAACCACTTCACTGGGCAAATCATATAAGCTTTAACAAAACCTTGTAAACTTCTTGAAATCGTCACTGTCCCTGTAACGCTCAATCATCAGGCAAGGTTGAGAGAAGTAATGGATCCTCAAATTCAAAACCTCCAAACTTGCTCAAATCGTTAGAGTCCCTTGGCCTCAGGTATTGACTCTGGTTTTGCTGACTATTCGCAGTACCCCTTTAGGGAAACATAAACTTACTGCGCGTGACATAGTCACCAGCAGGCCAGTGTCTACTGTGTACCAATTTTCTGTTGATTCCTTGTTATTTCACATTAACATGACCAGCTATTGTAAGTCTTTAATGTCTTCTGCTGAACCTTATCACCAACAGAGTAAAAAAAGCTCTCCCAGATCCCAATTCAAAGGATCCTGTTGGCCAGTATGGAGCCTGGTGACTGGGTATTCTGGAAACATCATCAGAGGAAGACAGCTCTTGAACTCAGCTGGAAGGGATCTTACCAAGTGCTCCTGACTGCTGACACCACTGCAAAACTAAAAGGCACTGATCCCTGGGTACATATCTCAAAGCTTAAGAAGGCTCCACCTGATATCTGGTCCTGTACAAACACTGGAGACCTGCAAACCAAATTGACTAGGAAGAGAAGTAGCCAACATCAAGATAGACTGCTTCTACCAAACACCAGATCAAGCCTTCATACTTTAAGTAAACATAAACCCCTTTCTTCTTCCCTGTCTTTCCTTCACTCTGGCATTGGCCTGGAAAGATAACGCCATCATCTGTTATCTTCCGGGCCATTGTGAAGGGGGATAATCTTTCAGACTGTTGCATTTGTCATCAAAATCTCTGATCTGTCCACGATGCTAGAGACCCCCTAGTCCTCCCTGTGACCAATTATTCTTCTATTCCCAACGTCACCACAAACTATAACTGACTCCCCTTAGAAGGCACTTACAGAGTCCAACTTTTATAGCCAGTGCTTGTTTTAACTTTCTCCACTGATAACTCTACTTGACCAATTAGACATAAACACCTACACAAACTGTAGTACATTTGCACCCTCACATTCTTATGATGATCTAAATCAGATCTTCCCCCAAACATGAAAAGATCTCACCGGCAGCACGCATTTTTGCAAGGAATTTAGAGCAACTTTTTATTTCAGGTTAGGAGATTCACCTCCCAAATGCGCTGGAACCTAACTGACCCTTGTCTTGAATGGGTAAATGCAACAATCCCTTCGAATGAATTCATCGACAGTGCCACATTAGCGGGAGTGCTTTGTGTCCCCTCGGGATTTACCTTTGTCTGTAGTGGTTATTATTCTCCGTGGGCCTACGAGTGTCTGGATGGCTGGCATATAACTGGGCAATACCTCTTAGGTAACCTAACTGTGCCCCTAACTGTTCACAGACTGACACAGCTCATGGGTCACCTCTCCTGAATTCACATCACTGAGTTAGAAAAGACCTACCAGATGCTCATGATTCTGGACTTGCTTCTGTTGGCAGGTCCCTACTTCCCTGGTTCAGAGTGAGTACAAATGAAGCTATGATTAAGAATCTCTCCTTAACTCCTGAAAACATTGCAGAATCCACTTCTAAAGCAAGAGCTGCCCGAGAAAAATCCTTAGACTCTCTGGCCAAGGTCGGTCCTGATAATAGGATAGCCCTTGATTGTCTTTTAGCTGAACTAGGTGTCTGTGCTATGGTCACCACCACCTGTTGTACCCGTATTCACACTTCTGGGGAAGTTGAAACTCAGCTGTATAAGATCACTGAGCAAGTCAGTTGGCTTAAGAAAGTGACTCCTTCAATGGGGTCTTTCTTTGACTTCACAGATTTTGATCACTTGGGTCTTGAGGACCATGGCTCTGAAGTGCACTCCAGACATTGGGAATCATCCTGCGTAGAACAATCATAGTAATCTCCCTGGCACGATGCATTCTCACAAAAGCTTTAAATGCATGTTCGCAGCAGCCAACCACCAAGCAAATGATTTCTCTAAGACTGGAATTTCAGAAAAGAAGCAAAGAAAATGACCGATGTAAAAAATGTGAACTTGAACTTGTGACCTGTGAATACCACAGAGAGGATGAGTAAAAAAAAAACATGAGAACTTCAGAGCGGTAGCTGGGAGTGGTGCTAACGCCTTAAATTTTGATCACATCTCTCAGTAAAGCTAAGAGTCTGATCAAAAGGCAGGAATTGTTATTAAAAAAAGAGAGAGAGAGAGAGAGAGACAACAGGCCCCAAACAGAGTCACTTGTGCTAACCCACATCACCACACTGAGTCTTAATACCTAACTTAATTACAGTTTCAACCTCTCCTGGGTGTAGAGACTTAAACGGGTGTATCCGGAATTACTGATCAGCATTAAGCAGGTAACCTGCCTCACAGACCCTGCCATCCCCTAAAGGAACGTGACCTTGCCACAAACAATCCACTCTTTCCCTAGTAACTTCCTTGTCTTGCTCCCTTCTGCCTACAGCGGTCTTTCATTTTGTAAAGCTCTTCAGAGCTCCTTTCTATCTGCTAGATGGGATGCTACCCAATTCATATTTTGCTGAAAAAAAACCCGATTTTTTTTTTTTTTTTTTTTGCGGTTCGCGGGTCCTCACTGTTGAGGCCTCTGCCGTTGCGGAGCACAGGCTCCAGACACGCAGGCTCAGCAGCCATGGCTCACGGGCCCAGCCGCTCCGCGGCACGTGGGATCCTCCCAGACGGGGGCACGAACCCGTGTCCCCTGCATCGGCAGGCAGACTCTCAACCACTGTGCCACCAGGGAAGCCCCCAATAAGATTTTTTAAATTTACTCAGTTGAATTTTGTTTTCTAACTGAGGTGATGTTTCCAATACCCTCGCCCATCCCCCAAAGCAAAGTTCTACCCAGTTTACTGAGGTAAATGGCTCTGTCTAGGCACAATGTACTTGGGAAAGGGAACATTTGAAGAGAGTATCCTTCTCCTCTCCTATAACTGTTTTGTAACCCAACTTTTCTACCTACTTTAAACTGAAATCTACAACTTGGCCTTCAAATTTTAGTAATTCATATTTCTTTATTTTGAAAAACAAAGGGCTCTCAAAGGAAATGAGTACAATTCCCCCTTTAAAGTTCATGGCAAAAGATATGAGATTTCATCCTTGCTTGATATGCCAATTACTTTTCAGCAGCATTCGAAAAATATTAAAAAGCTTAAAAGAGGAAGCAGGAAAATCTGTATTCAAAACCCCAAACCTGGCCTTTACAAAGTCCCTGGGTGGTCCATATTTGCATTGGGAGATTTAGTTTGGCATTTTAACTTAGGTAAATAGACTCTCACTTTCCTCTGAGCCTGAAAACATTCAAAGAGAGAGGATCCTCTTTCGGAGCCAGTGGTAACCTATACCTTCTGAAAGTGAACAAAGTCACACTTTTCAAGGAAACAAGCAGAGAAGTTTTCTGTTATTCTTTCTCCCACAAAATACACACCAATTCCCACAACCCCTTGCTATTTTGATACTAATGGGGGGGATGGTGAAACAGGAGACACGCTTCATTTTAAAAGGGGACACTGTCAAAACACACATTCCCCACAGGGCCTTCTACCCTTTCAGCCACCCAAACCCAGCAACGACTAAAATCCCACAAGCTGATTCTGAGACAGAATCCCATGATCATCCTCTCCACATGGGCCCACTATAACATTCAACAACTTGATCAACTTTTAAAGGCTTACATATGTGCACAACAGGATCTAAACTACTTTCAAAAGGAGAGAACTTCATTCCATTTCAATTACTAAAACCTCCAGCTTGTCAAACAAAGAAATGGGTACTATTTCAAGTTAGAGCGGGAAAATCGTACCGTACAAGGGAAACTATAGGCAAAGGATATAAAATATTGTCATCATTTATTCATCAGAGCTATTTAAAAAACATGTGTTACTCTTGGTTTCACTCTAGATATTAGCATAAAATAGAAATCTGACAAATGAATCAAAATTTCCCCTCCCCCTCCCAGAAAGGAACCCAAGTACTGCCCTGCTCAGAGAGTGTCAGATCAAAGCCAGATCAAAAGAATTAGACCAAGGGACTCATAAAGGAAAACACAAGACTCAAACCATCCTACACGTCACTTCTAGAATGAAAGATTATTTTCCTCAAGACTGCCCTTCCCCCAGCAGAAATGTTCAATGTGATCCTGATTCAGGAAGGCAAGGCTTCCAGAATTCTAGGCATTACCAAGCCCACGTCCATATTGGGCCCAGACGTGCAATAGCGGCTACATTTAAGGAAGTGAATGTTTTACTGAACACATTAAAATAATCCACGGGGGAAAGAATTAAATCTTATAATAAAAGGAAAATTAAGTGGGATTTATTCCGGCTAATATTTCAGGTCAACAAAGCTCGTTGAGATCTACCACGTGTAAGACCCTCTGCTGAAAGATACAAAGGATGCCTCAGGGAGCCTAGTGTCTTGAAGTGGAAGGAGGCAGGTACATAGCATAATTCATTTTTTAAAAGCATACCTTTGGTTCAAAGCAGGGCAAGATCACACAAGTCCCTGAGAAGAGAAGGCTAGAGAGTGATATCATGGCTGTTGAATAATAAAAAAATATCTTCCACGCATTGAGCATGTACCACATATTGGATCCAGTACTCTCATTATCTGCAATCCTTACAATAATTTTGCAAGCCAAGTATTGTTATCCCCATTTCACAGATGAAGAAACTGAGGCTCACACAGGCAGTCAGTGGAATATCAGGCTTTTTCTTTCCTTTCCCTTATGCTGCCTTTTAAATGTTATGCTCTTCTTATCTTATAGAAGACCAAAGAAATGGACTTAAATTACAGCAGGGAAGATTTCAATAGAAAACCAGAACATCTAAAGCAGGGCTTCTTAACCTTGGCTGTTCTGTGCATTGTAAGCTGTCCAGCGGCACCCCGATCCTTCCCACTACAGATGCCTACAGCCACCCTCTCTCCCCAAATGTGATAACCAAAAATGTCTCCAGACATCGCCAAATGTCCCCTGGGAAGGACAATCACTCCTGGCTGAGAACCAGTGATCTAAAAACACTGGAATGGACAGATCTCTTCCTGTAAATCCCTAAATAGAAGAAAGACAACTATCCATACAGTCACCTGCCTGAGGGCAAGAGATGGGACCAGTGGCTCTGCTGTTCTTTCTGGCCCTGCCACCTTGAGTTTGAGCCACACCGACGAAGGCCATGGACCCGACTCCCGGCACGGGCCCCGCAGTGAACTGTAACCCACAGCACCTGTGCTAGATAAATATGTGCTCTTCAAACTGGCATTGTGTGCCGCTGGCATCCATGAGGCTTTCTAAAGAGCATGCAGGAATGTTATTATGAGCTAATAACATCGTAATTTTGAGATCCAGAACTTCTGTCTGTAGGCTTTCCAAAAACTGACCAACCAGAGAACACACCTGTGGTTGTACGATCATTCAGGGCCTCCTTTCCCACCTCCATTACCAGGGGGAAAAAACGGAAACCCAAATCTTACTGTGATGCTTGACCACAGGGTATAAAAATACCCTTTTGTTGAAGAGCTTCTTCAGGTACTTTTTAAACAGAGGTTGGTATAGCACTTAGATTTTAATTTGGATTCAAAGAATGATGTCATCGTCTTATTTTTAAATGTCAAAGTTTACAATATTATGGAAATTATATTCATTGTGATTCTTTAAACTAACAATAAAAATGTTAGATACCAACCTAAAATGTGTGGGGGTGAGGGAGCAGTAAACTTTTTAAAAACCTTTAGAGGCTACAGGAGAGAAAAAAGGTGGACGCATAATGAAGCACACTGGTGTCTGTTCCCAGGCCAATCTGCTGATCAAAGGCAGCCATCCTCTACAGTGCCTGAGGCTCATTTTTATTATAAAGAATGCTCTTGACTCTAACATAAATTTCTGCTTTATGTGTTTGCCACACCGATGGCATTAGCTGGTCTGTACCCAAAAATGGATCGCCAGATTGACACGACCCGGAAACTAAAGGACATGTAGGTCATCTGGTAAAAAGAGGTCCCCCCAGGACTAAGTACCAAGTTAGTGTTCCGGATCACGATGAAGCCACTATATCAAGTAAGCCCCAGAACACCACCGCACAGCTTACAACTCAGCTTTGAAGTAAGTTCATTTTTGCAACGAATAAAGTCTTGTAGCTACCCCGGCAAAACCAACCAATCAATTCTCTGGACTTGGTTGCAGACTGCTATGCATTCGCTGCTCAGCAAGATACCTGGGCACACCTGAGAATCAAATGTGTGGGGCACGAGCACACACCTCAAGGGAAAGCAGGGCTCGCTTATCCTCTGCCACGCTGAGAAATGTCTCATTTTCTTGTTCCCGTTTGATAACACATTTAGGCTTTTCCTATCAGCATGTTAGAGTGTTCTTGAGGAACTCTGTCCTGCCACAATGAAAAGCTACACTAAACAGTACTTTTTGGCGTCCCACATAGAGAAACAATGAAATATGTTGGGAAGGGAATAAACAGGCTTTGGACTCTGGCCAACCTACATTTGAAACCCAGCCCTTCTACTAACTGGCCTCATGTGGCCTTGACCGAGTGGCTTAATGTTTCCAATCATCTGATTCCTTGTTTGTCAAATGCAGATAAAAATGTCAGCCTTACAGGGATGTTGGGAAGATTCGATGAACCCTAAGTGTGAAAAGGGTAAGTGCCTAGTGAACGGCGAGCAGTGCTAGGGCTGCCTGAGGTCCTCAAGACCTCACTTGGTTGCAGCATGCATTAGTATATGTTGTACTTGGACCTGGGCACTGTAGCATGCCTCTGTAGCGAAATACCAGCAATGTCCTGATAGCCAAGAACATTTTTTCTTGGCTGGTTCTAACAGGATAGTTTGCCTTGTTTCCAACGCATTTCAGCAGAATGGCCTCTGCTCCTCCCCCTTCCTAAACAGTGCACTTGAACCAGTGGTCCTTAATCTCTTTTTAGTCACAAATACCCAGTCTTTCCCTAGAAAGCTGCATTTAGCACAAATGCATAAAATTTTGCATCAATTATATCGGATTCAATGACCACCTGAAAACTCTCATATGCCTGCCCTCCATGGTGCCTATGACTCCTGCTTAACAAGGCTCCTCTAGGGCTTCCCTGGTGGCGCAGTGGTTGGGAGTCCGCCTGCCGATGCAGGGGACACGGGTTTGTGCCCCGGTCCGGGAGGATCCCACATGCCGCGGAGGGGCTGGGCCTGTGAGCCATGGCCGCTGAGCCTGTGCGTCCGGAGCCTGTGCTCCGCAACGGAAGAGGCCACAGCGGTGAGAGGCCCGCGTACCGCAGAAAAAACAGAAGACTCCTCTAAACAAAGACTCAGGAGATGCTTTATAAACATGTGGCTCCTCAGCTGGCACCTGGGTAGTGGCGTCTATGTTACAATGTAAGCTTCACGCTGACAGTCTGGTGCCAGGCTTCCAGCAGAGAAGCAAAGGAAACAAGTCCTGGGTACCAACGAAGAGCTCCCAGTCAAGAGGACTCATTTTTTACACGGACCTGGGCAATGGTTTATAAGTTTCAGAGTAATGAGAGTGAAGTTAACTTTAGTTAATTCTCAAAAGAAGTGAACCCTAGAAGTTCACGGTCCCAGCAAAGTCCCCAAAAGAACATACTTTCTCACATTTTCTAGGGAATGTAGAAGACGCAACAGTTTCTAGTAAAAGGGATCCCTGATCAGTGGAACAACTATTTACATGGTATTTGAGATCCACAAAGTATTATGGGGAATTACTAGTTTCATTAAGGAGACAGAACGAAGGCAATATCTGACTTCAAAAGAGCTATGGTCCTACGTTGGTTTTGCCATATCATCCACATCTACCAATCAACTGGCAAAAAAGTATGGCTACACTTAAGGCTTAAAAGAAACAGCAATGGCTCACAAGGAAAATGGGCAACACACCCAAAAGAAACAGACAAGCTCAGCTTTTGTTTCTCATAGGGGACGCTAGCTAAAATGGATGACTACTGGTTTTAGAGTCAGACCTGATATGAATCCTACCTCTGCTATGTATTAAGTATATCACTTAACTCAGTTTTTCATCATCTGTAAAATATGGATAATAATGTCTACTTCATAAGATTAATATAGGGATTGAAATGAGATAACATAAGAGCCTGGTATTCAATATATGAAAATTAACCAATATAAACTGTCCTATAGAAGAGTACAGGCAGATTGCCCAGGTTCAAATCCTGGCTCTACAACTTATTAGCCACGCAATTTTCAGAAAGTTACTTGACATCCTCGTGTCTTAGTTTCCTTGCCTGTCAAATAGGATTACAAATAATATCTACCTCATCAGATTTTTGTGAGGATTAAAGAAGTTAATACATGAGAAGTAGTTTAAAGTGCAATGCCTGGTCAAGTGCTCAGTACATTGTAGTAAATGTATTGGTAATGTAATACATTCAGCAAAGGCAGTGCAATACATTTAGGAAATGTACTGAGCACTGCTAAAGTGCTCGGAATATTATTATCAACCTTTGTTTTATTTGATGGGGCAAAGTATCGGGAGAACAAGGGGATGCAAGAATATCCTTAAGTTTGCAATGCATGTGTGTGACCTTCACATTTGATGCTATTAGGTGACAGAAGGAAACAAGGTGACCAGGGAGGATGAGTGGCCCACTGATGTAACTGTTGATGAAGCCTGTACACATAGTCTGTGCTAAGAGACGTGGCTGGGTTTAAAAACTTGGCATGTATTTTACAAGACTCGTCTACATGGTTGTTTTGAACGTGAACAGAGCAGCACCCAGGCTTTATCTCCAAGAATTACTTGACTCAGCACTGGAGTCAAGGAAAAGGCTCATTTATTAAATGTAGACTCTGGAAGGAATCTTTGGGGAAGTAGGAGGGGTGGGAACAAAGTTCATAGAGCCCCCTCTTAGACATGAAACATGATGAGAAATGCCTGATGACTTCTTCTTACTATCTCCGTTCACTAGAAACTAGGGGCCAGGGACCACCACTTGTGAGAACTCTGCTCCACTTTTCTGTCGGTTGAGTTTATCTTCTCTGCCCATATCTCTAGTGGTGATTATACCTAATGATACAGACCTGTAACACCAAAAAAGCTTCAGGACTTATTTCTAGTAGGAGAGAAGGAAAGGCTGGGTGTGGGGAGGGGCTGAACCATCCCTCTCCTCCAGGGCACTGTGCAGAAGCTCAGCAACCCTGAGGTCCAAGAGAGAGGAAGCAGGGTGCATCAGTGCCTGACACAGGGAAGAAAAAGAGAGATGTGGAAGATGTTATGGGCCAAAAATGGGGCCCAGAGCTGCACAAGCTGAAAAAAGCCTGCATTGGGCCCCCAACTATATTAATTAAACATACCAATGATGATGCTAGAAGATTTTCTAAAGAAATGGCTCTTGGAGCACTGGATCCTCAAACCTTAAGAAAGATTGGGAGTTGGCTCCTATGAAGAGAACATTTGATGACTTAGTGGTAGCAATGTACGATTTTATTTTACTAAGAAACATAGTCAGAAGAGCAGAGTTTGGGTCCTTTTTTTCCATGCCGAAACTTGCACTGAGTGCAAATTTCAAATTTACTAATACTGATCAACGTGTTTCTCTATAATTTCCGCAGTGAAAATGTATACAGAGGCAGTCACCCATATCTGTGCTAATATTACCCATATGATGTCTTCTGCAGCTACCATGCCTTACTGTTGGCTATGCTTTCTGCTAATCTGGAATATTTAGAAGCAATTTTGCACAACCCTGAACTACAATAAGTCTACAATGCTCACTTGAAAGGCATTCCAGGCAAGAAAATGGCTGGCTACTTGTTCTGCCCCTTACCTAGATGTGGGAGAGTCCAGGATAACGAATATATTCCATCTGCTGCAGTTTGCTGAGCCTCTAATTTCCTAAGTAATTTCCTGTCCTGATCCTGGGTTTCTGTTCATCCTTATTACAAGTCATGAGACTCCCGCACACTCAGTTCCCATCAGTGTCGCCAGGGTCACTGACCTTACGATGACGACGCACGGATTTATAAGGCCAGAGCGATGCGGTCGTGGGAGTGGGGGAAGGAGAGGCACGCGGCCGCGAAGGTGTTTACTAAAACACATCCCCCAGCCACACTTTTTTTTGCAGCAGTGAGAGAAACTGGCACCTTCTTGCGTGTGTTTAATTAATGCCTTGCTGGAAGTATATTCGCTTCCTTCGACTTGGCGGATAGCAACAGCATCTAAGAGCTTTGCAGACAGCTTAAAATGTACTCAAACAGCATCCATTCCTCTCCCTCTGCAGCTCCCCCCTCCCTCGGGGGCCGTCAGCTGGTTGCCCTGAGGGGTGCGGATTTCACTGCCGCTAACCTTCTGCTCCCCAGGAGAAAACCGAGGCGGGGCGCACTGGGACGCCCCTCCCAGCCCACAAGGTGATGACACCACTACTCACTCTTTCTCATCTGCCCTCACCTCCTGGCTCAGCAGGGAGAGCCGCAGCAAGGGGCTGCCGCTGCCGGGGGAGGTGGGGGGGGGCGGGGTTTGGCCACTTTCGGGCGCCGCGGAGCACGCAGGAGCCCGGGGAGGGGACCGAGGCCAAGGTCCGGCTGCGGCTGCCGCGGCCGCACTACTGCCCAGCGGCTCCAGAAGCCGACAACCCGGGGGCTGGAGGGTTGAGGAGGGGCGCGGAGGCGCTGGCCCAGGGAGCGCGACCCCCCGCTCCCGTTTACCTGGACGCGGTCGGCGGCGGCGGCGGAACTGGGCTCGAGAGCGCGGCCACGGCTCCCCGGCGGCGGCGGCGGCGGCGGCGCTCGTGCGCTTCCCGAGGGCGGCGGGCCCGGCGCGCGCAGGATGTGCTGTCTCACGCTGCGCCGGCCGCTCGGCTCACGCTCCTCTGGGACCTACAGCACTTCCTCTCCGGAGCCTGACACTGACAGCTCCCTGCGAGCACCCCGTCTGCGGCTCGCCCCGCCCCCGGCCCACGCCCTCCACGCCCCGCGCTCCTCCCGCGGGAGGGCCCTCCGCACCCGGGATCGCGACGAGCGGGTAGCTCCGGCCCAGAGGCTAATGGCAGCAGCGGACCTGGGGAGGTCTATCCGTCTACCCCTGTGCCACCGGTAGGACTCGCCTAAGTGGCTGCAAACGGAAGAGCTTCAGTGTTGTGAGAGCTCCTGCCGACATGCCAACATGGAACAACTTTCACTCCCTGACAACTACTTTGGGTTATTTAAACAGAAATAGAGAAAGCTCAGATCCATCTGTTACGCACAAAGACTTATAGATTTAGCCTTAATTTTTCCCAGAGGAAAAAATATATATTCAGCTTGTCTCCACAACATTGCTTCTTAAAGTCCTAGCTTTTGAAAATCTGGATAGCAAAATATCCTCCATATGCTAAGTGAAATAAGTCAGACAGAGAAACACAAAGACTGTGTGATATCACTTGTATATGGAATCTAAAAAGTACGAGGAACTAGTGAATATAACAAAGGAGCAGACGCACAGATATAGAGAAGAAATGAGTGGTCATTGGGGAGCGGGGAGGGGCGTTATAGGGGTAGGGGATTAAGAGGTACAAACTATCATGTATAAAATAAGCTGCAAGGATATATTGTACAACACAGGGAATATATTGCACACCTGTAACATACTATTGTGTAACCAAGCAGAACCGAATGGGGCCTTCCCAGGGACAGACCCCTCCCCCATATCCTCTGTTTTAGCTCCTCTGTGAAGTGCCTAGGTAACAGTATCTGATGCACATTTCCTGAGTTGTTTTACAGATGCTAAAACCCCCAGGTGGAAGACATTAACTAGTTAACTACTCAATGACCAAGAGCACGCAGCCCCCAGGCCTATTGGCGCCTAAGGACAACCTCAAAACCTAAGGTTAACCCCTGTGACACCGCCCTGTTACCTCACCATTAACCAATCAGAGAATTGTGCACGAGCTGATCAGGTACCCTGGGGCTCCCCTCCCTCACCTTGCCTTTAAAAATACTTTGCTGAAACCCATTGGGGATTTCAGGCTTTTTGAGCATTAGCTTTCCCAGACTCCTCGTATTGTGCCTTATAATAAACGCTGACCTTTCTTTCCTTCACCACAACCGGCTGTCAGTAGGTTGGCTTTACTCTGCGCGGGCAAGCAGACCCAAGTTTGGTTCAGTAACGACTGTATACCAACTATACTTCAATTTTTTTAAAAAACACATATGAAAAAGAAAAAAATTTTAATAAAAATCTGGGTAACCATTCTTGGACTCTCCCAAAGCTGCCATAACAGCCGAGTTTTAAGGCCCAGAAATGGATTGGGGGATTCTAATTGATGCAGGTTTGGCACCATTTTTAGGTAAGCTTTTCATCATGTTTCTTAGATATCTGTGGGGTCATTGTACACATTAGAATGAAAGTAGAGAGCAAGGACTATATCTCATTCACTGCAGTATCCCCAATATCTACAACAGTGTTTGATGCATAAACGGGTGCTCAATAAATATTCATGAATTTATTTAATTGACAAGTACTACAGTATTTTCAAAATAAATATAGATCTGATTGTGAATACAATATCATACCTATCTATAAAATGGCCTTCCTTGTTCCAATTTTGCCTTGCTGACAAATTATTGCGAGCATAAGTATGGCTAAAAAGAGAGAGTTAAAATGTCTTTAGTTAGAAGGAATTCAAACTATTCCAGAAGAAAAATTCTATGAAACAAATACTTGCCACTGCCATGTATTAGATACTTAACATATGTCAAACTCTACAGATATTTTCCTTTAAAATTTTTCAGTAACACTATGTAACAGATACAGTGCCCTGCCCATAGAAAATGAATCTGAGCCTCAAAGAAGTTAACTACCTTGCCTGAATTCCACAGCTACTGAGTGATTCACCTGAGATCAGAATCCGTGTCCACCTGACTTCACAGCTTATACATTCCCACTTGGTATTACTGTCTCTCCACTATGAGGGTTGACGAATGTCCACTACCTGCAAAGCATTGTGTTATGTTAGGAGTTTCAGATGGTCCAAAATTGAGGAGAATATAATCCCTTTTCACAAGTAAGGTTAAAATCCAGTTGAAGGTGGAAAAAGAGATAAAGACAACATATAATTAAAGACAAACCATAAGGAAATGGTCAAAGCCGTACAATGTGTTAAGAGTACTCAAATAAGAGCCCATCTGGTATGAGTGGGGGAGATTGTAGGAGGAAACTAGAATTATGAATATGGATAATATTTGAAATGGGTAGGTAAGGTTTTTAACAGTAGAAATGAAGAAGGGAGAACATTTTCAGGCATAAACAAAGCTCCAAAGAAGAGAAAGCACTATGTATACTTAGTAAATGTTGAGTGAGCCAGCTTTTTGGAGCAAAACAGACTCATAGGGGAGCAGATGTGGGCCTTAAGGGATGCTGAAGAGCAGACAATCGAGTACCACAATTACAGATATTTGAGCAGGAAATGACGCTTGAGGAGAGTCATCTGAGGGTATCTAAGTATAGGGGACTGGAACAAGCAAAGGCTGAAGAGACCAATTGGAAGTTCATTGTAAAAATCCAGGCCAGGATTAAGAAGGTCTAAATTTGTCAATCGTATTCATCACGAAGAGCTTGAAATACATGCCTGGCACAAATTAAACCCTCGGTAAAAAGCAGTTGTAATTATTTTTATTATGTACTCAGGCATAGTACAGATCTTGGGTGTGGGACTGGAAATGAATAAGAAATAAATGGTCTCTATATTCCAGAGACTCAAAATCTAAAGAAAAGACACCACTGGCTTTAATACCAAAGCAGACTAAGAAAAGCAGAACAATTAAAAACATTTGCCACGAGAGATCGAGAAGGAGAAAATGCATTCCACTTGGGAATTTTTGTTATCTGGAAGGTCTTGTTGAAGAGGTTCTGGGTGTTTGTGTTTAGTTAGATGCAAATTTTGACATATGGTGATGTGCACTTGAGAATGAGGTTAGAAAACAGGCACAAAAAGAGGTATAGACCTTCTGTTTATTGATAGATCTTAATTTTTTAGAGCATTCTAGGTTTACAAAAAAATTGTGCAGAAAGTACAGAGAGTTCCCACATAACCCCCGACAAATTATAAACTGGTCATTGCAACTAACCTGTTTCACCTCTTAATCTAGCTATTGCTTCAAAGTTTGAAAGAAGGTCTTCAAGAACAGATTAAATGACTACCAAAGAACATAATGGGCAAATTCCTAACTTGCTATAGCCATTAGGACGTTGCTTTAGTGCCTCCAGAGAGACAGTGGTGTGGCTAAGCTCCCCATTTCTGGAATTAGACTGTCTGGGTGTGAACTTGCCTACCACTTACTGCTTTTATATATTTGTACACGTTACTAGACTCCTCGAAGACCCACGTCTCCTAGAAGGAAAAAAGGGGCAATGAGTTAATCCATGTGAAGCACTTGACACAGTCCCTAGCATGTAATTATAAATGCTCAATAAATCTTAGCTATAGTTTGCCATAATTAATCTAGCCTGCATGAAAAGTACAAAAAGTAGAGCTTTGTACCCTCTAAATTCAGTGTCCAATCTTGACATAACCAGACTTGAGGTCAGACCTTAGAGTCACTACTAGCCTTCAAGACAGATTCCTTTGCCTTTGTGCACCTGTCATTCATTAGTGCTGAATACAGGCAGGGTCCCTCAGCTGGCTCCTTTGTCTGACTTACTCTCCTAGGGCCCCACTTCACACAGGTTCCAACAGAACTTTTGTACACCAGATGCCCTCACATCTGCCAGAGAATCTCCTCTGGAAGTTATTCCTCAGTTAATTATATCTTGGCTGCAGGAGATAAACTGAAAATCCACCTCAGTGGTCCAAAGGCTCTAAAAACACAGAAAAGAAATGTGAGCCATCCGAATCAGCTATTAAAAATGAAGGGGTCCCAAAGAAGAAATAATGCTTGAAAATGTTCTCTAGTTAGGATGACATGTGCTCTACATCATGTTCAAAATAAAAACCTGTGAGGAAACTAAAGCACTGCCCAATGTCATACACAGTTTTGTATGGGATATATACCAGGTAGGATATATTTTATGTATTTTTCTATTATATGACTGAAGTTGGTCTGTTTGTGCCAAATCAAAACAATAATAGATGTCCCGAAACAGGTGCATTATTAGTGTTTGAAGATTTATTAGAAATTAAAGAGTGACTTATGGGGAAGTCAGTGATTCCAGTGTCTAAAGCAACTCCTGCTTTTTGTCTTCTGGACACTTTTCATCAAGGGACATTGCTTATGTTTTTATATAGTAGGTGCAAAAACCCTGCAATAAATAAATACACACACAAAATTTGCCTTCAGTTTTGAAAGAATGAATTCAGAGGTGTCTGCTGTATAGCTTTAGATTTCTCTAAATGCTTTTTGAATAACTTCCAAGTACAACACCAATTCTACTATAATTACCTATATTTGTAATATAATTGTATTATAATCACCCATACTTCCACCTCCTTCACTTTTGCCACCATGTGTCTTTGTCCCTCCCCTTCCTCCTTACATTTCCTTCCATCAGCTTTTCTTTTGAGGACGATGCTAAGCCAAAATGCATATGTTTTTAACAATCAATCATTAAATACAACCATGAAAATATCTATACAGAAAAAATAGAAATCTTTGGATCTTAAAAAAATTGTTTTAAGCACTTATATGTATGGAGGAAAATCCAATGATTATAAAACATAAATTATTTATGTCATTTTAAATTCACATTCCATCAGTGTCTAAATATAAATCTTTATTTTTTCCAGCTGTGAAATCAGTATCTACATTCTTCATTGTGTTCTACCTCGTTACATGTTATTTCAAATTTCTATTTCTAGGAATCAAATAACCTACCTTGCCAAAAGAAATTAAACCACAATTTTGGTAAATTACATCTCTAGATTATTTCCTAGAAACATATTTTCATAGTTCTTGTAATTGCTCCTTGGAAAGATTGATCCTAATAGCTCTCCCAATGCTTTAAAAAAGTCATCTGTGTTTTTTAAAATAAATAATTACATATGTATAATAATTACAATGTATCAATATACATTGATACTATGTGCCTTTAACCAGAAAGTCTGAGCATTTTTTAAGGTGCTTCATTATTTGTTATTTCTCATGTGCTAACTCTGAATATCAGGACCATTTGAGAAGTGAAATCTAAATATTTTATGTATTTTAGAATACAAATTTTGTATATTACGTTTCTCACTCCTCTTCCTTCATATGCTTACTTCATTATAGAGTTATACTTTAAGAGGGATTATAAAACACACCTTATAAAATACAATTTTCTAGTATTAAAGGCATGTATAAATCAGATTACACTGAAGTCAAGAACATAGGCTCCGGAGTCAGGCATACCTGGGTTAAAACTAGTGCCTATGATTCACTAGCTGTGTGATTCTGTGCAAATTGCTTAAACCCTTTAAGCCTCAACGTCTTTACCTGTGAAACGGGCATAATAGGGCCCACCTCTTAAGATTTTAATAAGAACTGAATGAGATGATGCTTATAAAGAACTTGGTATAGTGATCAGCACCAAGTAAACACTAAATTAATGTTAGACATTGTTATTATTATGTGGATGCGCATAGGAAAAGGACTGAATGGTTACACAAAAAAATGTTAACAGTGGCTATGTTAGATGATAAGATTATGGACTTTTTTTCTTTGGAATTTATCCTTACTTTCTAAATACTCTATAATGAATATGCATTATGTGTTCCAACAAGCCTGTTAGATACCAGGGATAGGCCAGTAACAGCATTAAGTCACTTAAAAGAATAGAGGTTTATATTATAACCTTCTTCCTTTTGAAATTCCCTAAAGGTACTTGAAATCTTATCATCTGGCAGTGGGTATCATATACAATTTAGACATTACAAACAATAAGCTGTGGATACATGAAGTGCTAAAAAAGGAGTCAGGATAAGGATGGAGCGAGGATGGATAGAGATGATTGTGCCCTCTCACTTCCTGGATAAATACCTACTATCACACACTTCTCTTCCTGCACACCACTTCTGGCACATACCACTTAGGTGGTTATTGTGACGCTCTGGTTCCACTGAGATGCAATGAGCCATGAAGGAATCCTTCCCAAGGGATCTTACAATGATATGCTCCAGTCTTCTCTGGAACTGAAAATGTACACTGCCCTTGTCTATCCTCCAGGGAGGTGTCCCACATGGTAGGGATGACAGGATAGAGCCATGTGGCCAGTGGGTGCCCTTGTGACCTCCAGGTCCTTGCTCTCCTACATTTGCTAAGTATTCAGATTAAATTCTTTGTAGAGGGTATGTTGGAGGAGGTCATTGAGAGGACATGACTGCCTGTTGACAAAAGAGCTGAAGCGAGGGAATCAGGCAATGGTAGGTTCCTCACCCCATCCCTTGTCCTTGGAATGCATATTCTGCTCACTGTTCCCACAGTGGGAGCCATTTCAAGGACACAGCCTTGAGAGAGCAATGTATTGTTGAGGCCATCCGGACTGAATATGTGACTGAATCCAGTTAAGGGCTCTATATCAGCTTTTAAGATTCTGCCTGGTAGATGTGGAGATCTACTCATCTTGTGGCCGCCATACGTAAGTTCCCTTGCTTATTAAAACTGCCACCTGCCAATCTGGAGTGGCCTCTGTCTTCAGTCTCTCCTTGCGCTCTGTGTTTGAGGACCAGTTTGGAAACAAAAGGATAATACAATTCACATTATTGGCCAGACTATTTCTAAAAATATGGCCTAACTGTAAAATATGGGAAGGTAGTGAAAGAGATCATCTTCCACTTAATAAGTTTTTAGCATGAAAACCAATTAACACATTAGAAAACCCTTAATGTTTTAATATTCTCCTATAAGAACAAGATCTTAAGGTTCACTTGGAGCATTTCTTTGCCTCTTGGTTGTATCTACCATATTTTGAAAGATTTTCAAATTGATAGTTTGAAGCGAACTCGTTATTGTTGCAAATACACATGTATGTGTATTCAAATATTGAATAACAGTCTGAGGTTGATAAAGGATGATTCATAAATATTTTTAAAAGTTAGCTGTATGTCCATTTGTCATTGAGCCTTGGGGTCATCTTTTTACTTTGCTTTTCTTATTTTGCATGAAACTATTTAACAACAGTAATGAATACATTTTTTCATAGTATTTTGAAAATTAGACTTCAACTTTTAATCTTTTGTTAGTGAAATTATACTTAACCGTCTCTTTTTAAAATATCTTTTCTTGTTAAGGTTTTCTTACCATATTGACTAAAAGTGATAGAAGATAAAATATCATAAGCTGCCTAAAGCTATAGTATGTCTTTCATTACTTTGACATTCTTAATATTATATCATCATTTTTAAGTCAAACTTTCCCCCTCACCAAAGGCTCAGGTTGATGGAGATAAATTGCTGAACTGTTCAAATAGTTCCATAACATTCTAACTTGTCAAATAGGAGTAAGGTCATACAAGAGCATGCTAAATGGGATGATTAGCCATTGTTAATAAGAGTCTGAAAATCTTTCTATTTTTCTTTACAGTCAAAGAACTACAAATATAGATAAATATGTGTATTTTGAGAAAACTCTTTTGAAACATTTCAGGTCAACAAATAGGCATCCAAGCAATTTTCAACAAAGCCAACAAGTAATATATTTCATGTTTCATTTCTATAGTGGAGTGTAAAAAAAGAGAGACAGAAGATTTCCCAGAAAAGTTGGAAATTTGACAGAAGTTCCAAAGAATCATAAATAAAGAAAACAAAAGGAAAAAAAATAGAGACAGGGAGTCAGTAAACTTTGAGATTAGCTCTTGTGTAAGATAAAGTACACGGTCATTTATTATTTCAAACACTTTTGTACATTGGGTAGATGTTAATTGGCTTACTAACAGTTTTTAAATGTTCCCATCTCCTTTGGGAAGCTTATGGTTTGCTTTTATTTTCAAACATCAAGATTCATCATTAAACATTTTCCAATGGAATTCCAGGAATTTTACCCATCTGTGAAGAAATAACTTGGAGTTGACACATTCACGAAAATAAAAGTGTCCTGTTCAAGAATTTACTAGATACATAGCCTCAGTGGCCCTTTGAATTTCACAGTTCTTTAGGTTTCCTTATTTTTTTTTTTCCTGTGTGAAATCCTACATAGACGTCTCATACCACAATGCCTAAGGTCAGAATCAGAACCAACATTTTGAGCCATTTTCTCCAAATCAGATATAGATTTTTTTTTCTACAAATATTCTATCAGACATCATTTATGGATGAACATTATTTAAGGCAGGAAAAAAATTGGGGAGATCAGTATTTTAACCACTATTCATAAATTGCCACCTATTCTTTAAACCTTTGCCTATCCTGTAAATGAGCATGCTACTTTGGCAGAAGAAGGGAGAAAGGGAGACCATTTTCACTGGTTGAAACATAATCATCAAAGCAATATCAGTGTATTTTATGCTTTAGGGATATGATACATTCATAAACCTCAAGTGTTGGAGAAATGAGGCGGTTTTGAAAGAGCAAAAAGGCAGTCAGGCTTGGCTTTAATAAATCACAATTTTGCTCCTCTTGTCACTATGTGCTGTTCTATTATGACAACTGACATTCAACAAATATTTTCCAAGCACCTACTATGCGCTAGGTTCTTTCCCATGTGTTAGATTTCATCATCATCATTCCCAGACTCAGTGAGGTTAAGTAACTCGTTCAAGCTCTCACAGCACGTAAAGAGTAAAGCCAGGACCCTAAATCAGGATGTTTGATATAAGAACCCAAGTGCTTCACTTGCAATATAGCCTCCGTATCTTACTTTGGGGTTTTATCAGGACTGCTATGACTGGACTTTGCACGCAGACTCCTTAAAATTAGAATTTGGGCCAGGGTGCCTAATCATATAAATATTCACTTGACCTTGGACAAGTTACTTACGTTCTCTGTGCCTCAGTTTCTTCGTTTGTCAGATAAGGATATCAACAGTACCTACTTCACTGGGCAGCCCTGAGAATTAAATGAGTTAGCATGTATGAAGCATTAGAAAAATGTCGCATACATAGTGAGCTTTATTATTAAATCGTCTGAACTATTTATGATTTCGAATTATGTTCTTAGAATTGTGTTCTTATAGAGTTTCATGTCTACATGGATATTTGGTTTTTGTCTTGTCTTGCTTGGTTTTAATTCTCTATTTCTGATGTTGGGAGATGGTGAATAAGACAAAACAGTAGCAGCTGTTGAGCTGTTAGTGTTAAAGGAAGAAAGCTGCACAAAAAGGCGATGGGAAAACATAATTACTTCAAGAGATACCAAAAGGAAGGGGAAAAAAGAAAGAATAATATCCCATGTCAGAAGGAGAGTTCCTAAAAAGTACCCTAGAGTAACACACACACATGCATGCACGTCCTGATAACTGTCTCTATAGAAATCAAAACTTGGGGAGTTGGTGGTACAAATCACATTAAATCCAAGACAATAAATATGAGGGGTCGGGTAAAATGAGCAGAATATGATAATACACTGGCATCCTCAGAGGCCTCCCCTGCACTCATTCCCAACCATTTCCTCCCTGCCACCTGCTCCTGTCCCTGAGGCAGCCTGTTAGGGGCGGTGCTTAGCTGGGTCTCTGACCTCCCACTACCACATCTACGTGCCGCCTGCAGTCACCCTCCCTCGCCCGTCTAACTCCACCCCTTGCTGCACACTGGCCCTTTGAAGGTTTTAATCAGGCACCGATGCTGAAGTTTGTTATTCTTACCAATGGTGGTGATCAAAATCATGGGACGTACTCTGAATCCTAAACATGGTCAGCTTTGCAAACAATGTTTATGGACTCTTTTGTAGCACTGAGTGTTAAGGAAGAAAAACATACCAATCCTATCCGCAAATTGCATGAGACTGGTTATGAATGATTAACCATTGCAAAGACAATGGAGAACGTGCTCAGACTCTCTAGAGGCAGTGGAAATTAACCATTAAAAACGGCCTCTTAGCAGAGGGCTACTTTTAACTTCACTCTACGTTTATTTTTTCAGTTTTTATTTTTTCATTTGTGTGATGAGCTTTGACCTTTTTATGGAAAGTTTTGACCGTTCTCTTTAAATTCCTAACTATGGGGGCCTTTCCTTTCCACGTGAGAGTGTGTGTGTTTGTGTGCACCTCCCCCACATGTACATGCCCTTGGTAGGGGCAGGTAGAAAGATAATGACACTGATACATATTATTGAGCAAATTTTTGAGATCTTGGTTAGGTCACTTCCTCACTGAAGGCAGTATATTTCTTTTATCACTTTCAGAGCCAGTTTATATAATTTAAAAAAATATGAAGTATAGTTGATTTACAATGTTGTGTTAGTTTCTGGCACATAGCAAAGTGATTCAGATATATATATATATATATATATATATATATATATATTCTTTTCCACCATAGGTTATTACAAGATATTGAATACAGTCCCCTGTACTATACAGTAGGACCTTGTTGTTTCTCTATTTTATATATAGTAATGTGTATCTGTTAATCCCAAGCTTCTAATTTAATCCTGCCCAGGTTATATAATTTGATGGTTCTATGATCTGATAAGAGCTGTTCTCAAGATTCATAGAGGTGCTAAGCACCTCTACTCAGTTTCTGACTATAAAAAAATTTCAATGTCTTTGTTAAACTGAAAAAAATATATAGTCAATCATTTAAGTTACTAATTTACAAAATAAAAAATCAGAGGAAAGTAAAATTCCCACCTGCCAAGTCACTCTACTTGGTGACTGTGTTATAAGCTTGGTCAAAGGCTGAGGCAGTAGAACCAAATGGTTCCAAAATACTGTGGTTTAAAGACAATGGAGGTATATTAATCTCACATTATATCTGTAGAGTGAGCACTCCAGGCTGGGGGGCTCTAGGTAGCTCTGGTCAAGATGCTTACTCAGAGACTTGAGTTCCTTGCACCCTGTTGCTTTGTCAGAGCAGGTCTTCATCGGCAGAGTGGAAGCTGAGTCACAGGTGAGGGACCTATAGCTTGCAGGAAGTGAGAAAGTGACGTGCAAGCCCACTGTCTTAGGCTCAGATGTTGAAACAGCACAGGTCACATCTATACACATTTCACTGGCAAGAATTCAGTCACATGACCTCACCTAGCTAAAAGAGCAGCTAGAAAAAGTAGTCTCTAGTAGGGCCCACGGGAGGCCAGCCACAACTCTATTGTACAGAAAAGAGAGATTAGAGTTTGGGGGACAATCAGCTGTCTATGTCACATCCCCTTAGTTTCTAAAGCTAGAGTTCGGTAAATTTCTAGATATTATGAACCATATTTTTAAATATTCAAAAATAGAATCAAATAACTGTTTTGGAAAAAATAATAATACCAAGTGTAAGATGTAGGATGACAGGAGCTGTATAAACAGACAATCTCATATACTCTGAAGGGTAAAAGCAAGTTTTGCATCTTCTGTTGGATATCTGGCAATTATTCCAATACAACTTCCCTAATAGTGGAAGTAGAAGTGACACAGTCAGTTATTAAACAGCCGTGCTGCTTGGTTGTCAAACACACTCATAGACTGAAAAGAAATATTCTGTATTTCAGATTAAAGCTGTATCTTCCAACACCATATGAATCCAGAGGAGTACAGGAATTTGGAAGTGGCTCCTTTACTCTCTTCTATTTGTCCTCACAGCTACTTAGTATATTTATGATCTTTTACCTAGGCTGACAGGGCTATCCCATATGCCCGAGCCTTAATAATCCTTGGGGAAAACATCTCTCTTTCTATCCTCCTTCAGTCAGTGATTTGTAATTTTTACCTTTTTGACCCCTTTTCCCAGAATCTGGTTCCTTTAGCAAAGCAGACTGTCAATCATTCGGGTTCATCCAGATCCACTCTGGATGAGGTGAGGCTGAGTGAAGCACTGCAAATGGAGTACATGTGAAAAATCAATCCGTTTATACTGCCATATTGACCTCATCTTAGCGTAACTCTTTTTTTTTTTAATTAAATTTATTTTATTTTAGCGTAACTCTTGTTCATGGTTTTGCTTTTTAAAAAGTTTCCTTCTCTTCCTCTGTGTTAGGTCTGACTCAAGGTTTAGAAATAGGTGAAGGAAGAGGGTGCAGAGTGACCTCCAGAGGCATACCCGGCTTATCCTAGGTCAGATTAGGTCTCTCTAGATTTCTTTCTACCCCTTACAGGGAGCTGTCCTTTGTCCTCTGCTTCAGAATCTGAACCACCAACCCATCTCCAACAGTGCCCCACCTTTTTCTTTGTGCTTTTCTGCATCACACTGATTAGGTCCAACAAGTCTAAATTTCAGCAGCTTGAAATTTAGATCCATGGAAGAGGCCTGGCCTCCTCTCCTCGCTGGGGTGATAGTTATACCATCCTTACCCAAGGTTGAGCGTTCATGGTCCCCACATCACTCTCACCTTGCTCCTTGATACCATTCCTCTTCTAACTTCTCCTCACAGAGGCGAGAGGGGCTCCTCTTTGGCCTCACCGAGAGTGTATCAATTCTGTTATGGATGTTGGTGTCAGTGTCCTGAAGCCAGGTATTTTCCCTCTCTATCAACTCTCGCAGGGGTAAGAAGCGTCTACATAACAGACTGCACTTCAACCTTTACTTGTTAACGTGGATTCTAATTAGTTTACTATTAGGGCTCTCTCCTAGCAGTCAGGTATGCCCACCTGAAATCTTGGCACTTTTCCTGGATGACCAGGTATTTGATTTTCAGTGTTATATAGTCCTATAGCAACCTCTTAGCCTCTTGAGGTTTTCTCTTAATTTAGTTATATACGAGAGTGAAATTATTATTTTGTTCCCTTGTCATAAACAGAGTTTAAAGGAAAGATGGTGCAACTTTAAGAAATTGAAAAGGAAACTAGAGAAATAGCTGCTTAGTAGCATTGTTTTCATGAACTAGGAAATATATTTATGAGTTTGTCTTTTTTTTTTTTTTTTTCTGGATGAAGAGTTACTGTAGTTTTTTGGTCTTTGAGACTCTTTGGATGATGAAGGCTGGCTAAGCTTGACCCTGGGGTACAACCTTGGGTATGTGGTCTGCTTTCCAGTGTTGCTGGAAGCCTGCTGATGATCTGAGCCAAGGTCTTTAACTTCCCTGTCAAATCTGTGAGCTACATAACAGAATTGTAACGTACATATTCCTTTTTTCTTCAGTTTAGCCAGAGTTCAGAGGTACAATCACCATGCATTTCCTAAGCACCCTGAGGTGATACTACTGAGAAAGTACCAGTGCTTTCCACAGCCCATTCACAAGGCATTCCAATACCTTCTAAAAACCCTCATTAGTGTTAATTTCTGCCATTCCCAGAGTAGGCTTCTGGCCTTTAGAGAAGATTTACCGTTTCCCCACTTGAAGACTCCACTACTTTCTGTCACCTTGAATCTTTTTGCTGGGCTCTTGGCCAGCCTTCCCCTCTCATTTGGGATGACTGTCAAAGTTTTAGGTTACTGAATTCACGGCTGCTGATAGATACTACAATCTTCAGGATGCAAGTCTTTCCCATCCCAAATGGCAATAGAGAGAGTATCAGAGACTTGAGCCCAGCAGTGGAATGGAGCATCTACATATCTGTTTTTCAACTTTGACCAATCATAAGACCAAAAAGTTCAGTTTCTTGAGCTGCTATCCATTGCTGTCTATTCATGCCCAATTGAGCACTCATAAGGACATTCACAGTGGTTTGATATACATCTATACTATAAAAGGTATCGCAATTCATATAAATCTTAAAAGTTGACTGCCGTATACTTCTTCACATCTAAGAATTTTAATTTATGAGGAGGTAGCAGATATAATTGTCAGGCTGGATCAACCTAGCTAATTCTTTGTTTTTTTCTATTTGAAGGTACTGCTGTTATAAGACCACTTCAAGACTTCTAAATTGGCATTGATATGAAATATTGTTAGGGTTGAGAAAATTCAATATGTAACACAAATGCTAAGAATGGCTGCTCTCAGACCTCTTCCCACCTCTCTTGCTGAAGGATCCAGAGGCTCTCAATATTCTGAACTCAGAAATCTTCCCTGGCTCTGGGCTTATCCCCAGCTGAGAAACAGTGGGTTCCTCATATGTCACAAAGTTGCAGCAGCAACTTTATCAAGATCAGTTCCAACCCTGCTCCTCCAAAGTCCTTCTGAGGACATCAGAAGTTTCACATAGTTTCTATCCCCTCCTTCTGATGAAAGGTTGCTGGGCCTTGGAAATACCTGAGTCACTCTCAAGACTGGAAAATTCTACCAGACATGATATCTCTCTTCTCATTATTCTCTGAATTCATGAGTATCTGACAATAAATTTATATAAAACCAAAGATCCCAGCCAGCCAGTCTGTTAAATAAAGTACAGTTTATTGGTTAACCTTTTGTTCAGTTCACGATATCTACCAAATCCTAATTTCTCCAGAGTTCATGCAAACCGTGACGATTAACTCTAAAGATGTCAAGACGTGATTTTTCTATCTTTAATTAAGAATTTAAAGATACGATATCTTAAATCATTTATCTCAGGATGATTTTTCTAAAACGAATTTCCTATTGTGTTGCCCTGTTTTAAATTCCTATACTGTACATTTTCTCTTAGAGTGCAGGTTTAACTTTAATAATTTCCTGTATTCTTTGGGCCCCAAGGAATTACCAAGGACAAAAACATCTAAACTAATGTCTGAAGGTCCTTTACAGATTCCCCGCCTCTACGTACCTTCTATTTGACTATAAGCACTAGTACACAGAACAGGTTCTGAGATTATGCTAACAACCAAAATAGGCTAACACTGAATGACATGTGTCTCAGCCTGGCTTTACTAGAAAGCAGAGCCTGAGAAAAAGGCTTATGTGCCAATAGCTTATTGGAGAGTATGCCCCAGGGGGCAAGAATGAGAGACAATGGTAATAAAGCAGGAAGAACCAGAAAAAGAGATGTATCATTGAGTTGGCTCTCCCCTATGTGTGACTGGTTGCTCAATCCCGTGGGATCACCTAAAATATTAAATGTTAAATTTATTTTAATCTGATTCAATTTAAATGTTAAATTACTAGAGAATTTATCCTCTAGCCACAATGATACTAAATTAAAAATTAAAACAAAAACTGGAAACAACTCAGATATCCTTCAATGGGTGAATGGTGAACAAACTATAGTACACCCATGCATTGAACTACTACTTAGCAATGAAAAGAAACAAACCAGGGACTTCCCTGGTGGTGCAGTGGTTAAAGAATCCGCCTGCCAATGCAGGGGACACAGGTTTGATCCCTGGTCCGGGAAGATCCCACATGCCGTGAAGCAACTAAGTCTGTGCACCACAGCTACTGAGCCCACGCTCTAGAGTCTGCGAGCCACAATTACTGAGCCTGCGTGACACAACTACTGAAGCCCGCGTGCCTAGAGCCCATGCTCTGCAACAAGAAAAGCCACCGCAATGAGAAGCCCATGCACCGCAACGAAGAGTAGCACCTACTCACAGCAACTAGAGAAAGCCCGCATGCAGCAACGAAGGCCCCACGCAGCCAAAAATAAATTAATTAAATTTTAAAAAAGAAACAAACCATTGACACACAATGACTTGGATAAATCACTAGATAATTATGCTAAGTGAAAAAACAATTCCAAATTTTATAGACTGTATGATTCCATTGATATAACATTCTTGAAATGACAAAATTGTAGAAATGGAGAACAGATTAGTGGCTGCCAGGAGATAAGGAGTCTGTGGGTGAGAGAGGGAAGTGGGTATGGCTGTAAGAGAGCAACATGAGGTATCCTTGTGGCAATGGAAATGTTCTGAGATTTGACTGTGACAATGTCAATATTTTGGCTCTTTTATAAGATATTACTATTGAGGGATAAAGTGTACATTGGATTTCTCTGTGTTTCTTACAACTTCATATGAATCTACCTTGATCTCAAAATTAAAAACTCAATTTAAAGACATGACAAAAAAAAAGCCCTCTCCACAATTCATATGATTATCATTATTCCACTACCATTCAAGTGCTAAAACCAAAGTATCATCCCCCAAATCTTACTTTCCACCTGTAACTAACTCCATTAAATCACAGATAAGAACCTTAGTAATTAAAATGCCACTGGCTGCCAGAGGTTATCACCATGCCACATGGCGGCATACTGGTTCCCCAATATACAGAGTCTGAGACAAAGCTTAAATGCCAATACTTACTGGGGAGTGAGATCCAGGAAGCAAAGATAAGAGATAGCGAGAGCAAAGCAGGTAAAGATAGAGAGCTAACACAAAGATGGATTATCAAGTTGGCCACCACAATGTGTGACTGGTTACATGGCAGTCAGAATTCTAAAGATGTTCCTCTAAACACCCACCCTCTGATTATTCAGCCAAACACTAATTAGGTACCACTGTGAAAGGACTTTGCAGATGTAATTAAGACCAATCAGTTGCTTTAAAATAGGGAGAGTATATTGGATTATCCAGGTGGGCCCAATCTAATCACACATGCCCATAGGAGCAGAGAACTTTCCCTGGCTGGAGATGGACAGGAAGAGGTTAAAGAGGAGGTGAAAGGTCAAATCAGGGAGATTCCAAGTGTGAGAAGGGTTCAACGTGCTGTTACTGTTTCTGAGATGTAGGGACCCCTATGCAAAGACTGGAAAGAGGCCACAGGAGGTAAGAGAATCCTTCAGCTGACAGACAGCAAGGAAATGGGAACCTCAGTCCTGCAACCACCAGGAACTGGATTCTTCCAGCAACTTGGATGAGTGTACATTCAGATTCTCTCCAGAACATACAGAAAGGAGTCTAAACTAGCTGATACCTTGATTTTGGTCTTGTGGAGCCCAGAAAAGAAAAACCCACCAAGCCAAACTGGACTTGTGACCTAAAGAACTCTCAAGACAAAAAAGTTGTGTTGTTTTAAGTCATTCAGTTTGTGGCAATTTGTTTCAACAGCAATAGAAAATGAATATAGTTTGCCGCCTAAAACGCAACTCAGGACTATCTGCCTAGGGAAAGAAAGAAACACTTATCCACGGACTCCCATCTCATAACAGTGAAGGTCACTTATGAGTTATACATGCATGAAGGTCCGGCAGTTTCCCACCACCTTCCTGCAGCACAGCATCAATAAAAAGCCCTTGAACAGGAAACGGTTAAGTATGAGGGGCAGGCCTGAGGCAAGGTGCGGCCAGGCTGCACATGTAAGAAGTGGCCAGTATCAAAGTTCTTCTCATGCTCACTCCATAAAAATGAAGACCAAAGGGGAGAAAGAGGAACTGCTTTCTTTTTCTGGGTGCCAGGTTTATAATATATCCAGCTGTGATTCTAATATACCCGAAAGCACTATATATGCTAGCAGCAGTCCCTCTTAGGTGGCATAAGGCAGGTTGGTGGGGTCAAGAAGGCAAAGGTTCAAGGTGCTTGAAGGGTCATTGTTATGGACTGAATGTCTGTGTCACTCCACAATTCATATGTTGAAATCTTAACCCTCAACATGATGGTATTAGGAGGTGGGGCCTTTGGCAAGTGATTAGGTTATGAGGGTGGAGTCTTCATGAGTGGAAGTAGTGCCCTTCAAAAGAGACCTCAGGAAGCTCTGTCACTCCTTCCACCACGAGAGGACATGGCAAGAAGGAGGCTGTCTGTGAACAAGGAGGCCAGCTCTCACCAGACACCGAACTTGTCGGCACCGTGTTTTTGACTTTTTAGCCTCTAGAACTGTGAGAAATAAATCTTTACTGTTTAAACCACCGGTCTATGATATTTTTGTTTTAGTAGCCTGAACGGACTATGATAGTCATCAAAATAGATACCAGAGTAATTAAGGTAGATAGTGGGACATGGATGAAGAGAAACCTGAGCCAGAGAGCGACACCGTGTGGGCCCTAGCATGGAGTAGAAGACAGGGATGTGGTGAAGGTGGTGTCCTTACTGAGGCCGGCTGCTGGTGCCTGGCGTGCATTGTACAGCAGCATCCATACCCTTTTTGAAGCACTGTGAGGTCAGGCAGACTTCCCTGGGCCCTCTGACGCATTTTGTTTCTTGTTCTTCTGCTTTGAATCCCAAAAGAAAGGTTCTTACTTGCGCCTCTTCTTTGACACAAATGTGCACATCTATGTCCATACAATGGGCTAGGTCCTGAGACCTGGAAATCCCCAGCCTACAGGAACATCATCTTTGGAAGGTAGATTGTCCTCTCCTGTGTGGTGGTGGGAGATACTTCATTGCTTCTCCTTTCCAGCCTTACCCTCATTTGTAGACTCAATGGGCTCCCACCCCCAAGTATTATGAACCTCCTTTTTCTTCTACTTACTATCCTAGGTCCATCATTTCCTGGCTGGGAAATCATGGGTCAATCATCTGATCTTTCCTTGCTTCTGTTTCTTCATTTATAAAGTGATGATAATAAAAACAATTTATAGGGCGGTGGTTTGGCTTAAATGGGTTAATATAAGTAACGTGTTGAGGACAGTGCCAGACCTAGAGTGTCTGCTATAATGACAACAGTAACAACAATATGGCTATCATTAGATGGCAAAAGATCAACGCAACCTAAACTACAGAGAATTTATTAAATAAATTATAATAGAGCCATAAAACGGAATATCGTGTCGTTTTTAAAAAATTAACAAGATTTATAAGATATATTAATCTGGAGAAGTTACAGAAAAGCTTGTATAATACTGTGTAAAACAGTATGGCAAAGTAATATATACTTACATTTGCTTGCATATGTGTAAAATTGCTTGGGGAAGATACACAAGAAGTTAATAGTAGTAGTTTTTCTGTTTGGGTCATAAAACCTTGGCAGATGGGTGACAGTGGTAGAAGAGAGATTTTTCAGTGTACATTTTTATACTTTTCAATTTAAGAACCATGTAAATGTATTATCTAGTCAAAAATACAGGCAATGCCTTAAGAATGAAAATATAAAAGAGAGAACCCAACTAATTCATTGGAGCTGGGGAACTCTAACCTATGTGTGAGAGTCATGATCCTGAAATCTAGGCTGCATAAAGGGCATGATCAGTCTTTTTTCTTCAAGAATTTCTGATCAGTTGCACTACTGAGAGATGAATTCTGAGAGCTCAAAAGACCTATCTGGTGGCAAGGGTGACACCTGCAGGACAGACTGAGAATTTGTCGAATTATTTATCTTTGCTGAGCAGAACATTACACCTGGGGCATGGCTTAAGGCGGCTGATGATGGATTTCTCATCGGAATTGCTAGACAAAGAAGTTTGCATAAGTACCAATGGAAATACTGCAAACAAAAGCATTTTTATATAGGGAATCTAGGAAAGTCACTTCCCACTCACTAGCTGTGTCTTTCAGCAAAGCCATTTAACAGCCTCAGAGATGTGGTTCCTTCAGGTGTAAAATATGGAGAATGAGGCCCATTTTTAAGAGTTGTATGGATTTGAAATAGGTATGTAAAGTTCATTGTTCAGCTCCTGGCACATTCTAAGTGTTCAGTAACTAGTATCTACTGGTATTGTTAATAGCCACTGTCCACTGGACTGATTCCTTCAGCCAAACACCCAGCTTGCTGCAAATCAGCCCCTTCACTACCTTCCAAATGAATCCAGTCACACTAAATACAACAAGAGTTTTGAGGTTATACTGCAGAGCCACAAACCAGATCACCTGGGCAGTGATAAGGATCCCATCCAGGGCCTTTCTCCCTGTAGCACTTGGCCTCTGGAACTCCTGTGTCCTTGCTCCAAGATTTCCCCTGACACAGCAACTCCCAGTCTTTGCCTCCTTCTCTCCCTTCTTACTTATGCAGATCAATGTATCTCTCCTACTTTACACTTCTGTCAAATAAAAAGCAAATTTGGGGCTTCCCTGGTGGCGCAGTGGTTGAGAGTCCGCCTGCCGATGCAGGGGACACGTGTTCGTGCCCCGGTCCGGGAAGATCCCACATGCCGCAGAGCGGCTGGGCCTGTGAGCCATGGCCGCTGAGCCTGCGTGTCCGGAGCCTGTGCTCCGCAACGGGAGAGGCCACAACAGTGAGAGGCCCAGCGTACAGCAAAAAGACTACTGCAACAGTGAGAGGGAGACTTTGCAATAGGGAGAACAGAGCTCCTGACCCTAAGATCTATAAGCATCTCAGTGGTCAGGGAGAAAGATGTGTTTGTTTTATGGGGAGGCATAAATAAGGCCAGAAAGGACAGGAACTAAGGGAGTAGCTGAGCAGGTGGCATGATCAGACAGTTAAGCAGGTGATGTCGTTAAGGAGGAATTATTCCACATTCCAGTGCGTAACCCCTGGGGCCAAATTTCAGGGCTCTGGGGAAGGACAGAAGCCTAACTAAAGTTTGGTTGAGGTAAGTTAGTGGGCATTTTGTTCAAATTGTTCAGTGGGGACAAACAGTTCAGCAAATCTTTTATGACAAAGAATGGGAATTTCGAGGGTTTTTGTCTGGCTTTGTCCTAAGTAAACAAGGCGGTGGTAGGGGGTCATCTTATTTAAGTCATATGGGGAAGGGTGTTCTTTGCAGTAAGTCTTTTCCCAGAACACGAGAGGATGAGAGGATTTCTTAATTTGCAGTTTTCCGGGAGCACAGAGATCAGGTAAAGTGCAATGTTATCATTTCCAAACTAGCAAGTCACATCTCACCTCCACTGCTGGCAATTTGGGGTCATTTACTCACCATTCTCTGTCTCTGTTTCTTCACCCATCTGTATTTTCTAGGAAAAAAGTAAATTATTAAATATCTATATCTGTACCTCCCTTTCTCTCTCTGACAGCAAGAGAAACTTATCTATAAATCATAGAAAGTCGCATACATCATAGACATTACCCTGAATACTTCAGGATGCCTTTCCTAAGAAGAACATTCTTCCATATAACCACAATAACACTAGTCCACCTAAAAATTAACATCAATTTTATAATATCTTCTAGTATCCAGTCCACATTCTCATTTTCCTAATTGTCTTCCAAATACTTTTATTACTCCCCCACCCAGACCTCTTGAAACAATATCCAACCTAGGTTCACAGGTAACGTTGGATTTAATGTCATTTTAGTTTCCTTGAACTTTGCTACTCAAAGCGTGATCCATGAGTCAGTATTATCAACATCACCTGGAACGGAGTTTGAAATGCAAACTATCAGGCCCTGCCCAGACCTAATCAGAAGCAGCTTTTGAACCAGATCCCCAGGTGATTCAAATGTGCCTTAAGAATTGAGAAGCATTGCTCTCGAACAGTGTTTCCACTTTGCCCCCATGATACTGAATTTTTGAAAAGTCTAGATCAGTTGTTTGTTTTTTTCACTACCACTTTTATAGTCACTTATCTGAATATAAATTCACTTACATCCATTCTAGAAGGTTTGGAAAATGGTGGTTTTGTTTTGTTTTCTACTTCGTACTTTTCTGTGTCTGAGTGTGCTTTAGTATCTTAAAAGCATCTTTTTCCTTTTTTCTCCTTTCTTTGGATCATGTAAGCAATAAATGAATGAATTTTATGGTAAAACTTTACATGATTTAGACATCTACAAAGAAAAGTCTACATCCTCCTTTATATTTCCTATCAGTTTTATTCCCCTCCTCAGATGCAGCTACTATCAACTGATTTATATTTATCTGTATCATTCAGGGTTCAGTCATGGGAGCAGAACCATGATACACATTTTGGAAAGAAGACATTTATTGCAGGAATTAGACCTTACAAAAATGCTGGAAGTGAGGAAGTGAAAGTCTGGAAGGGGAGTCAGAGATCAGGTGCCTGGAGCAGGGATGGGGAAGCCAAGCCCTGGAGCTTGTAAGGAAAGCTGTGAAGCCAGCCAGACATGTCCAACCTGCAGTGTGGGCTCAGGAGGGGACTATGGCAGGCTATTCCCTCTGTGTAACTCCTTCCCTGTGGACCCATAGCCAAGCATCTTCTGAACAGCTCAGAGTTGCTATTAGACATCAGGGCCAGAGATCAGAAATACCAGATGGACAAGGAGCTTTGACCCACAGTTCATCAACACATCTGACCACAGTGACCTTCTCAGAGTAATGGCTGCTGTTTTGCTTTTGCCTCCCAAATCTTATATAAGCTCCCTTATGGACAACTATAACCTGGGTTGGAAAAGAAGGCATAATCCAGCCCAGCATTCTACCCACCCCCTTTAAATAAGTATATATGCATACTCATTCTTTGTAGAAATGGAATCACATGGTACATACTGTTTGCCACTTTCACTTCAGTCTTTCGAGGTCTGTCAATACATATTGCACAGTACACCAAACCACTTCTTTTTAGTTTTTGCAACCCCTTGAGGCAGCTTTTTTTAAAACCACTGGTGGCATCCCTTAGTGGTTCATGGAATTAACTAGTGTGTCAAAGCACCATTAAAAAGTATGGGATAGAACAGAAAATATAAAAGTGCATCTCCCTCTGTAAAGATAACTACTGCTTTGTGAAACATTTGTTTCAGTTAAATACGTGTGTGTGCTGGGGGCACAGCCTGAAATATATAGCCTTCTGTGGGTAACAGTGGTTAAAAAAAACATTGCCTTGGGATTTTGCTTTTCTTTCTTTTTTTCCTCTTCCACCACCTCTCCATTTTTTTTGTTTGATTATTTATTTTGACTGATAACCTTAGTTTGGAAAAAATAGGGTGATATCTGGGGCTAAGGGTTTTTGAAATAGAGGGAGTGAGACAAATTCACCTTAAAAAAAAAACCATGCTGTGGTTATAAATAGCATCTGATCTATTCCCAGTACAAAGCTGCTAGCGAGCATTAGAAGAAGATTCCTCTTCAGTAACATGAATGAGAAAAGATGGATATGGTCAGAAAATCAAATGATGTTGCCTCAAAAGTGTAAAAAACCTTCAGTTTGTGAACTTCCGCAACCAACAGTAAAACATATGCTCATTTGTTTGGTAACAGAGACCTCTAGAGAGCTCATATTAGAACTGCAGCAAACCCTTTTTAAAAAATTATTTATTTTTTATTTTAAGGCTGACTTTGGTTGATATCATAGATTTTTGGAGCACAGAAAGAATTTAGAGATCATTTAATTCCATATACTTGGATGCTCCTAAGACTTATTACTTACGTTTTATATGCCAAGCACTTTTATAAATGATATCTAATTCGGTTTTCACAATTCTGTGAGGTAAATATTACCACTTTCAATTTGGTTTTTTAAATTTATCTTTAAGTTTATTTTTAATTTAATTTTTATTTTATTCTTATTGAGGTATGATTGACAAATAAAACTTGTGTATATTTAGATTGTACATTGTGATTTTTTTTTTTACAGTGTATTGAAGTATAGTTGCCAAAGTTGTGGCACTTTCATTTCATAAATGAAGAAACAAAAGACTCAGAAAGTAAAGTGACATGTCTAAAAGCAGAAAGCTAGAAAGTGGCAGGGCCAAATCTAAAATTCAGGATTCTGGATTTTCAGGTCAGCAGTTTTTCTAATATACTACAATATCAAAATAGTATATACTTTTTAAGTGAAGAGGACTTAGCATTTAGTTCATTTTCTTCATTTCTAAATGGAATAAAAGAGACACAAAAAGAAGAGCAAATTGTCTGGGGTTACATAGCTAGTAAAGAGCAGAGCCAAGGTTAGTATAAGTGAAACAGCTGGAGATTGAAGACCAGGAGACAGGTGTGCTAACCTGGTTTTCAATCTCCAGCTGTTTCACTTATACTACATGGACAAAATACATCCTACTTAATAATGTGGAAAGACCCATTTCTAGCAAAATGGCAGAATGGTTTAAAAAAATCACTTCTTAGAAATTATTTAGAGGGTAAATATATCCATATGCACTCAAGTGAAATTTTCTATAAATATGATTTTATTCATATGTAAAAGAAAATATATCTCAGAAACTGAAATGACAGAATAAAATAAGTGATTAAAGTGATGATATTGATGTGCATTGTTGATCAGTAATTTATTTGTTAAAATATACAAGTGCTTTGTACAATGTAAATTTGCCATTCAGCTTGAACACATACTATGGGCAAAAGTCAATGTACATGACTGGGAATGAAACTGAGAGAGGTGTGATTTTTGTCTCCCTGGACTTGCAGTCTTTGAGAGATATTTTTTTTAAATCGCTCAAATAGCATTTAACTAATTGCAATTTTTGTAAATGCTATGAAGTAAAAGTGTAGGATACTATATAGTTCTATTTTTTAAAAATCACTTCTTAGGAAAATACTCTAAAAAATCTAGATAAAATATTAAAAAATAAATATTTAGTTCAGGAGAGTTAATTTCCTGAAGTTGAAAGCTGAAAATTTTTTAAGTGAAGACAGGGAAGTATCAGAAAATTTCAGAGAGCAAAAAGGAGTGGAGAGGGTAATTAATCAAAGAGGTGAGGAATTCAGAGGCTCCAGCCTGCTCAAAGGGCACCTCAGAATTACGGTGACCTCCAGCTTTCTGGCTGGTGGTCTCACAGGACATCAGAGCAGGAAGCAAACCTTCAGGACTCCCAAAGATGGAAATTCAGACAGGACCCCCACTGCATTAAGCTGAGACCCCAATGGGTAAATCCTCAGTTGGAAGGGTGAATTGAAAAATCAAAGTCACTCCACAGATGGAAATAATGAAATAGTTTGCCTTTTTCAAACTTGGGGCTGGGTTGGGGAACGGGAGGAATGCCTCTCAAGGGAATTTTGTGTGTGTACTTTTTTTGCGGTATACGGGCCTCTCACTGTTGTGGCCTCTCCCGTTGCGGAGCATAGGCTCCGGACGCGCAGGCTCAGCGGCCATGGCTCACATGACCAGCTGCTCCGCAGCATGTGGGATCTTCCCGGATCGGGGCACGAACTCATGTACCCTGCATCGGCAACCGGACTCTCCACCACTGCGCCACCAGGGAAGCCCCTGTGTGTGTACTTTTTTTAAAAGTCAGGTTTTTGGAGGCTTAATTTCTGTGAAGTAAAATTCACTATTTTTAGTATGTAGTTCTATGAACTTTGATAAATGCCTACACTCTTGTAACCACCACCTTGATAAATGCCTACACTCTTGTAACCACCACCTCTTGGAACACCTCCATCACCCCCCAAATTCCCTTGTGTCACTTTCTAGTCCAACCTCCTCCCCTACCTCCAGCCTCTGCCACTACTGATTTTTCTGTCCCCACAGTTTTGTCTTTTCATGAATGTCATGTAAGTGGAATCATGGAGTATTGTGGTTTTTGAGTTAGCTTCTTTCACTTAGCCTGACGCCTTCGAGGTACATCCACATCATTTTGTCAGGAGTTTGCTCATTTTCATTGCTATACGGACGGCATCCTGCTGCATGGATGTAACATGGTTTGTGCAGTCACAACTGAAGGGTATTTGGGTTGCTTCCAGTTTTGGGTGATTATAAATAAATATTATAAACATTCATGATTAAGTTTTGTGTAAACATAGGGGTAGGACTGTTGGGTTATGTGATAAGGATGTTAAACCTTACAAGAAACCATTAAAATGTTTTCCAGAGTGGTTATGGCATTTTGCATTCTCACGACCAACGATGAGAGTTCAAGTTGTTGTGCCTCCTCCTCAACACTTGACACGGTCATTTTTCAAACGTTAGCCATTCCGATATGCATGTAGTGATATCTCATTGTGCTTTTAATGAGTACTTCCCTCATGACTAATGATGTTGAACATCTTTTCATGTACCTTTTTCCCATCTGTGTATCTTTATGGATATGTATGTTCAAATCTTTTTACCATTTTTGATTGGGGAGTTGGTTCAATTATTATTGAGTTTTGAGAGTTATAATTATATATTCCTTTGCAGTTAAACTTTTATTTTGAGGTAATTGTGAATTCACATGCAGCTGTAAAAAGTTATAGAGCTCCTATGTGTCCTTTACTTAATTTCTCCCAATTAGAACATCTTGCAAAATGTTACTATATAATATGGTAGAGTAACCAAGACATTGACACTGATACACTCAAAATACAGAACATTTCCATCAACAAAAGGACCCCTTATATTGCCCTTTTATACCCACACTCACTTCCTCCTGCCTGCACCCCCTCCTTAGCCCCTTTTAACAGCTAATCTCCTTTTCTAAAAGTTTGTCATTTCAAGAATGTTTATATAAATGGAATTACACATTATGTAAACTTTTGGGATTAGGTTTTTTTCGCTTAGCATAATTCCCGGGAGATTTATCCAAATTGTTTTGTGTATTAGCAGTGCTACTTTTGTTTCATTTTCTCTATTGTTTTTCTGTTTCCAATTTTACTGATTTCTGCTCTTATCTTTATTATTTACCTTTCTCTGCTTCTTTATTTTTCTCTTTATTTCTGAGTTATTGAGGTGAGCTTAAATTTGATTTAAGTTTTTTCTTTTCTGATTTCTAAGGTATGCATTTAGTGCTATAAATGAGGTTGGTTTGATGAGCCAGGACATTTGTATGTCTTCCATGTGCATTTAAAAAGAATGTGTATTCTTCTTTTGTTGTTTGGATTGTTCCTTAAATGTCCACTAGATCTTGTTGGTTGATGGTGTTGTTGAGTTCTATATCTTGCCGATTTTCTGTCTAGTTGTTCTATCAATTGTTGAGAGAAGTGTGTAACAGTCTTCAGCTATAATTGTGGGTTTGTCTAGTTCTCCTCTGAGTTCTTTCAGGTTTTGTTTCACATAATTTTCAGCTCTGTTGTTTGGTGCCTACCCATTTAGGATTACTATCTCTTTTCGGTGGATTGACCCTTCTATTGTTATATAACCGCCCCTCTCTGTCTCTGGTTATGTTCTTTCAGAGGAAGTCTATCTTATCTGGTATTATAGAGTCATTCCTGTTTTCCTTTAACGTTTGCATAATATATCTTTTATGTTTATTCTTTCAACCAGTCTCTATCTTTATTTTTGAAGTGAGTTTTTTTGTAGACAGATGATAGTGGGTTCTATTTTATAATTCACTCTGTAAATTTTTATCTTTTAATTATATATTTAAACTATTTACTTTCAATGTAATTATTTGTATGTTAAAATTAAAATCAGCAGTTTACTCTTTTTTCCCCTTATTTCTGTTTTGTTTCTCTATTTTTTTTTCCTGCCTTCTTGTGAATAAATGGAACACATTTTAGAATTCTATCTTGAATTATTTATCATGTCTTTGAGTGCATCTCTTTTGGTGTACTTTTTAAAATGGTTATTCTAGATATTACATTATATGTATATAACCCATCATGGTCTACTGGCGTCATCATTTTACCAGTTCAAATGAAATATAGAAACCTTACCTTCTTTTGTGTTCCCTTTTCCTCTCCCATTTATAATGGAATTTAAAAAATATATTTTCTGAACATAGAGGACATATCAGACAGTGTTATAATTTTTGCTTCAACCATCAAACAGTTTAGAAAACTCAGTGGAGAAGAAATACCTATTGTATTTACCCATATATTTGTTTACCATGGTTTTTTGTTGTTGTTGTCCCGCTTTCCTAATATCTGAAGGTTCTTTTTTATCAGTTCCTTTCTATTTAGAGAGATTCCTGTAGCCATTCTTTTAGGGTAGGTTTGCGAGCGGCAAATTCTCTTAGTGTTCTTTCACCTGAGAATGTCTTGATTTCCTCACCATTTGAAGGATATTTTCACTTGGTATAAAATTCTGGGTTGGCAATTCTTTTCTTTCAGCACTTGAAATGTGTGGTGCCATCTCATTCTGGCTTCCATGGTTTTTGATGAAAAGTCCACTATCATTTGAATGTTTTCCTCCTGTAGGTATGGTGACATTATTCTCTGACTGCTTTCAACATTTTTTCTTTATCTTTAGTTTTTAGAAATTTATTTATGATGTATATTGGTGTGAATTTCTTTAGGCTTATCTTGTTTGGAGTTCACAGAACTTCATGAATCTACAGATATACGTTTGTTGCCAAATTCAGGATTTTTTCAGCTATTGTTTCTTAAAGTACTTTTTCAACTCTACCCTCCTTATCCTCTCTATATATAACTCTGTTGGCACAAATGTTAGCTCTTCTTTTATAGTCCTACAGGTCCCTCTGACTCTGTTTACTTTTTAAGTCTATTTTTCTCTGTTGTTCAGTTGGAGTAATCTCAGTTGTTCAACTCACAGATATTTCCTCTCTCCTCTCCACTCTAGTGTTGAGCTCATCCACTGAATGAATAAAAATCCACTGAATTTTAATTTGTTATTGTATTTTTCAGTTCTAATAATATAATTTGATTACGCTTATCAATTTGTATTTCTTTGCTGAGACTATCCATTTCCTTCCTGAAGCTTTATATGCTTTTAAAATTTACTTTAAGCAGTCTCATGATTGCTTGTTGAAGCATTTTATCATGGCTTTAAAATTTTTTTTTTTCAGACAGTTTCAACATTGCTGTCATATTGATGTTGACAACTATTTATTGTCTTCTTTACATTCAGTTTGAAGTCTTCCTGATCCTTGTCTGACAAGATTTTCTATTTATTTATTTAACTTAAATTAAAGTATAGTTGATTTACAATATTATGTTTGTTTCAGATGCACTGCATAGTGATTCAGCATTTTTATAGATTATACACCATTTAAAGTTACTACAAAATAATGGCTGTAATTCTCTGTACTGTACCATATATCCTTGTTGCTTATCTATTTTTTAGATAGTAGTTTGTATTTCCAAATCCCATACCCCCTCTCTTGCCCCTTCCCACTTCCCTCTTCCCACTGGTATCCACTAGTTTGTTTTATATATCTGTAAGTCTGTCTCTATTTTGCTATATAATTTACTCATTTTACTTTTTAAACAACACATATAAGTGATAACATACAGTATTTGTCCTTCTCTGTCTTACTTATTTCACTAAGCATAAAAAATACCCTTCAGGTTCATCCATGTTGTTGCAAATGACACAATTTCCTTCTTTTTATGGCAGAGTAATATTCCATTGAATACATATACTACATCTTCTTTATTTATTAATCTGTTGATGGACACTTGGGTTGCTTCCAAATCTTGACTAATGTAAATTGTGCTACTATGAACATTGGGGAGCATGATCTTTTCAAATTAGTGTTTTTATTTTTTTTTCCAGATATTTACCAGGTGTCAAATTGCTGGATCAAACTACTTCTATTTTTAGTTTTATGAGGAACCTCCATACTGTTTTCCCTATGGATGCACCAATTTACATTCCCATAAACATTGTACAAGGGCTCCCTTTTCTCTACATCCTTGCCAACATTTGTTATTTGTGTTCTTTTTGATGATGGCCATTCTGACAGGTGTGAGGTTATATCTCATTGTGGTTTTGATTTGCATTTCTCTGATGATTAGTTATGTTGAGCATCTTTTCACTGTTGGCCATCTATATGTCTTCTTTGGAAAAATGTCTGTTCAGCTCTTCTACCTATTTTTAATCAGGTTGTTTGTTTTTCTTTGAAACTGAGTTATATGAGCTATTTATATATTTTGGATATTAACCGCTTGTAGGTCATATCATTTGCAAATATTTCCTCCCATTCAGTAGGTTGTCTTTTCATTTTTTCATGGCCTTCTTTACTGTGCAAAAGCTTTAAGTTTAATTAGGTCCCATTTGTTTACTTTGCCTTTATTTCTTCTGCCTTAAGAGACAGATCAAAAAAAAATATTGCTACAATTTGTGAGTGTTCTGCCTATGTTCTCTTCTAGGAGTTTTATGGTTTCAGGTCTTACACTTAGGTCTTTAAATTATTGTTCATTTATTTTTGTATATGGTGTGAGGAAATATTGTAATCTCATTTGTTTACATGTACCTGTCCAGTTTTCCTAGCACAATTTATTGAAGAGACTGTCCTTTTTAAAATTACATATTCTTGCCTCCTTTGTCATAGATTAATTAACCATAGGTGTGTGGGTTTATTTCTGGACTCCCTATTCTGTTCAATTGATCTATGTGTCTGTTTGGGTGCCAGTACCCTGTTATTTTGATTACTGTAACTTTTTAG